>NC_143547.1:28792072-29155822 GCF_031878675.1 Megascapheus bottae
TTGAGCCACAGTGCCACTTTGGGCTTTTTCTGTGATTAATTAGAGATAAGAGTTTCATGCTGACTTTGAATCAAGATGCTCAGATCTCCGCCTCCTGAGTAGCTATGATTACAGGTGTGAGCCAGCGCGCCTGGCTCTTATGTGTATTTTGATTATATATAATTTATATTACAGATGGGAATATAGCTCAGTGGCAGAGTGCCACTTAATTGGTGTCACTAATTAAGCCCCTAGGTTTGTTCACTATCCTCTCTCTGTCCCTCTCTGTGTCTGTCTTTGTGTCTGTCTATCTGGCTCTCTCTCTGTCACACATACAGCCCTTAGGATAGTGCTTGCCCCATAATCCCAGATACTCTACAGAATGAGGCTAGAACATAGCTCGAGTCCAAGATTTCAAGACCAGCTTGGGCTGTCTGAATAATATGTAAAAACAAAGTAATTTATGTTACATAGCCACAACTTATGTGAGAGAGTATACTTTTAACTCATTTGTCTCTCATTGGACTTAGTCTCCTTTTACCAAGAGGGCAAGGCAGAATCCCCCCCCTCCACCCCCCCACCCCCACCCCCCCGCCTGTGGCTCATGGCTCAAGCTCCACAAACGACAAATGACCAAACCTCTTTGACCACTGGAGCCTCAGTCTCCCGGTCTGTAGGATGGGCGTGCCTTTTTATCCACAGGGACTATCGGGTTCCGGTTCCTTTGCCTACCCCCACAGAGCCCAGCTCTGGGAAATCCTCAGTGCAGGCTTACATTTTCCCCATATTCTAGGCTCTGGTGGCCCACCACGTGCACCAGCCACTGGCCAAGCAGGACTACCACACCCAGCATGCCTCGCGCATTGAGGCTGTTCCACAACCTGGAGGGGTAAATGAGCCTGAAATTGGCGCCAGAGTCGCGAAAGCAGAAACAAACGTCCCTCTAGCAAGGCCAAGTGTGGTATAGCCCAGACCCGGCCCTCTAAGGCCCCGCGCTTCCGAGCTCCGCGCAAACTCTAGTTCTTGCAAGACCGAGGTGGCTTGTTCTTCCGTTGCCCCGTGGCTTCTGCTTGTCTCCAGAAAGAAGGCGAGGCTTCCGCCCGGCACTGGGGGTGAGCTGGAACACTTTCCCCCAAGTCTCTGGACAGCATTTGGAGGAAGGTGCTCCCTCTCCCCTCCCCCGGTCCCAACTTTTGGGATCCCTTAATGAACATATTTGGAGACTCGGGCCTGGAGTACCATTTGGGGGTGGGGGTGTGTGCTTTTAAGGGGACCCATAAGAGGCAGCCTGTAGGGGACCGTGAGGTTTCGGAGGCTTTGGAAGGGGGCTAACTCTTGCAAGCAGGTTTGTGCGTCTGGGAGGCAAGGCTTGGAGGGGGGTGGGGGGTGCTCGGGGGGACGCTCAGAGCCTATGTATGGTTACTCTGTCCGTGAATCGAGTGCAAATGGGAGGGAAGTTTGTGGTTATTTAAGTCGAGGCGGGAGCTGCGGAGGACTCATTTCATGAGGGCACCTGGTGACAGTGGGCATGGTCGGGACGACGTGGCATTGTGAAGGTATACCCTTTGTGACCTCTGGTCCTATGATGAGATGAGAACGCCTTGGATACCGGGGGCTTTGAGTCTGGGGCACATCAGGGCCCAGACCCCGAGAGCGGGAGCCTTCCAACTAGGGCTCTGAAAGAGATGTCTGCTAGGCTCTTCCTGAGCGGACGTAGAGCAACCGGGCGGTCTTGATCAAGGCTTTTGTATTCATTATTCATGAGGAGGTGGGACCGTGGTGGGAAGCAGATTTTTGCCTTTTTCGCACCGGGTCCACTAGAGGTATCAGTTTATAAATTACTCAGGAGGGGACGAAATCGGCGTGCCCAAGAGGCATATCGCAAAGATATTCCGAAGTCTACTGGACAAATTTGTGTACTGATTAAGTCATACAATAATCAGTTAAGGTGAGTAGCGCCTTGAGTTTTCTGAGGCTTTTCCCCCTCCTAGGGGCGTTGTGCATAATTTATGAGGGGGTGTGACTTTTACAGCTTCATCTGCATGATCCCGAGCAAGCTTTTCCCCCCTTACAGTTCCAGGATTTAAGCCTAGCAAAAGGAAGAGGCCTCCGGCATTGTTCATTCTTTAGAGCTCAGTAATCCTAGATTATCAAGCAAGGCTCTTGATTCAAATCCCATCGATCCTGAACTGTTGAGGGATCCTTGGCAAATCTTTACTGAGCCTGAAATACGACCATAGGATAGGAAGATTCATTTTGCCTTTCTGTTATTCAAAATAATGAAGCAGCTGGCCCATTTTATCTGCACAACAGTCCTAGGAGTTAAGTTATTTGTATACCACTTTATAGATGAGAAAACCAGGACCTAGTCTTTTTCTTGAAGTTGGATTCAAACTCGGTCAGTCCCATTTCAAGGAGTTTGAGACTTGTCAATGTTCTTTCTGTCAGTTTTATAGTACTCATCATGGTTGAACTCTGCAGTACACCTGTAGTCCCAGCTATTTAACAGTCTGAGTCTGAAGAAGTGTTCGAGCTCTGGAGTCTGGAGCCAACAAAGGCAACATAGTAACACCCAGTCCCTTAAAAAATAGTGCTATGATATTAGGTATAACTATGAGTTATATATAGTACTTGCTTATGTACCATTGTTCTACAAAATTACTCAAATTTTGTATTAAGGTAAGTTGTTTCTCTTTCTGGATGGGGATACTGTCACCCAAGTTGGGGGTTTCTTAGGCTGGATGTATTCTCACACCAAACTAATTTTACATTGCGGTGAAAATATATTTATGTGTTCTCTTTCTAAGTAGTGTCGGCATGTATATGGTTCCCAAGGTATGTCAATTAAGGAAAAACCTAGAATCCTCAGAATGCAGAGTTTAAACACAGCAGACAGTAATGTGGGTCTGAGAGCTCTACATCCCAATTTGTTTTTGTTTTGTTTTGTTTTTTGATGTTGCTGTGCTTGATTAAAACCACGTGTAAAAAACCCTGTACTACAGGGTTTTGTATTAAAAAAAATGTCAGTACGGTTCTCAGGCCCATTCCATGATTCAGTTTGATTTTCATAATAGCACATCCCACTTCTATGACATGGGTGGGTGGGTTCTATTACTATGGATATTTTTCCAACTATGGAATCAGACACCTGCTGCCATATAGAGACTGTGGGTTTGGTTAGAGCAAAGAAGCTGTAGATTCTGAGCAGTTGGTGGTAGGGAACAGGGAACTCATGTTCCCCTTGGGTTTTCTCCGTGGCTCTGAAGGGTGCTTATGACTCAATAACAGGAAGGTGTGGCCAAGTTGCTAGTTATAGCATCACAATCCCTATTCGCTGGGCTGAGCCTGAGCATCCCTCCTCATGAATGATTCATGGGTTGAGTGGGACCTTTCTTGACCTCGGGGTTTCCAGTTTGAAGAGTTTCGAGTTTGAACGACTTCACGAGTAGTATTTATTATTCAGAAGCCAAGGGAGTGCAGTTTTCCCTGCAGAAGCCCCATTTCCTTGCTGACGAGGTATTCGCTGCAGCAATAGGCGGCCCTCTCTCTTTTGTTCCAACCCACTGGACTTTATGCATTATTCATGAATAAGATGTAGCCTTGGTCTCCTTAGCTTCCGGGCTGCAGCAAGATCATTCATTATTCATGAGCAGTAGGGTGTGGTTGCAGTGTTCTAACCTCTGCTTTCTGGTTGCGTGGTGTTAGTCAAACAACCCACCCGACTTCATGCATAATTTACGGTCTGGAAGCGTGGCCTTGAGAGTCTTCCTTGGTTTCCGTGCCAAGGAAGACTGCAGCAATTGATTTTTTTTTTTTTAATACATATTCCTTGGGGAGTGGCCTCTTATTTCACCTGTTTTCCTAGTTACCGCTGCGTTACCACCAGGTGGAGCTCTTCCCTTTCTAATGCAATGAGTCACAAACCGGGTCGGGAACCTAAGACTTGATTCATGAGTGGGTGCGGCTCTCTCGCATCCGGGTTTCTGGGGGTGGTGCCCAAGGTTTTGTTCCGGCGTTGGGCTCCGCAGCCGCCATCTTGTGTTGGCGGAGTGGAGGTGGCAGGGACAACTGCATCCACCACGGGGGGAGGAGAAGGCTGCGGCGGAGGCGATTCCAGGCGGCCCAGGCGGCGGGGAGGAGGAAAAGGAGAAAGGTGGCGGCCGAGCTTGGCTTCGGCTCCTTGAGGAGTTGGCGGCGGCGCGACCCGGGGAACCGGCATTGGTAATGGTCTTTTCCAAGCACCTGGCCTGGGCTGGATTTCAGGAGAAATTGAAGGGCTGGGCTGGCTGATGTCTGGGAGGTTGCGGTGTCTTGGACGCCAAGGATCCGTGCAGGAGGGGAGCCAGGGGAGCAGAGCCTGGGACCGGAGCAGTTGTTTTCCCACCTGGGACCACCCTATCTCCTTTCCATCTCTGAAATATGACCTTGGGGTCAGACCCCCCCCGCCCCCCGAACTGCTTATGGTGACTCATGTGTAGTGCCTTTAGCCAGGTGCTAAATTCCATCTGAGTCTTTGCATTTCATCCAAAAACTCCCTCCCGTCTTCCAGATCCAGACAAGCGGGATCACCCTTGCTGGTGAAAGCCATTCGCATTTGAATGCTATTAAAGATTTGTTCCCGAATCTAACCCTTAGGTTTTTTTTTCCTAAATGGTATCCAGCTGGGGCCAGACTACTCTTCTGGGACATTCCGGATAGCCTTCATTTCTGAGAGCCGTCTCTAGCATTTCCTTTCACTAACCCTCCTTTAGAGGTGCCATAGAGATCCGAGGTGGTGACAAACCATTTGGGACTGGCCTTCCTGGAGGAGACTTTCTACAATTGCCTTCTGGAATCTTCACATTAGCCCTAGCATCCGGCTATCAGGGAGCCCACTGGAGCCAGCATTTCTGGCTGGATCTCTCAGCGTCTGCTTTCAGACCCTCCTTCAGTTCCTAGAATCTGCCCTTAGACTTCCCCTACTTTTAAGGAAGTCCCCCACTTTTTTTTCCAATGCTCCCAGTGTTTTCTGCCTCTCCTTCCTCCTCAGCATCTTCCCTAGGAGACATTCTTAACCCCCTAGTGACTTTACCCTGAGCTCTAGGGAAATCAGACACTGTGGGGAGGAACTCTTAGGACACATAATTCTCCAGTAAGAGATTCCCTGCCAGCATCTCCTCTTGCAGACCCTATTGGCTTCTAGTCTCTTCACCTTCCCAGCCCAATCCTAGACCCACTGTCTACCTCCAAAAGCTGATGAGACATCTAGCTAGCTTCTTGTCGCAAATCCACTTAAGGTCCAAGGTCCTCACTATCTCCTGGAGCCCTCAGCTTCTGCTTTCAGTCTCATAAAAGAACCCTGGATTTTTCAGATATCTCTTCCCTCAAAAGATCCACTTACCCTCCACCAGAGTGGAAAAACCCTAATGTCCACTACTCATCTACTCACCCTCTCGTCTAT
This sequence comes from Megascapheus bottae, assembly GCF_031878675.1. Classification (NCBI taxonomy): domain Eukaryota; kingdom Metazoa; phylum Chordata; class Mammalia; order Rodentia; family Geomyidae; genus Megascapheus; species Megascapheus bottae. The sequence continues at coordinate 28,797,492 of NC_143547.1, forward strand.
AGGCTTAAACAGAATTGTTCAGAGAAGCCAATTTACACTTGACCTAACCAATCTTTGCTTACTAACCTTTTTTTTTGAAGACTTGAATTGTCTGGGTCCTTCTTCCTCTCTCCACCCTGGCCAGAGCATCTGTGGTACCTACATAACATTCCTGTCAGATCTACATAAGGTCCTTTGTGCTCCACTAGAAATTCCCCTATACTTGAAGTCTCTTGTTCACCAACTGTGTCTCTCCTCAGAGACCCCCAGGACCTCAGGTTCTAAACAAAAATTGCCCCCCATTCCTCTTGCAAGTTCTCCTGCACTTGGCCTCCTACTTACTTGGAGACTGACTGGAGTCTTTCCCAACACCCTTGCCCCTGCCTCCCCTCCACTTTGCCATCTCCCTCAGAGCTCCTTGTGCTCAATCACCTTTCTGATTCCCAAGGGTTTCTCAGTCAACCCTTCCCCAGAAACTTAGCAGACCCCAGAATTGCTTCTCCATGCCCTGATTTCTCCATCTTGCTCCCATCTCCCCCTTTCTGTCCCCTTTCAAGCCTGCTTTAGGATTCCTCCTTCAAGCCCTCCTTTGGTTTGGGGGTAGAGCATACTCAAGCTTCACAGGCATCAGTTTGGAGACACCAGGTTAAGTTTTGAAATGCTCTGTCCCACCTCACCTCTTTCTGAAACAGTGCAAAGATATGTTCTAACAGAGGTCTGTGTACTAATAGGGGCCTCAACACATATTAAGGGAGAAAGGGGATTTGGGAGGTTTACTGGTGGAGGTGGGGATCTTTAGCTTCTTTCTAGGAGTTTGATTCAGACTTCTGCTTGCCTTGTGACAAAGATACTCTAAACTTTGATAACTGTAAGTCCACTTTTGTTTTTGAAACAGTGTAGCCCAGGGATCTTCAAACTTGTAATATTCTTGCTTTAGCCTCTTAAGTACTGAGATTACAGCACTTTTGAACAATTGTGCCAAACCTGCTTAGACTCTGGCTGCCAGCACTAGGATGGAGAGGTGAAAGGTCTAGAAAAGAGCTCTGTGGCCCCGGATCACATCTAATTTGGGGAGTGAGGCAAGATTGTGTTCCAACTGAACTGACCAATGACAAGGCAGAGATAACTAAGTAATGGAGGTGCCCTCAGGTGTCCAGGGAGGAGCTTAACGTGCTTAGCTGCAAAAGTTCTGTCCATAGACCTCTTCTTTGAAGACAGTTCCTTTTGTCCTGGCATTTGGAGAAAATAAGGCTTAGAGGAAATAAGATCCCTATGCAAGGTCAGAAAGCCAGTAAATGGAGAATAAGAAATGCCTTTGTTTCTCTCCTAACTCATCAGGGCCTCTTCCTACATAGGTTGGATCTTAGCATTCCTGGCAGTTTGACTTGCAGAGTCAGATCCATCCCCACCTCTTTTTTCCCCCTTCCCTTCTCCTTAATGCCAGAGCTGGGTTCTGACTGCAGTTCATCCAGAAAAATTTTCCAAATTGTTGCTCACCAGCTTCATGACTGCAAGTGAATACTGGTCTCTGAGCCATTGTGTTCTCATCTGGGTGATGTGAGTAGTTCATGGGCATTGTTAGGATTAGACAAAGCCCTTTACCCTGTGATTGACAAACAGTAAGCTCTGGGTAGATAGAAGGGAGCTCTTGTCATTGTGGTTAGTGTTACAGTGTGACAGCACCAAGGTGGAATCCTATGTATGTTTGTGTGATTGGGTGTCAGAAAAAGCTTAAACTAAAAGCGGTCATATGAACAGAAGACAAGTGTTATCAATAGCTCAGTGCTTTGAGGAGCATTGAACCTGGGAAGGGGAATGATCTGGGGTTTTATTTATTGTCTTCAATGTTTGGGTCTAGTCCATGTCTTAGGTCCCCCATGCCACCATCATACTTTCCTTCCTACCACAGGTGATGTGTGTGTGTGTGTGTGTGTATATATATATATAATGTATATTGCCTCTGAGAACTAGCATGTGACCCTTGGCAAGTCACTTATGGTTTTTCCTTTGTTCAGTAAGGACATCAAACCCTGCCTTGTTGGGGTCAGGACCACTGAGGGGGTGAAACTTGATAACACTGGGAAATAGCTTGGACTTCAGAATCAGCAGATCCTGGTCTGCTCCCGATTCAGCCACTCAGCAGGAACATTGGTCAAGTCACAAAATAAATCCCCAAATGTTTTTTCCCCCTCCCTTGTGAGTTGAGGAGTGGGTACTATAGAAGTCTAAAACTCACAGGAGTGCCCTGAGGACAGGCTTTAAAGTGGGATAGGCTCATTAAAGTGCTTAGTATGGTATCTGGTTCTGAGAGGACTCCTAGTAAATTTATCATCAATGTTCACCTGTTTAGGGGACTCCCCATGCAAGTGAGACCTGGGAATTGTTTTCTCATTCTGCAGCCTGTTTTATTGGCCTGGCTTCAGTTTCCCCTCCCAAAATTTAGGAGATTACACTTTGGAAACCTCCTCCCCTAGCAACTTCTGGGGCCTGGGTTTCCAGCAAGGTGTGACCTGCCTATCCCATCTTATCAGTTCCAGTTTCATATCCCTCTTGAACTCACCTCTGTGTCCCTGGGATTGGCTGCTTGGTTGTACTCACTTCCTTTGTGCCAAGTCTGTGTTTTTGTTGTTTTTTTTTTTTAAACTCCTTGCAGAAGCTATATTACCCCTGTTTTACAGGTGAAGAAATAGCCTCATAGGTTGGCTGAAGGAGTGGCCGGGTCAAGGTACAAAACCCAGTCTATCCTGAGTTCACATCTGTCTTCTGACCTCCCACGAGTCCTGTCTCATAGCTTTTTCTCAGCCACAGGATTGGAGTCTTTTTGTTCTGAGCTGGGGGAGAGGCATTTCATACTCAGACTACCTAGGTTCAAATCCTTCACTATGACAGTGATGTGACTCTGGAGACAAATTACTTCATCTCACTGGAACACTTTCTTCTGTAAAATGGAGTTGGTTCCTGCTTTAGTCTTCCTTTTCCTACTTACCTTTAGCAAGCAGAAAGCCACAGGTATAATCACGTCTCCCTCCTTTTTCCTTCTAGATGTCCAGCTCGCCGCTGTCCAAGAAACGTCGCGTGTCCGGGCCTGATCCAAAGCCGGGTTCTAACTGTTCCCCTTCCCCGTCCGTGTTGTCTCAAGTACCCTCAGTGCCAACCAACGTGAGTGTGCAGACCAGCCAGTGGGTGGGAGAGTCCTATCACCATGCATCTGTCCACACCCCACTCCTAACTTGTCCCTAAACCTGTTCTAACCTCCCATCTGTAGGGAATGGCAAAGAACGGCAGTGAAGCAGACATAGATGAGGGACTTTACTCCCGGCAGTTGTAAGTGAGGCTGAAACCTGGCTGAGGTTGGGAGAGGATGGCTTTGGATGGGGCCAGGCCTCTAACTTCAGTGCTTTCTAACTTGGCAGGTATGTGTTGGGCCATGAGGCAATGAAACGGCTCCAGACATCCAGTGTCCTAATCTCAGGCCTTCGGGGCTTGGGTGTGGAGATCGCTAAAAACATCATCCTTGGTGGGGTCAAGGCTGTCACCCTACATGACCAGGGCACTGCCCAGTGGGCTGATCTGTCCTCCCAGGTACTTCTTCCCAGATTACTTCTTCCTGCTAAAATGCCAGCCCCTCTGTGTGCGAAAGCCTGCTTATTTCTTTCCTACTCTCCCACCCTTGCAGTTTTACTTGCGAGAAGAAGACATTGGAAAAAACCGAGCTGAGGTGTCTCAGCCCCGCCTCGCTGAACTCAACAGCTATGTGCCTGTCACTGCCTATACTGGGCCCCTCGTTGAAGACTTCCTTAGTGGCTTTCAGGTACTTGAGAAATCCCCTCCAGCCCTCTACCTCAATACTGTGTTCTTAGAGTTGTTCTGTATTCAATAAACCAGTCTGGGTACCAGACTCCTCCACACTGGGGATTCTAGACTAGAAGCTTGAAAGGATGAGAGCCTTTAGGAAACATATGGACACAGAAACAGTTCAGTATAGTTGATATGACAGACTATCCTGCTCTGCCCTGCACCTCTGGATCTACTGTGACTTCAAGGAGATCACTTAGACCCGGTGCCTTCATTTTCCTACCTATAGACTAAAAATGGCTGCTATACTGGGGCACTTTTTTTTTTTGCCAGTTCTGAGGCTTGAACTCAGGGCCTAGGCACTATCCTTGGGTTTTCTCAAGTCTAGGTCTTTCTCTATCACTTGTGCCATAGCACCACTTCTGGCTTTTTTCTGTGTATGTGATATTGAGGAATCAAACCCAGGGCTTTGTGAATGCTAGGCAAGCACTCTACCACTAGGCTATACTCTCGGCTCCTGTACGTACGCTTCTGTGAGAGTTAAGCATGTACCATACACTAGCAACTCGCCTGTGGGGGGGGGAGTTATATGGTTATTTGCTAATTTATGAGGCTGCATAGGAAAAGGGGCCTCTGGGAGCTGATTCTACTTCGGGCTCCCTGAGAGGCCCAGGCACCACAGCTGCATCTTAGATGCTCACTCTGATGAATAGAGATTGGTATTTAGGCAGAGAGCAGAGCCTCAGAAGCTACAGCTGAGCAGGCAATGTCTTGAGAACCAGGAGCAGGTGGGTGTGGCTGGAGTGAGCTCAGACTTGGCTGGAAAACAGAGTTTTACCCCGCCTGTGTGTCTCAGGGCATGGCAAGGTTGTAGGCAGGCAACAGTGGGTGTTTGTCAAACAAGTGAGTCAGCTGTTCTCTGAAGTCTCATGCACCCAGCTGCCTCTCTACCTTTTCTGACATAGTCTAGGGGTTCATTCTTCTCACTACTTTCACCTTCACTGATTCTAATGCACAGAAAGGTCTTCGTAGCTTGACCCCTGGTGGTTCATGCCAATAATCCTGATACTCAGGAAGCAGAGATCTGAAGAACTCCATTCAGAGCTAGCCCAGTCAATAAAATTCAGGAAACTCATGTCTCCAACTAACCAGAAAAGGCAGATATGGAGCTGTGACTTGAAGTGGTGAGTGCCAGCCTTGAGAAAAAAAAAAAGCTCAGGGACAGCTTCTAGGTCCTCAGTTCGAGTCCCAGTATTGGCAAAAAGAAAAAAGCCAGGAGCTTGGCCTGTGGTATAGTGCTTGCCTAGCATGCCTGAAGACCTGGGTTCGATTCCCTGGTACCACATACAAGAAAAAGCCAGAAGTAGTGCCGTGGCTCTCAAGGTTCTAGCCTTGAGAAAGTCCAAGGAAAATGCTCAGGCCCTGAACTCAAGGCCAGGACTGGCAGAGAGAAAGAGACACAGAGACACAGAGACACAGAGACACAGAGAGAGAGAGAGAGAGAGAGAGAGAGAGAGAGAGAGAGAGAGAGAGAGAGAGAGGGAGAGGGAGAGGGAGAGAGAGAGAGAGGAGAGAGAAGAGAGAGAGAGAGCGCGCGCGCGCGCGCGCGAGCGAGCGAGCAAGCAAGCGCTCGCGCTGAACCAGAGAGCCCCTGCCACACACACTGGCTTTCTGCCATCCTTCTCTTCCTAAGCCTCTTATTTCTCCACAGGTCGTAGTCCTCACCAACTCCCCACTCGAGGACCAGCTTCGAGTGGGTCAATTCTGTCACAATCATGGTATCAAGCTAGTGGTAGCAGACACTCGAGGCCTATTTGGGTGAGTGCTACCTGTCCCCCTACTCCTTTTTCCCCAGCCCCTCCTAGGTCAAGACTCCCAGCCTGTAACTATTGCATATCCACCACCCAAGTTTTGAATTTGTATGTTTGGCACTGGTGCCATCTGATCCCTACAGTGTTCTCCACGGTGTTGGACTGTTTGGTCAGCAGATACCTAGTACTGCACTTTGAGGGCTGCATGGGGCCAGTGTGTGGGGTCCTTAGAAATCATCTCTGTCCCTTCTCTTACAGGCAACTTTTCTGTGACTTTGGAGAGGAAATGGTCCTCACAGATCCCAATGGGGAGCAACCACTCAGTGCTATGGTTTCTATGGTCACCAAGGTGAGGAGACCAGCCTCAAGGGTCTTGGTGGGGTGGGCAGTGGCATCTGTCTGCTTCTGATTCCCTAAGCCTAACTCTGAAGCATTCTCCTTTTTCAATCAGGACAACCCCGGTGTGGTTACCTGCTTGGATGAGGCCCGACATGGATTCGAGAGTGGCGATTTTGTCTCCTTTTCAGAAGTACAGGGCATGGTTCAACTCAATGGGAGTCAGCCAATGGAGATCAAAGTCCTGGGTGAGCTAGGGTCTGGGGACATCAGAGGGGAATAGGCTAAAGTACTGAAGGGGAAAGAGATGTGCCCTTGGTTTAGAATGAGGGGAGACATGCCCTGAGTGTCTGAAGATGAACCAGAGGCAGAATTTCCTGGGGATTCTAGGGATTAGAGAAATGCTGGGACCTCAGAGGAAAGAACTCTGCTATTTGAATAGAGCAGATCAGAGGATCTCAGACTCACGTCTGAGCTGATCTGGGAGGGAATAGAGGCCTTCCAATATATCCTTGAGGCCAGGGACACAGGGTCTCCTGGGGTCCTAGCTGGCTCTGGGGCAGTGAAGATGGTTTCTTTGATGTCCCAAATAGAGTCTGAAGTGAATGGAGAGATGATTCTTTTCTCTTGAGCTGGTTGAGGGGTAGTTGTGTTCTTGTTCTGTGTGCATTGTGGACTTTGAAGGGTGGGTAGACTGACAATCTCCCCCATCCACCCTAGGTCCTTACACCTTTAGTATCTGTGACACCTCTAACTTTTCTGACTACGTTCGTGGAGGCATCGTCAGTCAGGTCAAAGTACCTAAGAAGATTAGCTTTGTAAGTGTGTGTGACGGGGGATGGATAACAAGCCCATACAGGGTTCTAGATAGTTCCAAGTTCTCCATTCCTCTTCTTTTGGTTCTGATGTCCTACCCATACTCCCTACAGAAATCATTGCCGGCCTCACTGGAGGAACCCGATTTTGTGATGACGGACTTCGCTAAATATTCTCGCCCTGCTCAGCTACATATTGGCTTTCAAGCCTTGCATCAATTCTGTGCCCAGCACAACCGCCCACCTCGGCCCCGCAATGAGGTGGGTGACTTGACCTTCAAGCCAGGACACAAGTCCTTGGCACTGAAGTTCTGACATGTCCCCCCTCATGTCCACTCTCCCTCCCCAACAGTGATTTATCTCATCTTCACTTGGTTTCTTTTGGCCTAATAGGAAGATGCAACAGAACTAGTGGCCCTAGCACAGGCTGTGAATTCCCGTGCCCTGCCTGCCGTACAGCAGGAAAACTTGGATGAGGACCTTCTCCGAAAGTTGGCCTATGTCGCTGCTGGAGATCTGGCTCCCATAAATGCTTTCATTGGAGGACTTGCAGCCCAGGAAGTAATGAAAGTAAGTCTGGGTATAGATGGGCCAGGTGTCTCTCTGACCCCACCACGTGTCCATCTGGGTCAGGCCCTGATGAACCACTGACAACTTCACTCCTTCCCCCATCACCAGGCCTGCTCTGGGAAATTTATGCCTATTATGCAGTGGTTGTACTTTGATGCCCTTGAGTGTCTTCCTGAGAACAAAAATGCCCTCACAGAAGAAAAATGTCTCCCGGTATGTGAATGGGGTCTATGGGGAAGCCAGCTATGGGGGCATTTCCAGGGAAATTCCTCTGTGACCCTCCTCTTCCCTTCTTGTTCCTCAGCGGCAGAACCGTTATGATGGGCAGGTGGCTGTATTTGGCTCTGACCTACAAGAGAAGCTAGGCAAGCAGAAGTACTTCCTGGTAGGTGATTCCATTGGATACTCACTGTGTCCACCTCCCCAACATCTGACCTTCCTAAGGGAGGGTCTTGTCCTTGCACCCATACCCCACCCCTTTTGCCTGGGTACAGCCTCATTTGTCCCTCTTGGGTAGTTCCTTATGGTGATTGATGCATGCCAGTCTTGGGTCTTGAACTCAGGGTCTTGAACTCAGGGCCTGGGCATTCCATGAGCTTTTTTTTCCCCACTCCTGGTGCTTGGGCTTAGGGCCTGGGCACTGTTCTTGGGCTTTAGCAAGGCTAGTGCTCTACCACGTGAGCCACAGCACTGCTTCTGGCTTTATCTGTGTATGTGGCACCGGGAAATCAAACCCAGGCTTTTAAGCACTCTACCACTAGGCCACACTCCCAGCCCTGTCCGTGAGGTTTTTGTGCTTAAGGCTAGTGTTCTCGTACTTGAACCACAGCTCCACATCTGGCCTTTTTGCTAGTTAATAGAAAATCTCATAGACCTTCCTTCCTGAGCTGCTTCAAACTGCCATTCTCAGCCTCCTGAGTAGGCTAGGATTACAGGTGTGAGCCATCAGCACCTATCATGTGAGTGATTTGGACCTAAAGATTTATGGTACTAGCCCTCTTCCCTTCTACTGGCTTCAGAATCACTGAAGAGTGATGGGTGGGTTTGTACCAACCTGCATCATCCTGACAGATGTCTGTCTCTCATCTTGGCTGTTTCCTTAGGTTGGTGCTGGGGCCATTGGCTGTGAACTGCTCAAGAACTTTGCCATGATTGGGCTGGGCTGTGGGGAGGAAGGAGAAATTGTTGTCACAGACATGGACACCATTGAGAAGTCAAATTTGAACCGACAGTTTCTGTTCCGGCCCTGGGATGTCACGGTAAGTTGGGCCAGTATAGGAGATGGAGCTTTTACTGCCTTTTCTTTTTCCCGTCCTTTTTTTTTTTTTTTTTTGTCGGTCCTGGTGCTTGAACTCAGGGCCTGAGCATCACCTCTGAGCTTCTTTTGTTCAAGGCTAGCACTCTACCACTTGAGCCACAGTGCCACTTTCCGCTTTTTCTGTGTTTATGGTACTGAGGAATAGGGCTTCATGCATGCTAGGCAAGCACTCTACCACTAAGCCACATTCTCAGCCCCTTGTTCCCGTCCTTTCTGACAAAAGTCTTTTCTTTCCCTTAGTTTCGGTCATTTATCCAACAAACATTAAGTGTCCTTCCATTGAGTTTATCACTTCTCATCTTTTTTTCTTTTGTGCCAGTCCTGGAACTTGGAAGTCCAGGCCTAGCATTGTAACCTGAGCTTCTTTTTTTTTTTTTTTTTTTTTTTTGCCAGTCCTGGGCTTGAGCTCAGGGCCTGAGCCCGGTCCTTGGACTTTCTCAAGGCTAGAGCTCCCCGGGTCTTCATGCATGCTAGGCAAGCACTTTAACCACTAGGCCAAACTCCCGGCCCTGTACCTGAGCTTCTTTGCTTAAAGCTGGTATTCTGCTACTTGAGCCACAGCTCTACTTCTGGCTTTTTGGTAGTTAATTGAAGAATTTCACTGACTCCTGATTGGGCTGGCTTTTTTGTTTGTGTTTTTTTTCCCTGTTCCTGGGGTTTGAACTCATTGTAGATGCTGTCCCTGAGCCTCTACCATTTGAGCCACAATACCACTTTTGGCTTTTTCTGATTAGTTTATTGGAACTAGCCTTAGGGACTTCCCTGCCTGGACTGGCTTTAAACTATGACCCTCAGATCTCAAGCTACCTGAGTAACTAGGATTATAGGCATGAGCTACTTACCTACCAGATGTCCAGGTTTTTGTGGGTGGGGGTCATGGGGCTTGTACTCAGCCCGAGCACTGTACTTGATCCCTTCAGCTCAAGGCTGCGGCCCTACCTTTGAGCCAAGCCCCATTTCCTGGTGGGAGCCAGAGTGGAATCAAACTGTACCTTGACTTGCATCAGACGATGGCTTTATTGTCTTATTGTTTTCTGGCCCTATTCTATGTAAATGACCTGAGAATTACCATATGAATGTAACAGCTGGAGGTTCCCTGGGTCTGGAGGAGGGAAGAAGGGGGAGTGGAAAATAAACGCGGCAGTCTCGGCAGTCTTTGCCTGGACTGCGGACATCCCGGACCCGGTGTGTCTGTCTCTCTTCTATTTCTTGCTAGTCCTTGCCCCCGATTTCAGGAACCCCAATCTGCGAACCCTGGTTTGCTGCCGGTTGGCCCCGGCAATTTCCTGTTTTCTAAAGGTGAATTGGAGAGTCTCACAGACTTTCGTGCCCTGGCTGCCTTTGAACCTTGATCCTCAGACCTCAGCCTCCTGACTAGCTAGGATTACAGGCGTGAACCACTGAACCACCACGCCTGTCTCAGCTTCTTTTTTCTTTTCTTTTCTTTTTGCCAGTCCTAGGTTTGGGCTCAGGGCTTAAGCACTGTCCTTGGACTTTCTCAAGGCTAGAGCTCTACCGCTTGAGCCTCAGCACCACTTCTGGCTTTTTTCTATGTATGTGGTAGTAAGCAATCGAACCCGGGTCTTCGTGCATGCTAGGCAAGCACTCTACCACTAGGCCAAACTCCCGGCCCCAGCTTCTTTTTTCTTTATCCTTCACTTTTTATCAGTGCTGCTTCAGACAAGCTTAGTGCTGCACTAGGAAGATCCCCAAGATTGAGCCATGTGGTCACATGGATGGCTCTGATTTAGTATATAGAAATGACATAGCGTAATGATCACAGTGAAGAGGCTCATGGGGCCAGTTTGTAAGAGTCTTCTTGGGAGTTGTATTATTTCCCCCAGCTACCAAGGCAGCAATGTACATGAAATGTACATTGGAAACTCTCTAAATACTAGTACTTTTAACGATAACTAGCCAGGCATCAATATTTAATACTAGATAAGTGTGGATGGCTCACACCTGTAATCTTAGCAACTTAAGAGGCTGAGATCTGAGGATCAAAATTCAAAGTTTGCGTAGGCAGAAAAGTCCACGAGACTCTAAATTTTCAATTAACCACCAGAAAACCAGAAATTGAGTTGTGGTTCAAAGTGGTAGAATGCTATCCTTGAGAAAGCTCATAGACAGCGGCTAGGCCCTAAGTTCAAGCCCCACCCCTCATCCCCCAAATCCAAACTACCAGCAGGAAAGGTGACATAAATCAGCTGTTTTCTGAGAAGAGTTTAGGTACAGTGAGCCACCGTCACCAATTAGGCAGTGATGGAGAACCCTCCCCAGTTCAGCTTCCTAGACTCAAGCTAAGGGCCAACTTGAGAAGCAAGTTTTCTCTAGGATTTTTTGGGGGGAGGTCATGGGGCTTGAACTCTGGGTCTGGGTGCTGTCCCTGAGCTCTTCAGCTCAAGGCTACTGCCCTACACCTGGACATGGTCATTGTCCCTGGGCTCTTCAGCTCAAGGCTACCATCCTACCCCTGAGCCACAGCCTTACTTCCTGTTTTCTAGTGATTAATTGGAGGTAAGAGTCTCTGGATCTTTGTTGCCCGGGCTGGCTTTGAACTTTGATCTTCAGATCATAGGCTCCAGAGTAGCTAGAATTACAGGCGTGAGCCACCGTGCCTGGATCTTTAGGATTTTGCTGAATTGGTTAACTCTTCTCAGCAAAGTTGGAACTGAGTTGAGCCTTCCGTAGGTACGTGTGTGTGTGTGTATTTTTTTGTGTGGTACTAGGGTTGAACATAGGACCTCCTACAGCATGCTAGGCAAGTGGTCTACCACTTCAGCCACACCACCAGCACATCAGTGTTTACTCATTAATCATCAAGGTTTTTTTTGTTTTGTTTTTGTTTTGTTTTTTTTTTGTGGGTCATGGAGCTTGAACTCCGCCTGGGCCTTGAACTCTGCCTGGGCCTTGAACTCTGCCTGGGCGCTGTCCCTGAGCTCTACAGCTCAAGGCTACCACCCACTTCCCATTTTCTAGAGGTTAATTGGAGTCTCAGGTTCTTTTGCGTCTGGGTTGGCTTTGAACGTTGATCATCAGATCTCAGCCTCCTGAGTAACTAGGATTACAGGTGTGAGCCACCACACCTAGCTGTTTTTCCCTTATGGGGGCAAAGGGTAATATGGGATTTGAACTAGGGGCCTCATATTTGCTAAGCAGTTGCTTCACTTGAGCCATGTCCTTTGCATTTTTTTTTTTGCTTAGCTAATTTTCAAATAGTGTCTCACAGTTTGGGGGTTTGGTTTTTGCCTGGGTCAGCTTTGGACAGTGATCTTCCTATTTATGCTTCCTAAAATAGGTGGTATTGTGGGTATGTGCCAAACAGTTACTATGGGATATACTGTTCTTGACACTTAAGGTATATTAAGAGTGAAACAAAGATTGTGATTGGCTTAAAGGCAAGTAGCAAACAAAAGATACATTAATGATAACAGTAGTGAAGTCTGTCACTCATATTTGTCATAAACAGCTTTGTGAAGGAAGGAAAAAAATTCTTGCTACTCAGGCTGAGATTGAAGGATCATAGTTAAAAGGCAGCCTAAGCAAGAAAGTCTAGTCTGTCTTTTTCTTCCCAATAAGCTATCAAAAAGTCAGAAGTGGAGCTGTAGCTCAAGTAGTAGAGTGCTGGCTTTGGTCAAAAAAACTCAGGAGGGGCTAGGAATGTGGCTTAGTGATAGAGTGCTTGCCTACCATGCATGAAGCCCCTTAGTGCATAAACAGAAAAAGCCGGAAGTGGCACTGTGGCTCAAGTGTTAAAGCACTAACCTTGAGCAAAAGAAACTCGGGGACAGCACCCAGGCCCTGAATTCAAGTCCTAGTACTGGTACAAACAACAAAAACACTAAATGAGAAAGGGAAGTTGAATGTCTGGAGGAGGTTTGTTTTAAGTTGGGATAAGAGTTCTGAGCAGAGGAGGGGTGGGTTCTGACTTGGACTTATTTGTGTTATAGTGTCTTGATTGTATTTGGGGAAATTTCTAAACCTGGGTGCTGCTGCCTAAGAAACAACATAGATGTTGAATGGGCAACCCCTCAAAAGACATCCAGCTCTTTGTTTCCGATATATGCCTGTCCTCTGCTTCTCTTTATACCTAGCTCCTGCCACATTTCTCATAGTTCTGGTGAAGGGACATTGTCTCAGGCTGTCTCCTTGTAAGCCAGGAGTCTCTGGATCTTAGGACTTTTTACAACATTAAATAAAATTTCAGGATAGTTTTCTAGGTGTTTTGAGAGCAGATGCACAAATAACTGACTTTTGTCCCCCTATTCCTACCTTGGAACTGCACCACTTCACACACTAGAAATTAAAGTCCGACACAGCCAGTGCAGCTGTACGCCAGATGAATCCACACATCCGGGTGATAAGCCACCAGAACCGCGTGGGTCCTGACACAGAGCGCATTTATGATGACGATTTCTTCCAAAACTTGGACGGAGTAGCTAATGCCTTGGACAATGTGGATGCCCGTAAGTTCAGTGGCTAATAAGAACATCCAGGGCAGAGTTGGATATTTGCATATGTGTGAGGGCTGCAGGCCTTCCTGTCCTTTCCTGACTCACCCTTCATGCTCTCTATCCAACAGGCATGTACATGGACCGCCGCTGCGTGTACTACCGAAAGCCACTGCTGGAATCAGGCACACTGGGCACTAAGGGCAATGTGCAGGTGGTGATTCCCTTTCTGACAGAGTCGTACAGCTCCAGCCAGGATCCACCAGAGAAATCCATCCCTATCTGTACCCTGAAAAACTTCCCTAATGCTATTGAGCACACACTGCAGGTGAGTGGCTCTGCAGGGAGGAACAGAAGGTGACCCAGCCTAAGCATGAGATGTTCTACTTCCCACCTGACTGCTAAGGCTTCTAGAATGATTCATTCTTCTATTTACCCAACCATAGACAAGTGTAAAGAGTATTATGATGAATACTCAAATACCACTGTTCACCTAGGTTTGACAGTTGTTAAATGGTTTGTCCATTTCTTAGGTTAATCTGATCTATCTTTAGTAGTGGTGGAGTTTACCATGGGATAGCACAACATTGTCTCTTTCTCCTCCTCCTCCTCCTCCTCCTCCTCCTCCTCCTCCTCCTCCTCCTCCTCTTCCTCTTCCTCTTCCTCTTCCTTCTCCTCCTTTTCCTTTTCTTTCTCCTTCCTTTTTTTTGGCCAGTTGAGGAACCTCAGGGCCTGGACCCTAGAGCATTAACCTACCACTTGAACAACAGCACTACTTCTGGCTTTTTCTGTTTATGTGATATTGATGAATCGAACTCAGTTTCATGCTTGTGAGGCAAGCACTCTACCACTAAGCCACATCCCAGCCCACCACTTTATTCTTCCTACTATTTCAGTCTGCCTCTGCAAAGTAAGCATGTATGTCCAAAATATAGTAGGGTCTTCCAATGCCAGCAGTACGGATATTTGAACTCAGTCTCTCCCTCTCTCCTGTCTCCTCTCCTGTTTTTTTTTTTATAAATTAAGATATTTTATTTATTGTTTTTTTTTGTTGTTGTTGTTTTGCCAGTCCTGGGCTTGAGCTCAGGGCCTGTCCTTGGACTTTCTCAAGGCTAGAGCTCTACCACTTGAGCCTCAGCACCACTTCCGGCTTTTTTCTATATATGTGGTACCGAGGAATCGAACCCGGGTCTTCATGCATGCTAGGCAAGCACTTTAACCACTAGGCCAAACTCCCGGCCTCCTCTCCTCTCTTCTCTCTTCTTTCTTCTCTCCCCTCTCCCCTTTCCCCTCTCCCCTCTCCCCTCTCCCCCCTCCCCCCTCCCCCCTCTCCCCCCTCTCCCCTCTCCTCTCTCCTCTCTCCTCTCTCCTCTCTCCTCTCTCCTCTCTCCCCTCTCCCCTCTCCCCTCTCCCTTCTCCCCTCTCCCCGCTCCCCTCGCTCCCCTCTCTCTCTCCTCGCTCCCCTGGCTCCCCTTGCTCCCTCCTCTCTCTCTCTCCCCTCTCTTTCTCTCTCCTCTCTCTCTCTCTCCCTCTCCCTCTCTCTCTCTCCTTCTCTCTCTCTCTCTCTCAGCTTTTTCACTCAAACCATAGCGCCACTTAAGGCTTTTGTTAGTTCATTGGCGATGAGAATTTCGTGGACTCTTCTTTGTTCAAGTTGGCTTCAAACCGCAATCCTCTGATCTCAGCTTCATGAGAGGCATGAGCCACTGGCTCCTAGCTGACTTGGTATTTATTTGTCCTGGGGGTGCTGTTCTGTGTACTATGGGGAAACTCAGTATCTCTGGCTTCAACCTACTCAATACCATGGCATTCCCTAACCACTGTAACAGACAAAAATTTCTTCAAATGTCTTGGGGGGAAGGGACATAGCATATGCAATGTCAGTCCCAGTTGAAAACTAACCCAACCATTTTTTCTTCCCTGTGCCAATACTTGGGCTTGAATTCAAGGCTTCATATTCTTAGTTGACTTTTTTGCTCCAGGTTGCTGTGTTCTACCTCTTGAGCCATACTTTCATTTTCCACTTTTTGCTGTTTAATTGGAAATAAGAGGCTCATAGATGTTTCTGCTAGACTGGCTTTGAAACACAATCATCAGATCTGATCCTTTCGAAGTAGTCAGGATTCTAGCCTTGGACTGCAGTGCCTGAACATTTTCATGCTGAGCAAAATTAGTGGTCACTTATCTCCAGGTTTCTTCAGCTGTTGTTCAAAATGAACTTAATAACTAGTTTGTTAGAACATCTATATGCATATGATGTACTTACATGTAGAATAGTGCATATGATATGGTCTCACAAAACAAAATTTACCTAAGTGACCAGCTTCAGGCCACAAGCAATAGAGCGTGTTCTTAGCATGCATAAGGCTCTGAGTTCCATCTCTAGCAAAGCAAAGAAATAGATACAATTTATTACTTACTTTTCTTTTGTTGGTACTGGGATTTGAACTCAGGGTGCGCAGCTTGCTTGTTTGGCTGGAAATACAGTCTCACAGCCTTTTTTGCCTGGACTAGATTCAACCCCCAGTCCTACAGATATAGTTAGAACTACCTATGTAAGCCACTGGTGCCTGGCCCCATTTGTTACTTTTTTTTTGGTCAGTTGTGGGGCTTGAACTCTGGGCCTGGGCACTGTCCCTGAGCTCTTCAGTTCAAGGCCACAGCGCCACTTCCAGTTTTCTGGTAGTTAATTGGAGATAAGAGTCTTACCTGCTTTTGTGCCTGGGCTGGCTTTGAACCAAGTTCCTCAGATCTCAGTAACTAGGATTACAGGTATGAGCCATCAGTGCCCAGAGCCATTTGTTACTTTATAGCCACTCCTTGAGGTAGGCATTACTATTGACAATATCTAAAGGATATAGTATGTAAAGATATTGTCACCTGTGCCTGAAGTCATAAAACTAAAACGTAATAAAGGTGGAGTTTGAGCCTAGACCACTTAACACTTGTATTTTCCATACTGTGTCCTGGGGATTCTCAAAAGACAGAGCTTCCTTCTTTCTGCCAGATCTCTCAAGCCTGAATAAGAATCAGTTTGCATTTTTATTTTTTTAAAAAAAATTTTAAAAATACATTTATTTCTCTCCTTTTCTTTCTTTCTGTGCACATTCTGGGGTTTGAACTCAAGGCTTGGGCTCTGTCTCTGAGCTTTTTTTGTTCAAGGCTACCACTTGCGTCACAGCTCCATTTCTGGCTTTGTGGTGATTAATTGGAGAAAAGAGACTTCCTGGGGTCTGGGAGTCTGGCCCAGTGGTAGAGTGCTTGCCTAGCATGCTCAAAGACCTGGGTTTAGAAAAGCTGGAAGTGGTGCTGTGGCTCAAGTGGTAAAGTGCTAGTCTTGCGAAAGCCCAAGGACAGTGTTCAGGCCTTGACTTCAAGCCCTGGACCAGCAAAGAGAGAGGCGGGGGAGGGAGAGGGAAAGGGAGAGGGAGGGAGAGAAAGAGACTTCCTGTTAGATTGGTTTCAAACTGATCCTCAGATCTTACCCTCCTGAGTAGGATTACAGATGTGAGCCTCAGGGCTCAGCCTAATAATTTCGTTTTCCTTTTTTTCCCCATTAAGGTATAATAGCCTATGCAGACTAAAATAACACAGATCTTAATAGTTTTTTCCATATGTAATTTGGTATGATCTGCTGCTCAGGTCAAGTTCATTGGTTCTGTCTTTTTTGTCTGTGTCAGCGGGGGGAGGGGGGTGGTTGGAGAACAGAGTCTTATGTATAACCTGGGCTCTCCTGAAAGAATCTCATGACTTTCCTGTCCTGGCTGGCTTTGAACCCTGATCTTCATATCTCAGCTTTCTGAGTCGCTAGGATTAGTGAGCCACTGGCACCTGGCTAAACACAGGTTCTCTGTGTTGAATTTACCCTGACACCTGGTACCGTACCGCTTGAGCCATACCTTCACTTTCAGCTTATTTTTCTGGTTCACTGGAGTTTTGTAGAATTATCTGTCCAAGTTGCCTTTGAACCTTGGTTCTCATATCTCAGCCTCCTGAGTAACTAGGATTACAAGCATGAACAAATGGTACATGGCTGCTTGATTTTTTTTGCCAGTCCTAGGACTTGAACTCAGGGCCTGAGCACTGTCCTTGGGCTTGGGAATCAAACCCAGGACTTTGTGCATACTAGATGAGCACTCTACCACTAGGCCATGCTCCCGGGATTGGCTCCTTGATTTTTAAACGTGAAGTGAGGGGTAGAGAAGGAAGAAGATTGGGATCTTCTGCTTTCCAGAGCAGTAATGTACCGCTTCACAAGCCCATGTTGGTCTACCATTGCCTCAGTTAACCTGTTTGCTTTGTCTGCAGTGGGCTCGGGATGAGTTTGAAGGCCTCTTCAAACAGCCAGCAGAAAATGTCAACCAGTACCTCACGTGAGTAACTGGCCCTCCCTTTGTCCTGTTTCCTGCCAGCCATAGTCTTCTGTGTGCTTTCTAACACTGTCTCCCTCAGCACCAGGCACGCTTTTCAGAAGAGTTTAGGGAATGCTGGAACTTTTCGCTGATGGGGCCAGGAGATTAGCTTTTCGTGGAGAAGGTGGGATTGCCCTGAAGCCTCCTGGGGCTGTTGTGTAATCCTGCCCCTCGGCCCTCTCCGCTCCCTGATAGAGACCCCAAGTTTGTGGAGCGGACATTGCGGCTGGCAGGTACCCAGCCTTTGGAGGTGCTGGAGGCCGTGCAGCGCAGCCTGGTGCTACAGCGACCACAGACCTGGGCCGACTGTGTGACCTGGGCCTGCCACCACTGGCACACCCAGTATTCTAACAACATCCGGCAGCTGTTGCACAACTTTCCTCCCGACCAGGTAATGCCCACTTGCGTGCTCAGTTGGCCACAAGCATTCCCCTGCAAAACTGGAGTCTGCTGTGAGCTCTTCAGATGGCTTTTTGGAGTTACTAATCCACCCAGCTGTAGCCGGTGCCCTGAGGCAAGAGATGTCAGAAGAATGATTAAGCCTGGCCTATTTGCTCCTTTCCCTATTCCTAGAACCGAGGGACTTGGTTTCTGTTTCCTTTGCCTGTGGTAGTGCCTAAGTGTGAGTGCAATTCTCAGTTCTCTTTCAACTCAGCAAGGCACTTCTCTGGACTAGTTTCTTCAGCTATGAAATGGCAACTATCGTAATCTGCCTCACTGGGCATTTTAAGAGGATTCATTAGTATTTTATAGACTTCATGCAGTGCCCAGGAATCTATATAAGCCTGGTAATATGACTCCGTGTCTTAATACAGGGCGATTTCCTCAGCATTGGTGGTAATCCATGAGCAAGGGTCCACTTTCACTCTGCCTTTGGAATATCTCTACACACAGCCATATAGCATGGGTCTTTTGTGATTGACTGGTGTGCCCAGCCAAAAATAGAATTGAGGCATGTGCCAAACCCAAGGCAATGAGTCAGGATTGCCAGAGATGTCTGCAGTCCTGTTCCTCAAATCTCTCTTTGTCCTTTAGCTTACAAGCTCAGGAGCACCATTCTGGTCTGGGCCCAAACGCTGTCCACACCCACTTACTTTTGATGTCAACAATGTAAGTTTCCTTGGGGGCCTGCTGGGATTTGGGAAGAGGTAGGCAGTTGGGAAAGTGCTGTCTCCCCATTTTTTTGAAAGCTAACATGTTCACTCTGCTCTGCCTTCCCCCAGCCCTTGCATCTGGACTATGTGATGGCTGCTGCCAACCTTTTTGCCCAGACCTATGGGTTATTGGGGTCTCAGGACCGAGCTGCTGTAGCCACACTCCTGCAGTCGGTGCAGATCCCTGAGTTTACCCCCAAGTCTGGAGTCAAGATTCATGTTTCTGACCAGGAGCTGCAGAGTGCCAATGCCTCTGTTGGTGAGGGGGTTTGGCCAGTTGGCCAAGAATCACTATCCCCACTTTTCCCCAACCTAATCCAGTTTCCCCACCAGTCTTCATTCTGAAATAATGACTCTTTCATGTTCTCTCTGCTTAGTTCTCTTTCTCTTTCCTTCCAACTCTTTCATAACTTCCCAGTGACTTTCTCCTCATATTTCCTCCCACCTGACTTCCATATATCACCCCTTCCCCCTTTCTCCTATCTATTGTCTTCCCCTCAGATTTTTCATGGCTATCTCGTTCTATGTTTTCACTTTCTCCTAATGTCTTACTTTGTGTCTCTAGAGATAATCTCTATTGATGCCTTCTTTCTCACATTCCCACTCCGTTATTTTGTTCTTCTTCTTTCCTCTTACCTTTCCATTCTCCAAGAATGTGTCTCCCTCCGAAAGTTTGCATTTACCTGAATTTGTTTTGTCCCACCCTGCATTTTCATTTCCACCTCAGATCATCCCCTGGATCTAAAAGGCTGTGGCCCTTCTCTTTGTGCAGATGACAGCCGCCTAGAGGAGCTCAAGGCTACACTACCCAGCCCAGACAAGCTTCTTGGATTCAAGATGTACCCTATTGACTTTGAGAAGGTACTGGGAAGGAGATTCTGGGGAGGGCCAGGACGATGGGCTTGCGCATAGGAGAGGTTGGCAGAATGGATGTGTGGGCTATACAGTCAGTCTTAGGCTATTGTGAGGATCAGCTCATGGTCCTACTATGTGGCTGCAGTGTGGACAGATGAGCAAGAAATTTGTAGTGGAAGATACTCCCTTGAAGCCCAAGAACCTTCCTCCTTACCTCATTCACTCTTTCCACTCATAATAGGATGATGACACTAACTTCCATATGGATTTCATTGTGGCTGCATCCAACCTCCGGGCAGAAAACTATGACATTCCCCCTGCAGATCGACACAAGGTGAGGGGAATCAGCCTGGTATTCCTTCCACCCCCTCCCAGACTTGTGTTCCTCACTTTTGTCTCCTTCTCTTAAGTCCTGAGCTTCTCGCCACTTACCTCCCTCATTTCTTATCTCACAGAGCAAACTGATTGCAGGGAAGATCATACCAGCCATTGCTACAACCACAGCGGCTGTGGTTGGCCTTGTGTGTCTGGAATTGTACAAGGTAGTGCAAGGGCACCGACAGCTGGACTCCTATAAGAATGGTTTCCTCAACTTAGCCCTGCCCTTCTTTGGGTTTTCTGAACCCCTTGCTGCACCTCGTCATCAGGTAGGCCCCTGCAGTAGGAGGTGGTAGATGGGTTATGTCTTGGTGTCCATCTTGGTCTGATTTGCATCATACCCTGTTATTGGGTAAAAATTCCTGTAGAGCCCCAGGGACTTGTCTTTCAGCTGTAGCTTACCGCAGATCAGGGTTTGAGATTTTAATTATGGGGTAGTCAGAGAGCTTGCTGGAAAGATGACTTGTAAATTTACACTTGGAGGGGTGAGAAGACAAGCCTATGTAGGCTTTGATGGCGACTAGGAGATGGCTCTTTCCAAAAGTACTGACTGAGGTAAAGTGTGCCTGGCATGTTGAAAGAACAAAAACCAGTAGAGCAGTATGACTGAGAGGATGAAATCAGTATATAAGAAGAGAATAGACTCATAGTAGCATTGGGCTTTGTCATTTGTCATTTATCATAGGGGGGTTATGCTTCCTTAGAGTGACATATCAGGTTCAGCCACAACACAGTTTTTTGGTTTGGGTTTGATTTTGTTGAGACAGGGTCTTGCTGTAGCCCAGGATGGCCTGAAACTCCAGATACCCCCCCCACTAGAGCCTCCTGAGTGCTGTGATTACAGGCATGTGCTACCATGCCCAGGGACCAAAAGGTTTTAGAGTGGGATTGTGATCTGATGTCTGCATGAGTATAGTAAGGTGGAGACAGACTGAAACTGGCCCCTGTGAGATAGCCCTCATTCTGTTCTCCTTACACTGTAGTACTATAACCGAGAATGGACACTGTGGGATCGCTTTGAGGTACAGGGGCTACTGCCTAATGGTGAGGAGATGACCCTCAAACAGTTCCTTGACTACTTTAAGGTAAGGCCCTAACTCACCTTCACCAGGGGAATGGGTGTATAGGTGACTTGCTGTCCTCTCCCTTCCCCTATGACACTGCTGTTTCCTTTTTCTCCCCTTTAGACAGAGCACAAATTAGAGATCACCATGCTATCCCAGGGTGTGTCCATGCTGTATTCTTTCTTTATGCCAGCTGCGAAGCTCAAGGAACGATTGGATCAGCCGTAAGTTGGCCCCTGCCAGACAATCTGTGTCCTTGTTTGGGTCGTGAAATTTCAGTTTGCAGCTGCCCCTCTCCTGTTGACCAATCTTTACCTGCTCTGACCCTCTGCCCTCACCCTATCCCTAGGATGACAGAGATCGTAAGCCGTGTGTCGAAGCGAAAGCTGGGCCGCCATGTGCGGGCGCTGGTGCTTGAGCTGTGCTGCAACGACGAAAGCGGCGAGGATGTTGAAGTCCCCTATGTACGATACACCATCCGCTGAACCCTGTGGATGTTCTCTAGGCTGGCCCCAGTCTCCTTTCCCAGCCTTCTTCTAGCCCTGGTTCCCATTTGACCTCTGGCAGTGGTACAGCTAGCCAAGCCTGGTGTTCCCTCATCACCCTCTACCTGAACTCCCATTGCCACTGCTTTCTACCTATTTGAAACCTAAATCCTAATAAAAAAAAAAAGATACCAACCCAGAAGTGGCCTGCCTTGCTGGTTCCTGGGAAGGAAGAAGTTTCCTAGGTCTGGTTCAGATGGTCACTTAAAGTTTCCTAGGCTGGTGTCTACAATCCTAACTACTTAGGAGGATGAGATCTGAGGATTGTTGTTTGAAGCAATCTCAGGAAGACTCGTGTCTCCATTTAACCAGCAAAGACCTAGAAATAGAACTGTGGCTCGAGTAGTAGAATGCAAAAAATCTAAGGGAGCTCACACCTGTAATCCAAGCTACCAGGAGGCTGATATCTGAGGATCATAGGTCAAAGCCAGCCCCCAGCAGGAAAGTTATGGAGACATTTCTCATTAACTACTAAAAAGCTGGAAATGGCTCTGTAACTAAAAATGGTAGAGCCCTAACCTTGAGCACAAAAACTCAGCAAAAGAAGCTCAGGGATAGTGGCCAGGCCCAGAGTCAAGCCCTAGGAACAGCACACACACACACACAAACACAAATAATGACAGCTACCAGGCCCTGACTGAGTTCAAGCCTTAGTATCAGCACAGGAAAAGGTTTCCTAGTCAAAGTGGGGGAGTTGTTCACTTTTTTCCCTCTGTTTCTCAGACATGAAAACACTGGTAAAGCCACATAGAACAGATGACTGGTTTGGGCTGGGTGCACATCACACCTTGTTCCTATCCTGTCTCCTTGAAGAACAAATTGGCTGTGATCAGGGTCAACATGCTTATGTCTTTAGGGCAGATACATGCCCCCTGACTGAAAGTGCTCATAGGTTTTTAATAATCATTTCTTGTGGCACTGAAAATAGTGCCCTTAGGTCAACTGGCCTGAAAGGCCATCCAGCACATTGTAGGGGTTATTGTTTTGTTTTTGCCTGCCCTGGGGCTTGAGCTCTGGGCCCTGGGTGCTATCCCTGAGTTCCTTTTGCTCAAGGCTAGAACTCTGCTTCTTGACCCATAATGCACCTTCCAGCTTTTTCTATGATTAATTGGAGATTAAGAGTTTCATGGACTTTCCTGCCCAGCCAACTTCGACCAGCAGTCCTCAGATCTCAGCCTCCAGAGTAGCTAGGATTATAGGCATGAGTCACCAGTGCCCAGAAACACATTGCAGTCTTTTTTTGCCAGTCCTGGGCTTGAGCACTGTCCTTGGACTTCTCAAGGCTAGAGCTCTACCACTTGAGACTCAGAACCACTTCCGGCTTTTTTGTATGTATGTGGTACCGACGAATCGAACCTGGGTCGTCGTGCATGCTAGGCAAGCACTACCACTAGGCCAAACTCCCGGCCCCACACATTGCAGTCTTTATGGAAGCATTTAGTTGACATATAGAGAGGAAAAGACCCTTTTCCTGCTTCACCCTGCCCCTCAGGCCCAGATTTAGACCTGTATGCCCCTTTAAAGGTGCTCAAGAGAGCTGGCTGTGGGAGCACCCACTGGTTACTACTCATCACTAGTTTCACAAAGCTCTGTCCTTGATCTTGGCTGAGCCTTCCAGACTATGAATGGCACCATGGATACAGTTCATGCTTCTGTCCTTTACCTAGCCAATCATTCTATCCTACTTAGAAACAAGACCCTTCTTTCCTCCACTCAAGCTGGAGTGTCAAGAAACACTTACCCTCTCTCCAAACCCGGCTTGATTCCCATCACAGTCTGTCCTTGTATTCTGTTCTTGTATCTGCCTCCTGCTGCCCAAGGCAGTGAATACTCTTTTGCCTACCTCATGCCTTAAGGCTTGCTCTGCTTGGATGACCTCATCTTCCATAGTTCATTTTTAGATCTTGCCAGGACTGACAGGTGCTTTGCCCATAGTATCTACTGATGGTGCTAAGTTGCCGAGAGGTCTTCCAACTATAGGCACTTCTCCATAGTTACTGTTCCAGAGTACTACTCTCCATTACAGCAGCTGAGGCTTTCATGTGCCTGATTCGTTTGCTTCCCTTCACTATCCCAGCGCTTTCATGGCACCCTGCACACTTCTCAATATACCTCTACTTCCACTCTGATTCTCCAGACAGCAATCTTTGCCACCACGGCTGCCGGATCCCTTTCCTACCTAATGTGTACCTGGCCTTCTTCATCAAAACCAGCTTTTCACCTATCCTGGCCACATCTTTGTCCTCCCACATGTCATTTTACTACCATGTTTGTCTATATGACACCAGCCAGAAAAGTCCTCTGTATATAACAGACATAAAGGATAGAATAGAATCCAATACCAGTTTAGCTACTCAGGAGGCTGAGATCTGAGGATCTTCATTCAAAGCCAGCCTGTGCAAGTAAGTCCATGAGACTTATCTTCAATTAGCCAGCAACAAAGTAGAGCTGTGGCTCAAGTAGCACAGCACCAGCCTTGAGCAAAAAAGCTAAGGGACACTGCTTGGGCCATGCAGTCAAGCCCCAGTACGAGTACACACACAAAAACCCAACAAAGATGGAATAGGAACTATTTGTCATTCAGTTACTCAACAGATGTTTAATGCTATATGCACTGTTAAAGACATTTAAGGTGTATCTAGGGATAAAACACCCTTATCCTCCTGAGGCTATTATAGAATGAAATCTAGTAGGATAGATAAACACAATTATCTCAGAAGTTAAAAATTGGAGTTAACCATAGAGTATGTTCTAGGCTCTGGAAACAGACACCAAACACTAAAAAAAAATTTAAGGTACAGGCACTGGTGATTCATGCCTGTATTCCTACCTGTTTATGAGGCTAAGATCTGAGGACCTCAGTTTGAAGCCAACCTGGGCAAAAAGGTCCAGTTAATCATCAAAAAGCCAAAAGTAGATGTATTTCAAGTGGTAGAGCACGACCTTGATGAGAAAAGCCAAGGAAAGCAAAGGCCCTGAGTTCAAGCCCCATACTGGGCTGCTAGGTCTGGAAATGAGGAACTTATGGCGTTTTTTTTTGTTGTTGTTTTTTTGTCAGTTGTGGGGTTAGGGTCTGGAAACTGGCCTTGAGCTTTTTTTTTTTTTGAAGTCCTGGGCTTGAGCTCAGGGCCTGAGCACTGTCCTTGGACTTTCTCAAGGCTAGAGCTCTACCACTTGAGCCTCAGCACTACTTCCGGCTTTTTTCTATGTATGTGGTACCAAGGACTCGAACCTGGGTCTTGGTGCATGCTAGGCCAGCACTCTACCACTAGGCCAAACTCCCAGCCCTGGCCTTGAGCTTTTTCAGTACAAGATTAGTGCTCCACCATTTTGAGCCATTGTTCCACTTCTGGTTACCCTAGAGATAAGAATCAGACTTTCTTGCCTGGGGGCTGGCTTTGAGCCAACATCCTCAGATCTCTGCCTCTTGAGTAGCTAGGATTACAGGTGCGAGCCATTTGCACTTGCTTGAAATATGGAACTTTCAGAGGGGGAAGTCATGCATCAGGGGAAAGGACTTAATTGTGGAAAAGTGAAACCTGAGTATTAGAAGACAAATGTATTCCAAGCAAGATTGGAACACCAGGTATGAAGTCCCAGAGGCTGGATTGTGTCTTTTTTTCAGGAGCAGAAAGGAGAGAAGGGTAGGAGATAAGTCGGTTATGTGATAGATTGATGTCTATCCTGCCATGAGGACTTGTCTAATTTCATTCCCATCATGGCCATTGGATGAAGTACTTACTAATATAAGGTCAGAAAAGGTGAGGAGGCTCCTGGAATGCTTACATTTGAGTAAGCATAGCTGGATAATTGAGGGATTAGAGTGAGGATAGCCTTGGGCAGGACTATGGTGGGCAGAAAGGTAGTTGAGGGGTGGAAGGAAAACCCCATTTAGCTAACAAACAAAAACCTGGAGGCAGGAAAAGATTCCGCTTTGCCCAAAGTTCCATACATGCGTGTTGGCAGAGCCCAGCCTCTATAAAGGTCCGCTTTTCCTTAACCTAGGCTCCATCCCAGGAGGCCTGCAAAAGAATGTAGGCAAGGAAAGGGCGGGCCCTGAAGCCGGTTAAATGTTTCCGAATCAATAACAAGAACTATTCAGCCTACTGTGAGAGGATTTCAGAACAACAACAAAAAAAGAAACCGCCCTATCCGACCGAGAAAACCCTTGAAAACCGGCTGTGGGAGGTGGGGGGGGATGCAGAAGGGGGAAATGAAACCCCGCCTCTTCAGCACAGCCACGCCCTTCATTCTTGTTTCTGCCTCACCATGGGCAGCAAAGCCGATTGGCTGGACCACAACCTCAAAGGGCGGGGCTGCATCCGTTCACAGTGGGAATGAGCTAGCTGTGGAGAGGGCTAGCAAGGCGGGGCTAGATCGTCCTAACTAAGGTGGTAAAAGCCTATGACTACCCAGGCCACCACTCCTAGAAAAAGTCATCTCTCAGGCCTTTAAGATTCCTACCTCTGGAGTCACCTCCCAGAGTTAGAACTGGTTGCCTCATCCGCTCCTTTCCTCCAAGCAAAAGCCCCGTTTGCCACCATGGGCATGTACCAAGTGAGACCGCTTATAGGGAGTGAGTGGTGAGTGGCACACCTGATTTATTGGCTGCTATTCACCTCCACACAAACTTCTGGAAAGATCAAATCTGGGTACTAAGCAACCTCTACATTTCCTGCTGGCGCCGTTCCAAGGAAGAAGACACATTCCCTTGTGGGTGCGCAATGGCCGCGCCCCCACCCGTAACCGAAGGGTCTTTTGGTACACGCAGCCGGAGGTGAGTCCCCGCCTTCCAATACTTCACCCTTTACAGCGCGTGCGCGCGCATGCGTGGAACGCGGCGCGCGCGGTGGTTGGGCTGTTCGCTGTTCTGTCCTGGGATCGGGCCGCGTCTCCGTGAGCAGTCGGCTCGGAGCCGAGAGCCGCTGTGAGCACTTGGGTTCGAGCGGGCGCCTGCGAGCCCAGGGGCATCGCCCGCAGAGGCCAAGCTCATGGCCGGCTGAGCGGGACGCCGCCTCCGCCTCAGCCACCGCCGCCGCCGCCGCCGCCTCCTCCTCCTCAGCCGGCGGCGGCCCGGGCCCAGCAGCCATGGCTGAAGACTACTGGGACGGGCGCCTGCGGCGAACTGGAGGAGAAGGAGGTCGCGCGGCCTCATCCCGGGCCGCCGCCCCAGGCGCCACCGCGCCGGCCCCGCGGCTCTGAGGTTGCTCGTGCGCCCCCGCCGGTGAGCACGTCCTCAAGACTTGGGGTGGGGGCTGCTGCTGTAACTGTGGTGCCATCCCAGAACCCGGGCGGTGCCCGGGGGGGAATCTGGGCTTCTTGCCGAGCTATTGCCCCCTCCCCCATCGAATTTCCCAGACCCACAATGCACCGGGGCGAGGATCATTTGGGGCCTCCCTGACCTTGGCCCCGCCCTGGGCCGGTCCTGCAAAAATGAGGATGATGGAAAGTGCTATGGATGCTAACGGGGAGCAGGGTGATCAAAGGATCAGAGCCTCTGAGAATGGGTGGCAGAGTGGTAAAGGGCATTCAGGTTTGCTAAAGGGGACTGAGCTGTGGAGCTGTGGGGTCCGAACATGAAATAACAGATAAGCATGATAAGGTGTGAGGTGTAGTGTGTGTGAATGGAAGGGGGTTCCAGAGCTGAGACGGACCTGAGGGTGTGTAATAGGAGTAAGGTATAAAGGGACAGTTCTCAGAAACGCTGTAGAGAGGCTCAATCTGTTTAATGGGGACAGAGTTTCCAGAGGTGTTCTAATAGGATCTAGCACTCTTAAGCCCCCCAGATGTGATGAGAGTCAGGGATGGTGTTAATAACGATGGGTGTTTGTCTACGGGAGGCTGCCGCGTGCCAGGGTCCAGGGTGTACTCAAGTAATTGAAAGGTTCAGGTTTTGAGTGTCATGGCAGCAAGGGCTTGTGTGTCTGTTGCAACAAAGGTCTGGGTAATGTGAGGCATAGTGTTAGTGGGGGATAGAATAATGGAAGATCTGAGCCTGTGCTCATGAGTGTCAACACTGTGTATGTATGTACATGGAAGGGTGAGGGAAATGTCTGAAGCTCCGTGCCCAGTATCCATGAAGACAGGGAGTTTGAAATCCCAGAAAGTGCAGTTCTAGTGACTGCTAATGTGGGTTTAGAGACAAAAAGGCACTTAAATGTATGCCACTGTGTGGGAGAAGCTGGGCAGTATGAAGTCTAGGACATGCTAATCACCATCAGAACATTGTGAAAGGATGTATTCTTGTCCATGGGGCACTGATGTATTCCTGGTTCAGAGACTGCTAATAGGGAGTGCTGTAGAGAAGGGGTCTAGTCCGTCACAGGGGAATCAGGGCTATAAAGGGAAACAGCAGAAGTCATAGCGGTGGACAGTTTGAAGCAAAGAAATGCAGGACAAAAATAGGTGCTAAACAAGGTTCAAGCCATAGAAGGCTGAGTGTGTATGACTGTGAGTGAATGAATAAGGGCCAGGACTGAGTGGAGAGCTATGTGCACTAATGTTAGCAGTATGTTTGTGTGTCTCTGGAGGATTGGGCTAAGGATTCAGGGTGTGCTAATGGGGAGACAAGACTGCTAATAGGGGTCAGTGTGGAGGGAATGTTCAGCTTGTGTTGATAGAAGGGACATGTAATAAAAAATGGAACAGATGGGCCGAGAGTTTGGCCTAGTGGTAGAGTGTTTGCCTAGCATGCATGAAGACCCAGGTTGGATTCTTCAGTACCACATACATAGAAAAAAGCTGGAAGTGGTGCAGAGACTCAAGTGGAATAGCCTTGAGAAAGTCCAAGGAGAGTGCTCAGCCTCTGAGCTCAAGCCCAGGACTGGCAAAAAAAACAAATGGAACAGAATGTGCACTAGACATGTTGACAGCTGAGTGTGGACAAAATAAGTCAGGTATCTGCAGGATTCATTGTGCTAAAGGGATCCAGAGCACTGGGCAGGCCCAGTGAGTGCTAATTCAGGCCAGCTGTAGAGGATTCCAGGTGAATGTTAATAAGGCTCAGCATCATAAGAGTGAGCAGTATGTTTATGGGGGAGGGCTCACTGCTATGGAGAAGCTAGTGGGCAGCTGCTGGGCCAGGAAGAGGCCCAAGAATGTGATGGCAGGAGTTAACTTAGAGGAAGCCAAGTATGCCAATAGAATTCAGTGCAATAGGTTAGGGTTTGAGTGCTGAATGGGATTAAAGGGGAAAATGTGCATGCTAATAATAGGACTTAAAAATGTAGTGAGGCCTTCTTGAGGGGCTAGTGTGTGCCCTGGGGGGGTGGGAATCAGGAGAGTATGTGGAGTTGCATGCATGCCTGTGGCATGTAGAATGTGATGAGTGTCTTCAGGGGTTCCTGTGGTATGAGATGGTGAGTAGCCTTGAGTATGAGAGTAGTTGAAGCATGTTTATGTGTCTTTGGGGTGGGGGAGGTCAGGAAGGACATCCGCCCTTCAGCAGTGGGATCATGCGTTCAATTTCTTGCTCCTTTACTAGTTCTAAAATCTGTAAGTTTAGAAAACCAAAAATAGAATATAGTTAAAGTTTTGATGCTTATAGATGGTCAGGTTTGTTGTCTCTTCACAGGGGTCTGCCCAACTCCTTCCAGCCTCACTGCAGAGAGTGCTGTGTGATATACACTGACTTTTGTATCCCATATTCCTAAAATCATCAAAACTTGAACTCTGGAGCATACCTAGCCCTTGAGGTTTCAGTTAGAGGTCAAGGATCCATGGCTCTTCCTGTCTATTCTCCCCTTCCCCCAATCTTCCATTCAGCTCCAGAAACTTAAAGTTTCTGGTAGCCTCTATCACCAATCTCTGTCACCACAGGCAAAGCAATCGACTATCCATCATCCATATGACAGCACAGGATAGCTTGGGCGCTAGCCATACTTTGTCTTCCATGGCTTTAGGTCCAATGTTCAGCCTCCACGTCAGGCTTTTATGTTGGCCTGTTTTGTACATGTGTGTGCATTCACATGTGTGCATTCTTATGCCTGATGTAGGACTTGAACTTTGGGCCTGGGCTTTGTCCCTGAGCTCTTCAGCTCAAGGCTACTGCCCTTGGGCCGGGAGTTTGGCCTAGTGGTAGAGTGCTTGCCTAGCAAGCACGGAGACCCGGGTTCAATTCCTTGGTATCACATAGAAAAAGCCAGAAGTGATGCTGTGGCTCAAATGGTAGGGTTCTAGTCTTGAGAAAAACCAAGGACAGTGCTTAGGCCTTGAGTTCAAGCTCCAGGACTGGCAAAAAAAAAATCTGAAGGCTACTGCCCTGCCCTTTGAGCCACAGCACCACTTCTGATTTTCTGGTGGTTAATCAGAGATAAGAGTCTCACAGACTTTCATGCCTTCATGCTGAGGCTGACTTTGAACCATGTTTCTCAGATCTCAGCCACCTGAGTAGGATTACAGGTGTGAGCTACCTCTTGGTTCTACTTCCCATTTTTTTGATGGAGGTAATAGTTTCCTGGACTTTTCCTGCCCCAGCTGGCTTCAAACCACAATCCTCAGATCTCAGCCTCCTGAGTTGCTAGGATTAGGCATGAGCCCCCAGCACCCATCTTATTCTGGGTTCTTGGTGAATGGGCCTCATCCTGTATCTGAGGTCTTTCTTTCTGGTTGGTCCCTCTTTTCATTCTGTGGCTTGTGAGTTTAGCCTGGCAAATTAAGGCATGGAAACTATTGGGGTAAGCACTTGGTTTCAAGGTAACAGATGACCCATTTCTCTTAAATCCAGCCCCAGCAGCTTCATCAACCTCCTATCTAGCTCTACTTCCCTTGGGCTCTGGGCCATCTTAGTCCTTGCTGTGAGTCCAGATGGTTCCTGGACCAGGTCTTTCCTCCTCCTTGCTGGCCCAGAGCCTAGGAGGAAGCAGAAGGTGACCAGTTTAAACCTTTTGGTGGCCCCATTCCCTTCAGCCCATCTAGGTCATCTTCCTATCAATTCTAGCATTCCTGGTCCACCTTATTTGGGAGTTGGGGATTCACAACCTTGGCAGAGTTTGGTCCTGAGGCCCCCTGATTCGTTCATTTCTGCTATATGTACTTTTGGAACATCTACTCTGTCCATCACTATTTCAGGTCCTCGGGATATAACTGATCTAAACAGACAGGAATGTACCCTGGCAGAGTTGATCTTATACTTGTGGTGAGAAGACAGTAGAAAGCAAAGAAACTAATGAGTAGATGATGTCATTACTAAAGAGAAGATGAGTGCCGGAGGGGAACTCATTGGCAAAGTGAAGGAGCTCAGGATGGTTGACATTTTAAATAGCATTCTATGTGGAGGCCTCACCAAAAGGTGACATTTGAGTAATGGCCTGAAAAGGTTTGAGAGTAAACTGTTTCACAGCATCGGGGAGGAGTGTTCTAGATGTCAGGAACAACCAGTGCAAAGTTCCTGTGATAGAAATTTGCTGGGTATATTTGCAGACCATTTAGGAATGATCAAGGAGCCAAAAGGATAAGACTTAGAGGCCTCATGAAAACTGGAACCTTTATTGTGGTAAGGGAGATAGGATGTATTCTATAGGGAAGACAAGGTTGGACCCCGTGGATTCCAACCCACTCTTTCCAGAAGCCCCAAGAATAGATGATATACTCTGAGAAACACCTCCACCCTCAACCTCAACCAGTGGTTGGGTCTGTCTGGTCAGGACCTCCTCACCTCCCCCACCCCCCATTCTGAATAGAGAAGTGGGAAGGTCCATTGGTCTCACCATGGTGATAGTTGCTGGGGGAGTTAGGACGGTCCCTGTGGCCACAAAGAGCTTTCCACCTTGGCAGTTGGGGGCAATGTGGGGCTGGTGCCAGCGGAATATGCCATTCTATGGACGTGCCCGAAGCTGTATTACTTGTTCTACTGTTCTGAGTGAGCCACTTGTGCCATCTGTGGCTGTTTCCATCGCTCCTGCTGCACCTGAAGATGCCTGCTGTGGAGCTCTTTGCTCTCACTGTGAGGCTGCCACCCTGGAAACCAATCATCTACTGGGTGGGCCATTGCCCTCAGCCAGCCACCCAAGCCTGAATACCCAGGTGGGTTATCTCCCAGGGTAGGGAGATAGGCTGTATCCATTTCAGGTATCCAGGAATCCCTACTGAGTCCATAGTGGTTGTGTAGGCACTAATACATTACTCTGATTAGGTTGTTGTGAGCTTAAGGGGGCCCCTGATGGTTAAGCAAATGCTAATGTGGGCCTTATTTCTGCCCATGCACCCTGCTCAGGTTGCCATGGACCGGATGAAGAAGATCAAACGGCAGCTGTCAATGACACTCCGAGGGGGCCGTGCCATAGACAAGACCAATGGTGCCCCTGAGCAGATAGGCCTGGATGAGAGTGGTGGTGGTGGTGGCAGTGAACTTGGAGAGGCCCCAACTCGTGCTGGCCCTGGGGAACCTCGCCCTGGACGGGGCCCACTCAGCTCTGCCCCTGGTGAGTCTATCGACTCCCTCTCCTTGACCCAGTTTCCAGGTGCCACTTCCCACCCAAGTTCTTAGATTTATGTTGTTTTGATTTTCCTTTCTCTGTTTCCTCCCTTTATCCTGCAGTCTTTTCCCGATTCTCGCCGCCCCCCCCCCCCCCATTTGCCAATCCTGGGGCTTGAATTCAGGGCCTGAGCATTGTCCCTGAGCTTCTTTTGCCCAAGACTAGTGCTCTACCACTTGAGCCACAGCACTACTGGCTTTTTCTATGTATGTGGTATCAAGGAATCAAACCCAGGGCTTCAAGCACTCTACCACTAAACCACATTCCTGGCTCCCCAGCAATCTCTTTTCTTGTTCATTTATGCCTTTTATTTTGGCCTTGTGTTTAGGCCCCAGGGAGAGAAAGGACACTTTGCCTATTGTAGCTGCCTCAAAGCTCCCCTTACTCTCTGCATTCTGGTGCCTTGCCAGGCCTCCCACTGTCTTCTTTTCCTGGGCATGCTGTGGTTTCAGCTCACCCCTGGAATGGAGTACTTTGCTAGGTTACTTTTGACCCTTATACTCCATTCAACCTCACCCCTGGAATGGAGTACTTTGCTAGGTTACTTTTGACCCTTATACTCCATTCAACCTCACCCCTGGAATGGAGTACTTTGCTAGGTTACTTTTGACACTTATACTCCATTTAACCTGTCCTCGGCCTACTTAGGCTTTCCTGGACTCCACCATCCTTTTTCTGAGGGATTTCAAGCTGTTTAGGATCCGTGTACATATATGGGTATGATAAGGGATAATGTAGGAAAGAGGGGTATCTTTGACCCCATTTGACCCCGCCTGGCCACTGCCTGTCCCTACCAGCAGAGATTGTGCACGAGGACATGAAGATGGGGTCTGATGGGGAGAGTGACCAGGCTTCAGCCACATCATCAGATGAGGTGCAGTCACCTGTTAGAGTGCGCATGCGCAACCACCCGCCACGCAAGATCTCCACTGAGGTGCTTACCGCCCCCCCATTCTGTTGATGAAAATGGCTGGGAAAGAGAGTGGAGCTGGGGAGGTGGAACTCATGGTTCCGCTTCTTTGTCCCTCATGTTGCCTCTAATCTTGCCTTCTAGGATATCAACAAGCGCCTATCACTTCCAGCTGACATCCGGCTACCTGAGGGCTACCTTGAAAAGCTCACTCTTAACAGCCCTATTTTTGACAAACCCCTCAGTCGCCGCCTCCGCCGAGTCAGCTTGGTGAGCATCAGTTCCTGCCTTTTCTCCTTTCAGTGCCTTTTTTTCTTGACCTTGCTTTAACCTGCCTTCTTCTCCTCACAGTCCGAGATTGGCTTTGGGAAACTAGAGACTTATATCAAGTTGGACAAGTTGGGTGAGGTGAGAGTCTAGAGGCCCATGATGGGGATAGGGATTAGTGGGAATTCCCTGAAGCCTCATAGTGCCTCTTCTGTCACACTTCCTCCCACCCCAGGGTACCTATGCCACCGTCTACAAAGGTAAAAGCAAACTCACAGACAACCTTGTAGCACTCA
Source organism: Megascapheus bottae (assembly GCF_031878675.1). NCBI lineage: Eukaryota > Metazoa > Chordata > Mammalia > Rodentia > Geomyidae > Megascapheus > Megascapheus bottae. The sequence continues at coordinate 28,830,923 of NC_143547.1, forward strand.
AGGAAATCAGACTAGAACACGAAGAGGGAGCACCCTGCACCGCTATCCGGGAAGGTACACATCCCATTTCATCTCCTCCTGACTTTCCTGACCTTGCACTGCATGTATGCACACCCTATGGACAGGCTAGAGACCAGGAATTCTGAGGCATACATCCAATGCTTTGGCCTTCATGAGAAGGCCCATCACATATCCAGGTTAATAGAGTAACCTAACGTATGCATGAACCAGAAAGAAATGAATGGATTGCAAACCACAGTGCTTGCTTTGGTTTGAAAGCAAAGCTCAGACTATCACATGGAATGGATTTGAGTTGCACAGAAAGTGAATGTCCTCATACTGTGTTGCAGGCCTGTGCATTGAGGTTGAAGTAAATCCCCTTCCTAGAAACCAGAAACATGTCATGAAAACTCTAGTGTTACATGAACTTGGGGTTGTAATCCTAAGGTGTTTACTGGGTATTTTTCTCTGGGCCTTATTTTCTGTCTCTTGAATATGGTGAGTTAGAGCTAGTAAGACTGTGAGGCCTGGAACTGGGAATATGGCTTAGTGGTAGAGTGCTTGCCTAGCATGCATGAAGCCCTAGGTTCAATTCCTCAATGCCACATACACAGAAAAGGCTGGAAGTGGCGCTGTGGCTCAAGTGGTAGAGTGCTAGCCTTGAGTAAAAGAAGGGACAGTGCCCAGGCCCTGAGTACAAGCCCCAGGACTGACAAAAAAAGAAAACTGGGGCCGGGAGTTTGGCCTAGTGGTAGAGTACTTGTCTAACATGCACAAATACCCAGGTTCGATTCCTCGGTACCACATACATAGAAAAAACCGGAAGTGGTGCTGAGGTTCAAGTGGTAGAATGCTAGCCTTGAGAAAGTTCAAGGACAGTGCTCAGGCCCTGAGCCCAAACCCAAGACTGGCAAAAAAAAAAGAAGAAGACTGTGAAGCCTTACTCTACACAGGAAAGAAATAAAACCCTGTGCTCATCACCTCTGTCTGGGCCTTGTCCTCACCTTTGTCCTGAAGTGGGACTTTTGACTCTTGCCCCATCCTACTTCATGCTTCTTGCAGTGTCCCTGCTCAAGGACCTCAAACATGCCAACATCGTCACTCTACATGACATTATCCACACTGAGAAGTCCCTCACCCTTGTGTTTGAATACCTGGTAAGATTGGAGTGGGACACAGGGGGAGGTGGTAATAAGACAGGAGCCACAGGATGTAACCCTTGTTTCTTACCTCTTCTTTCCTCAGGACAAGGACCTGAAACAGTACCTAGATGACTGTGGGAATATCATCAACATGCACAACGTGAAAGTAGGTGTGGGGCAGGAACGGGACAGGATCCCCACACATGCACTCCACCCCGCAAATTTTCTAGAAGTGGCCTTTTCCTAATTTGACTGTTTCACTGGGAACCCTTGGAGGGCATTTGGGAGCTGAGCTCAATGTCTTGTGTTTGGGAGGGAGTACCTGCCTGCTAAGGGTTGGGCTAATGAACTCTGCCTGCCATTTCTGGATCCCCAGCTGTTCCTGTTCCAGCTGCTCCGTGGCCTGGCCTACTGCCACAGGCAGAAGGTGCTACACCGAGACCTCAAGCCCCAGAACCTGCTCATCAATGAGAGAGGAGAACTCAAGCTGGCTGACTTTGGTACCACCACTCCCCTTTCTCCCCATTGATCTCCCCATTTCCCCATGACCTCTTTTAGCAAACTCTTCTGCCCCCTGGGATTCGCTCCTAACATTTCTAGCTGTTCCTTCTTTTCACCGTTCAGGCCTGGCGCGGGCCAAATCAATCCCAACGAAGACATATTCCAACGAGGTGGTGACATTGTGGTACAGGCCCCCTGACATCTTGCTTGGATCTACAGATTACTCTACCCAGATTGACATGTGGTGAGGAGAGGTGGAAGTATGGAAGGGTTTGGCTTGGTTGGTGTAGCTACCCAGCAACCTACCTCCCTATTCAATGAACTTTCCCTGCTCAGGGGTGTGGGCTGCATCTTCTATGAGATGGCCACAGGCCGGCCCCTCTTTCCAGGCTCCACAGTGGAGGAACAGCTGCACTTCATTTTCCGCATCTTAGGTGAGGAGGAGGCATGTGCCTTAGGAGTTATGGGGACATGGATGGGGTGGGGTGGGGCAGGGCAGAGGTATTGGGATAAATTCCTCTTCCTTGCCAGGAACCCCAACTGAGGAGACGTGGCCTGGCATTCTGTCCAATGAGGAGTTCAAGACATACAACTATCCCAAGTACCGAGCCGAGGCCCTTCTGAGCCATGCACCCCGGTGAGGCCGGTGGGTGGATAGGGAGGTGGGCATTGGGAGCCACAGTATCCAAACCCAATGTAATTCAAATCCCCTTGTCCTTATGGTAGACTTGATAGCGATGGGGCTGACCTCCTCACTAAGCTGCTACAGGTGAGATCACCTTCCTAGGCTAGCCTTGTTGGGGTGGGGATTCCAGGGGTGGGGATTCCAGGCGTGGGAAAGTGGGACTTCCTTCACCTCCAGGATAAGAGCTGAGGTAGGCAGGAAGAAAGACCTACTTATTGAAAACACCAATATAACCTTCTCCCATCTAACTGTAGTTCGAGGGTCGCAATCGGATATCTGCAGAGGATGCCATGAAACATCCATTCTTCTTCAGCTTGGGGGAACGGATCCACAAACTTCCTGACAGTGAGTGCAGCTGGGGATGTACAGGCCAGAATGGAGGCTGTGGGGAATGGGGATAGGGACTGTGAGGAACAGGACTGTGAGGATAGTTGAGTCAGTTGTGTAGGGTGTAGTGGTGGTGGGGGAAAACATCATCTATGTGATAGTATTTTTTTGCTGGTCCTGGGCTTAAACTCGGGGCCTAAGCTCTGTCCCTGAGCCTCTCTGTGCTCAAAGCTAGTGCTCTACCACTTGAGTTGTGGCACCACTTCTGGCTTTTGCTATTTATGTGGTACTGAGGAATTAAACCCAGGTAGGGCTTCATGCATGCTAGGCAAGTACCCTACCACTAAGATGTGATAGCTACTCAGGAGGCTGAGATCTGAAGATTACAATTGAAGTCGACCCTGGTAGGAAAGTCTGTGAGATTTTTTTTTCCAGTCTTGAGGCTTGAATTTACGACCTGGGCACTGTCCTTGTACTTTCTCAAGACTAGAACTCTACCACTTGAGCACCACTTCTGGCTTTTTCTGTGTATGTGGTACTGAGGAATTGAACCCAAGGCTTCATGCTTGCTAGACAAGCACTCTACCACTTGGCCATGATCCCGGCCCCAAGTCTCTGAGATTCTTACCTTCAATTAACCACAAAAAAAGCCACAAGTGGGGCTTGGAACGTGGCTTAGTGGTAGAGTGTTTGCAAGCCAAAAGTGGAGCTGTGGCTGAAGTGGTAGAGTGCTAGCCTTGAGCAAATAGCTCAGGGAAAGTGCCCAGGCCCTGAGTTTTAAGCCCCAGGACCAGCAAAAAAATGAAAAACAAAAAAAATTTAGTTCTTTTTACCATTCCTGAAAATTCTCATACACTATATAAAATTAGATACAATGGGTTTGATTCTTCACTACCACATAATCAGAAAAGGCCAGATGTGGCTGTGGCTCAAGTGGTATAGTGCTAGCTTTGAGCAAAAGAAGCTCAGGGACAGTGCCCAGGCCCTGAGTTCAAGCTCTAGGACTGGGACAGGAATGAAGGGAGGAAGGGAGGGCAAAAGAGAAAGAAGGTGAGAAAATAAATAGAATGATAGAAGCTTCCCTGGAGTTCCTGGGTATCTTCTTTAGTTATTCCAAGCCTATCCTGGAACAGTGAAGACATTTCAATTTGTTGTCCTTTTTCTTTCAGCCCCAAGGAAGGGGGCAGGGAACTCAGGGCCGTATGCATGCTAGGCAGGTGCTTTGCCAGTCCTGGGGCTTGAACTCAGGGCCTGGGTACTGTCCTTCAACACTTTTTGCTCAAGGCTAGCGCTCTGCCATTTGAGCCACAGCACCACTTCTGGCTTTTTCTGTATATGTGGTACTGAGGAATTGAACCCAGGGCTTCATGCATGCCAGGCGAGCACTCTACCACTAGGCAACACTCCCAGCCCCTGGCTTTGAGCTTTTTAACAAAGGTTATTTCCAAATTAATGTATATTTATATGTTAGACAAAATCATGAGTATACAGAACTTTTAACAAAATAACTCGTAGCCAATATAGTTTTCTCTGTATTCTTTTGAATCATTTGAATCAAATCTAATCTCAGTTATCATATTCATCCTTAAATAATTGTTTGTGCTGATCCTGAGGCTTGAATTTCAGGGCCTAGGCACTGTGCCTGAGCTCTTTTTGCACAAAGCTAGCACTCCACCACTTGATATTGCTCCACTTCTAGCTTTTTGTGGTTAACTGGAGGTAAGAGTTTCACAGACTTTCCTGCCCGTGCTAGCTTTGAACCACACTCCTCAGACCTCAGCCTCCTGAGTAGCTAGGATTATATGCATAAGCCAATGGTAGCTGGCTCTATAAAGGCTTTTTTTTTGTCAGTCCTGGGCTTGAGCTCAGGGCCTGAGCACTGTCCTTGGACTTAAGGCTAGAGCTCTACCACTTGAGCCTCAGCACTATTTCCGGCTTTTTTCTATGTATTTGGTACCAAGGAATCGAACCTGGGTCTTCGTGCATGCTAGGCAAGCATTCTGCCACTAGGCCAAACTCCCGGCCCCTATAAAGGCTTTTTAAATACATAACTACTCAGATAACAAAAATGGCCTATTTTTCCTTACCTCCCCACTGGATTAATATTAAACTCAAATCCCCAAACACCATCCATCACCTGGATTTAAAAAGTGGTAAGTTCAGGGTCTAGGAGTTTGGCCTAGTGGTAGAGTGTTTGCCTAGCATGCATGAAGACCCAGGTTGGATTCCTCGGTACCACATACATAGAAAAAAAAGCTGAAAGTGGTGCTGAGGCTCAAGTGATGGAGATGTAGCCAAGGACAGTGCCCAGGCCCTGAGTTCAAGCCCAGGACTGGCCAAAAAAAGTAATTTCAGTGCCTTGATCACACTTTAATAAAGTTTGTGATTTCTTTGTGTCGTGTAATAGTCTGAATCCCCTCGTCCCTCCTTATAGCTCGTTTGTGTGTGGATGAAAAGCAAGTCCTCAAAGAAGGAGTGACTTCTAATGAATTCCCCAGGGAGTAGATTTATATAGGAGCTATTCCTGGCTGGCTCTGTGGATCCCCCACTTGTGTGTCTCTATCCACAGCTACTTCCATATTTGCACTAAAGGAGATCCAGCTACAAAAGGAGGCCAACCTTCGGTCCTCATCTATGCCTGACTCAGGTGAGTGTGGTCTCTCCTCTCTCCACCCCACCCACCTACCTGCTTCACCCATCCTACCCATCAACAGCCATCCGCTCTGCTTTCCCCTGCAGGCAGGCCAGCTTTCCGTGTGGTGGACACCGAGTTCTAAGCCAAGTTCTAAGCCACAGACCGAGGTCCTAGCAGGCAGCAGCTGGAGGGATGCCACACCCCTCGCAGGGCAGCCCCCAGCTGCATCCTCCCTGCTTGTTGCCTGCCTACCTGCCTGAGCCATGCTCTTCTGCCCACTTGTCCTCTGCCAACTGCCCAGACACCCAATCATTGGCCTGTCAACCCATCCATTGGCCTATCTGCTGGGTGCTAACAAAGCTCTCATCATCAATTCTTTGCTTGGTCTGTCTGTCTTTCTGTGTTGGTAGTTGCCGGCGGACAGCATGGCCGTGCCAGCCTCCCACACTGAGGCCAGGCCTAACCCTCCTCATCATATCCACTCCCTTCCCCAGGACCACTACTCCACGGCCAGCCAAGGGTCTGGAATTAGCCCAGGCTGGGGCTCTCAACGCAGATGAGAAAGGTGATGATGCCTTGGGTCTGAGGCATCTTCTGCCTGCTTTCCTGCCTGCCCCACTGCCTCATGTTGTCGTGGGCCTTCTTTTTTTGTTTGTTTAATTCATTGTTTTTTAATTATTTTAAATGAGGTTCTCATTTTTTTAAATGCAATATCTCTGTATACAGAGTGGCTGGGCCCCAACCCCTGTGTGTGGCCCTCCCACAGTATTTTGTGCAATGAAGCCCCACTCCCAGCCTTTTAGAGGCAGGGACCCAGCCCCTCTTCAGAACCCTGACTATCACCAAACCCTGGGATCGGCTGTTAGAAAGCATGCCTCGGCTACTCGCCTTCCTCCCCCTGCCTGCCATCCCCAGCTGCAGGGTCATCTGGGAACTACTGGAGACTAGGAGATGGACAAGGTCAAGGGGAGCCCTACTTTTCCCTCCTGTAGTTCCGTAGCCGGGGCCTCCTTCTCAGGGTCTCCCCAGCCCAGCCCTTCTGCCCCATCCCACTCGGTGCTGTTGAGTAAGGGCCCTGCCAGGAACTGACCAACTCAGCGAGCAGCCATAATGTGTATATGTACACACGCAGGGACAGGGGTCTATGGGGGCTGTGCCCAGGTGTTGCCCCCTTAACCCCTGGGAGGGTGAGGCAGGGCAGGGGTCAGTCTCCAGGGTGAGTCCCTGGATGGGTGGTTACCTTCCCTTCATCCACCCTAAGCCCTGGGGCCCTTAAATGGAGTGGGAGGGGAGGGGAGGGAGGCCTCCAGGTGGGGTTTGGAGGGTTGGGTTCCTGAATGCACCATAATCGCTGTATGAAATATTAAAAAGTCTAAAGTGAAAAGTCTTGATTGCAAATCCCTATGAAAATGAGGGGGCTCAAGCTGGGATGATTACTGGCCTTTGTGAATTCACATCTGAACCCCATTGTCTAGAATAGAATTGAGAGTGTACCGGAGACATAGTAGAATTCTGAAGAGGGCCCCTGAGGGGGTTTGTACACGGGATGGTAAAACATCAACTTCAAAGCAGTAGGCCAGGCTGGATAGTGTTAATAGGTTGAAACTCAAGCAGACAGTGATATGAGGAAGCCTGACAAGATGGAGGGTCAAAGGAAGAGGCTATTTGAAGGACAATGAAAGGCTTGACAGAAGCAAGGTAAGGGGTGAGGCAGAGAAGCCCCGTATGACCACTACACGTCTGACCCAGGCATTATGAAGAGGACCAGCTGGGAAGGGAACAAGGAGAGTTATTTTGGGGTTACTATATAGGTAAAGGAATATTCCTCCACTTGGGTTGGTACCAAGACTTATACTGGAGACCTCATGCTCATGCTTAGCTTTTTCATTCATAACTGATGCACTGTCACATGAGCCATGCCTTTGTCCAGCATTTTGCTGGGTTAGAGATTTAGATTCAGACTTTTCTGCCCACATTGGTTTTGAACCTTGATCTTATCTAGCCTGCTGATTAGGATTACAAGTGTGAACAGCCATTGCCCTTTACTAGGTATCCTTTGATACATCAGGTCTAGGAGTGAGGCCATAGATAGAGCTCAAAGTTTGGATTATTGATGTCCAAGAAGAAATGGAAACTGGGTATAGTGAGATACACCTGGGAAGGATGCAATGGTTTGTGAGAGGGCAGAAGTCAAATAGCATTTGCCTTCAGGTATGAGCATAGTAAAGGTTTTAATGCCTTCACTTGTAAATTCTAGTCCTATAGCACCATCTTGGGCAAAGCCAGGAATAGAAAAGGTGAAATGGGGGCTGGAAGCGTAGCCTAGTGGTAGAGTGCTCACCTAGCATGCACAAAGCCCTAGGTTTGATTCCTCAGTACCACATACACAGAAAAAGCCGGAAGTGGCACTGTGGCTCAAGTGGCAGAGCACTAGTCTTCAGAAGTAAAAAAAGTCCAAGGACAGTGCCCAGGCCCGGAGTCAAGCCCCAGGACTGGCAAAAAAAAAAGGTGGGATGGACAGAGCCAGGAAAATGCAAGTAATAGAATGTCTTAATTAAGTGCCTATTTACTAAGGCCTAGCAGTGATGGGCTCCGAGCCTCTAATCACTCCACTGTGTCCTTGTAAGCAATTTGATCAATCTCAAGTTGCAGTGTCATGGTGCCAAGACGGCCATCATGTCCCAGATATAGGAAAGCAATCTAGGGAAGCAGGATACTCCCTGTCTGTTCTCTGTACAGGGCTGGAACTAAAACATCTCAGTAGACTTCCTGTCATCCCTGGGTTATTCAGATGACATGATCACCTCTAGAAGCAAAAGAGGCTAGGAAGTTGATGCTGCAAAGGGACAAAATGGCTAAACCTCTGAGTCTACTTAGGAGGACTAGAATTCACTCGGCTACTATAGTTGTTGGTACAGGCAGAGATTGGTTTCAGTGATGAAGAAACTAAGACAAGGGGCTGAGGAGGAGAGTCTGAGGTTTGAGGGACAGTCTGCAGAGGCAAGCAAGAAGGGGAAACTGATTCAGGAGCTAGCTATCTGCCATGTGCCAGATTCAATTCAAATGGCACATTTGGAGGGCAGAATCTACAAGTAGAAGGGGAGCTTCCTTTTCTCCCTCAGAGTTTATATAACCAAATTGTGGCCATTTGTGCCAGGACTGAGTTAAGGGTCGATATACTCAGGAGGCAGAAGGTCAAGATCTGAGGATTAAGGTTTGAAGCCAGACTGGGCAGGAAAGTCCATGAGATTCATCTTCAATGAACTACCAACAAAAGCGGAAGTGGATCTGTGGCTCACGTGCAAGAGCACTAGCCTTGAGCAAAAGACTCAGCAACAGTGCCCACGTCCTGAGTTCAAGCCCCAGGACTGGAACATATACATACACGAAATATATACTGTTTGCCACCCCCCCAGATGAGCTGAAAATAGGTCATATGAGTGAGGAAGGTTGAAATTACAATATGGACAGGCCTGTATTCACATAGGCCTGGGGGTATAGAAAGGTAAAGTGTGTTGGCTCTAGGAACTGTGTGATAATAGTGAAGGATGTCACTGAAACAACCTCCAAAACATGACAAGCCTGCCCTTGGCAGTTTGTGGAATAGGCAGCTACATAGCAGGAGCCAGAGAAATTTAAATCCTCACTAACTGGTATGTCTGGGAGCCATAGCAGAGTAAAGGGTAACAGCCTAGTAGGGTGGGTCTCACCAGAAACAACACACCCCAGGGAATATTAGGTAATGCCAAAGACATTTGGTTCTGTGGGGTGGGCCACATGAGTATAATAATAGAAGCCAAGATACACCATAATGGCTTTCAGAGTTCCTCACAGTGAAATGATTAATAGTGCTGAGGTTAAGAAAGCCTGGCCTGGGGCCAGGATTGTGGTCTAGTAGTAGAGTGCTTGCCTAGCATACATGAAACTCTGAGTTTGATTCTTTGGTAGCATATACACAGAAAAAGCCGGTGCTGTGGGGCTGAAGTGGTAGGCCTTGAGAAAGCTCAAGGACAATGCCCAGGCCATAAGTTCAAGCCCTGCACTGGCAAAAAAAAAGCCTTGCCTGGTACATTGGTTCTCAAACATTGCTTTCAGGATCTCTTTATATTCTTAAAGAGTTGAGAACTCAGGCCAGGAGTTTGGCCTAGGGGTAGAGTGCTTGCCTAGCATGCACGAAGACTGAGGTTCAATTCCTTGGTACCACATACATAGAAAAAAGCCAGAAGTAGTGCTGTGGCTCAAATGGTAGAGTTCTAGCCTTGGAAAAGCCCAAGGATAGTGCTCAGGCCCTGAGCTCAAGGTCCAGGACTGGGAAAAGAGAGAGAGAGAGAGAGAGAGAGAGAGAGTTGAGAACTTTCTCCCCTCCCCCCTTCCTCCAAAAGCATTTGCTTGTCAAGATAATTCTACCACTTATACATGAGAGAATGAGAGTGAAAAACAATTATGAAGCCTGGCATGGACACGCCGGGACTAGCTTGAGATTCTCCTGTGTGGTGTGTGAGGTCATAATTTTGGAACCAAATTTGCTGAGTTGGAAGCACAGCTCTGGCACATACCAGCTGAGGGACAACTGGGATAGCATTTCTGGCCCTCTGATTCTCCCACAGCTGCTCAAGGGTGCTAAGGATAGTGCCTGAGACTATTTAAGTTCAATAAAGTACTTACACTACAAGTTACTGCTGCAAGTCCAGCAAACACAGGGTTGGGGGCTGATTTGCCTTGATCACGATTTTGTCTAAGAAATGAATCCAGGGGCTGGGAGCATGGCCTAGTGGTAGAGTGCTCACCTAACGTGCAGGAAGCTCAGGGCTCGATTCCTCGGTGTCATATACTCAGAAAAAGCCAAAAGTGGTGCTGCGGCTTAAGTGGAAGCCTTGAGTGTCCAAGGACAGTGCACAGGCCCTGAGTTCAAGCCCCAGGACTGGCAAAAAAAAAGAAAAAGAAAAAGAAATGAATGTAGATCATGAAGGTATCAATAGCCTGCAAGCCTATCGGGATCTGGAGGTGGAGACTTTTTTATACTGGGGTTGGATGAGAAGGGTTGTGCAATGAAAGGAGAACACTCTGATCAGGACAACAAAAATTCCCAGGGTAGGGGTCTGCAGTTTTCAGCAAAGTATCGGGCAGGGAAGACAGCACTACCCAACAAGTCCTTACTCACCTAGAAAAATCTCAGCCTATGCCTTCCACACAACCTTCTGCCCTAACTCAACATAGCGTTATTATCCCACAGGCATTATTATCTTTTTTAGTTTGCAAGGGGAGGTTTTTCACCCGGTCTCTTGCTCTCAGAGATCACAGCCCACCGATTGACACCCACCTAGCTCGTGGACAGAGAATAGGGCCCGTTCCAAGATGGCAGTAGCCCCCTGGCCATTTGGGGGGCTCTGCTTCCGTTTCCGGGACAGAATCCGGAAGTAGCGGTTGAGGGTCCTCTTCCCATCTTCAGTTGCGTTGGCAGTTAGAGGACGACGGACGGCGATGGCGGCGGTCGCAGCGGAGCCAGCTGCAGATGCCGTCGCGGCGGCCGCTGAGGATAGAGAGCCACAACGCGAGGCAAAACCTGGCCTGGACGACCAGTGGCACCAAATCGAGAATGCCGAGAGTGGACGAGAGCGTCCACTGCAAGCCGGCGAAAGCTGGTGAGGCTTGGGCTTCAGCGAAACCTTGGTTGAGGGGACGGTGGGGGCGTTAGTAAACCCCGGGGACTAGAAGCCCACGTCTGTGGAAGAAGCGCTGCGGGGGCGGGGGATGGGCGGGTGGGACCCTGGGCGAGAAGAGCGGGCCAGTGCTTGTGAATGAATCGCAACGTCTGGGAAAGAGGCGGGGCCTTTATTGGTGTGCAGTCTTACTCCTGAGAACAAAATGTCTTTTTTGTTTTTGTTTTTGTTGGTTTTTTTTTTTTTTTTTTTTTTTTGGTTGTGATGGAGGCGGGGCCGCGTCTGGGAACCTGCTGCCTGAGAAGGAAGGCAGGCTCTGCCATGTAAGGCTCTGGGGAGGTGTGGGAAGCTTGGCCTGGTCTGTAAGGGGGAAATTAGCGTCGATTACTAGGAGTGGCCTGCGAGCGTGGCTAGCCGCCTGGTGTTAGCTGAAGAGCAGCCTCATAGCCCTTGTGGTTGTGGGTGAGGTGGAGGGAGCTGGAACTTACTGGTGGCTGGGGCCTGGGAACAAGAGACTAAGCCAGTGACACAGGAGGGGCGTGGTCTGGTGCGGAGAGAAGAAAGTGAAGGGGAGGTGGTGCCTAAGGCAGAAAATGGCGCCTGAAGTGAGGGAAATTTTGTGCGGTTTTTTTTCTTTTCTTTTTTTTTTTTTTCTTTTTTAAATTTTGGTGAAAGCCCTCTTTCTAGTCTAGATCGGGAAAAACTGCAGGAGATGAGTACAGGAGGGCTCTCTGATTTAATTTTTTCTTATGTTCTGGCACTTTTATTTTCAGGAGAAAATCGTTTCTTTAAAAATACAGTCTGCATCTTGATAAATCATCTTATTTTTACTGATTTCTTGCTAACCAAAATTGCTTCTTGAAATTTACTGCTTCCGGGTTCATTTGATTTCTTGTCAATTGCGTCTTTTTAAATTGTGAAATATTTAAGAGCTGTGTCAATTTTACACAGCCCAAGTTGATGGACATCATACTTAAGTAAGTGATTTGTACTCTTCAAAACTGTCAAGGTCGTGAAAGACAAAGACCGAAGAACTATTCCAAATAATTCCTGTGATGAATTAATGCAGTTTAACAAGTTTGATAACTAAATGCAACATGTGATCCTCGATTGGATCCTGGAACAGGAAAAGAATAAATTATTTTAAAAATCAGGGGTTTTCTCATTTTGTTTTCATTTTAAAGTTCCATGGGAAAAATCGGTAAGGTTTCACTAAAGCCAATACATAAAATATTATTACTGAAAATTCCTTGATTATGATCATTGTGTTGTGATGATAAAAGAATATTCTTGGCTTGGAGAAATACTGAAATTTTAGAGAAAAGGACTCATCATGTAAGCAACCTATTCTTAAAAGGTTAAAAAATTAGCATCTGTTAAATTGCATGAATTGGGGAGATGTTGATCAAAAGATGTAAATTTTGGGTTAGACAAGAACAAATTTAGGTGACCCATTGTATAAGATGGTGATTATAGTTAATGGCAATCTATTGTATACTTGCAAATTGCTAAAAATAGATTTTTACATGTACTTTACAAATTAGAGATGTGACACAATGGATGTTAATTAGCTTAGTAATTTCATAATGTATACATGTATCGAAACATGCTGTATACCATAAATGAACACAATTTTTGTGCCTTAAAAATAAATAAAAATACCAAAAAGATGCATATGAAGAAACAACGGTTGAGCAAATGGATAAAACATTAGATTTGGGTAATCTGAATAAGGGCATATGGGGAAATCTTTGTATTATTTTTTGCCATTTTCATGAGTTTATTTCAAGTAAAAACAAGTGACAAAATAAAAATGTATGAATTCACCCAGGTTAAAAAAATTCAGAACTTTACCTTAAGAAATCCTTCAGTGCCCCTCCCAGATAGTCATTCCCTTCCCTGCTCCTGAAGAAACATATCCTAAATTTTGAATTAACATTTAATGTTTTACCACCGCTGTATGCGTCCCTAAATAGTGTTTGCCATCTCCAATTTCCCTTTACGTATATGAAGTGTATATATATATATATATATATGAAACTATACTTCATATATGAAATACTGGATGCATACTGTGAGCCCTTCTCATTTATCAGGTGGCACATGGTATCCAAATGATTTGGTTTGTGATGTGAACGTTGATCACTCAGTCACGATTGTGTTTGCCAGGTTTCTCTCAGCTACCAGAGTACCATTTTTCCCTTTATAGAAGCAGTATTACTTTTTTTAAGACATATCCATTGTCCCCTAAAATATCATGCCAGCTTCCCATAGTGTGCAGTATAAATGCTGCAATCTTTACAGTTTCCTGCAGGGCTTTATGAGGCTGGTCCTCTGCTTATATTCTGATTTCTTCTGGAATTTCCTGATTACACACATCTTCCCTCTCCATCTTAGACCACCCATATTGGCTCTCGTCTTGTAGCCTTTTCCAGAGAGCTTTGCTCATATTTCAGAGTTCTTTTTAATAATAATACCAGTAAAATGTGTATGCTTGTTACTGGGGAGACAAGTTGAGATACCCCAAATATGGAATAGAAAACCGATGTGTGGGGCCGGGAGTTTGGCCTAGTGGTTAAAGTGCTTGCCTAGCATGCATGAAGACCCGGGTTCGATTCCTCGGTACCACATACATAGAAAAAAGCCAGAAGTGGTGCTGAGGCTCAAGTGGTAGAGCTCTAGCCTTGAGAAAGTCCAAGGACAGTGCTCAGGCCCTGAGCTCAAGCCCAGGACTGGCAAAAAAAAAAAAAAAAGAAAACCGATGTGTTTCTCTATCATTACATCATAGCTGTCCAGCCAGAAAGAGAAAAACCTAAATCTATAATGAAAATAAACAATAACCAGAATTTGATAGCCCATTTGGACATGATCAGAAGGGCTTCAAGGTTTTCATCCTTACCCCTTCCCATCTTTATACTCCTTCATAATTGTGTCATTATTAGATAGGACATGAAATTCTGCCATTCTTATCAGTACCCCCCTGAAAAGTACTAGTACTGGGTTTCCTTTTGGAGTGATAAAAATGTTTCAGAACTAGGTAGAGTGGTGGTTGCAACAGCCTTGTGAATGTAATAAATACCATTGAATTGTTCACTTTAAAATGGGTTAATTTTATGTTACATGAATTTTACTTCATTAAAAAAATTACCACACCACTGTTGATTCAGTATTGAAACCCGTTTGTCTCTGCTATGGGTATTTAAAAAAAACATGTTTTGCTGATTGCCACCTTTTTAGGTAAGATCAAAGCAGCTGGAGGTTTTTAGTCCTCCATTTTGGGTGGGTTTGCTGCATCTGTCAGGAAATGATTTGTTTATAACATATTTTGATGTCATGAACTAACCTTTGTTTCAGTATTAATATTTGCATCTCTTTTCTTACCAGCTGGCAGATCTAAACATGGGCAATTAATTTGGTCTGAATTGATTTAATTTCTGAGAAAAGTTTATATCTTAAGGGTAAATGCAGACTTTTCTTTTTGGCAATGAACTCTGTGCAGTGAAATCGGGGCAGGTCTTTGCAGGATGTGGACACCTTCCTAACAGGTAAACCTTCACAGCACTCTCAGTGTTCAGGTAAAGGAAGGAGGGTGGCTGGGTTCAGAGTAAAGTACCAACCTGAGGAAGATGTATGAAGGGAAACCCACAGTTTCATAGGAGGTTCAGCCAGGAAATATTGAGGAAACATATTGAGAATAGCAAAACTTAAGTCTCTGTGGTTGACAAATTAATCTGAGAAGATAATCCTTTTTGATATATAATTTAAAAACAATATTTAAAAAAAATAGTCCAGACACCAGTAGCTCATGCCTGTAATTCTAACTACGTAGGTGGCTGAGATCTGAGTATTGTGATTCAAAGCCAGCCCAGGCAGGAAAGTCCACAAGACTCTCATCTCCAGTTAACCAACAGAAAACTGGAAGTGGTGCTGTGGCTCAATGTAGTAGAATGCTGGCCTTGGGCTGAAGAGCTCAGTGCCCAGGCCCAGAGTTCAAGCCCTATAACTAACCAAAACAAAAAAAGTAATTCTAGAGACTGAGATCTGAGGATCTTGGTTTGAAGCCATCCCTGGCAGGAATGTCCACGAGAGCTTATCTCCAGCAACTTATGAAAAAAAAAAGCTGGAGGTAGAACTGTGCCTCAAGTGGTAGAGCGCTAGCCTTGAACAAAAGAAGCTCAGGGACAGCATCCAGGCCCTGAGTTCCAAGCCCCAGCACCAGAAAAATGTTGGGATATGAAAGTTTTTATGAATTTTGGAAATTTTAAGATAAATAGAGGGATTGGAGGCATGTCTCAGTTGATAGAGTGCCAAACAATTAGTGAAAGCATCAGATACCATGTTTGAGTCCTGGTCTCAGACCTTAAAGAAAAAAAGTAGGCCAGGCATGGTGGCTCATGCCTGTAATCCTAGCTACTGGGGAGGGTAATATCTGAGGATCTTGGTTCAAAGCCAGTCTGGGCACTAAAGTCTGTGAGACTCTTATCTCCAATTAATCATCAAAAAACCAGAAATGGCACTGTGGCTCAAGGGGTAGCAGTAGCCTTGCCTTGAAGAGCTCAGGGACAATGCCCAGGCCCAGAGTTCAAGCCCCATGACCTACCAAAAAAAAACCAGAAAAAGTAAAGATAAATAGAACTATTCCTATTTTACTTAGGGGTGAAGGAACAATTTTTTTGTGGTCTGTGCCAAAGTTAGTTTAAGCATAAAAGAACATTTTAACTGCCACGGTTCTGAATTTTAGGAAAGACAAATAGAAAATACTAGACCCTCAAATAAGGTTGGGATCAGTGGGAGGGGGTTGAGCTAACAAAGGGTGTATGGATGGGTATGATTGAGATTGTTTCCATGTGGAAAAACAACAATGAAACTTGTTGAAATCGCTTTCAGAAGGTGGAGGAGATAAGGGAGTAATAAGAGGATGAGGTTGGGATACATTATATCCATGTGGTAATTGTTACAGTGTTTGCTAATAATTGTACAATGTATGTACAACTTGTTCAGCTAGTATCTTCTAATAAAAAGAATACTGAAAAGATATTAAAAAAGAAAAATAGTTACAGTCCATTTTGTGAAAATACACTGATACATAAGACATGAGATTTTTGTTGTTGTCAATACAGGGTTTGAACTCTGCCTCTTACCTGTTCGGCTTGCTGGTGCTTAACCTTGATGCTTCTCTAGATTTCATCCTCCTGAGTAGCTAGGATTACAGACATAATCCGCTGGTACCTAGCTAAGAGTTTGTTTAAGCAACAAATTCAGATGGTTGTTTTTGAAAGCAAGAGGTAACTTGGAAACTTGCACCTGTAATTCTTTGCTATTTGGGAGACTAGGATTGGGAGGATTGAGGTTTCAGGTCAGCCTAGGCAAAAAAAAGTTAATGAGACTCCCGTGTCAACCACCACAACAAAAATACTAGCAGTGCTGGTACATGTCTGTCATCCCAGCTACAGTGGGGAGGTATAAATACGATCATGGTCCATGCTGGTCTGGGCAAAAAGTGAGATTATCTCAAAAATAACTAGAAAAAAAACTAGAATAAAGAAGGGCTGAAGATAATGGGTCAAACAATAGGGCACTGCCTATCAAGTGGGAAGCCCTGAGTTCAAATCCCAATACACCAAGAGTTAATAATGATTTGTTGACAAAAAGGAATTTCTAACGGGGGTCTATATGAAGTATATTTTATAGTAATAAACTTGGTAGAACAATGTTGTATTACATTCACTGTCTGAATAAACTTATCACTTTAACAAGCAGAAAATCTTATTTCTTACCTTATAGCCATATTTGTTCTACTTTTCCATAATTATAAACTTTTATATGAATTATTAACCAAAATAACCAACTTTCTTTTCTCCAGACGTGAGAAGACTAGAGGACAGAAGATAATCGTATAGTAATGTTTTTCATAAGCATGTATTTCATATACTAATAAACAAGTAACTTGAGCCAGGGCCAGGGGGGTGGCATAGTGGTAGAGTGCTTGCCTAGTATTCACAAAGCCCTGTGTTCGATTCTTTGGTACCAAAAACACAAAAAAAGCTGGTAATGATGCTGTGGCTCAGGTGGCACAGCAGTAGCCTTGAGCAAAAAGTGTCCAAGGACAGTGCCCAGGCCCTGAGTTCAAGCCCCAGGGCTAGTATAAAAGAAAAAAGTAACATGAGCCACTTTCTATGAATGAGTAACAAATAATAAGAAAGTTAAAATTCAAAAGATAAAGTTTAAGGTAGAATCCTTCCAAAATTGAATACCTGGGAAAATATGAGTGTTCTTGAAACAGTAACACTTTTGCCATGCCTTCCACCTGGCTTGACAGATTGTGGTGTGTACTGATTTCTGAGTTACAGTGATTTGGTTTTTTTTTTAAGTGTATTTGAATTGAATAAATATAATAATGTTTTGTGAAAATTTGAATGAAACTTGAAATCTTTATTAAGCCTATAAAAATTCAGGTTGTTAAGCCAGATACTGGTGGGTCATTCCTATAATCCTAGGTACTCAAGAGGCTGAAATCTGGGCTGGGAATGTGGTTCAGTGGTAGAGTGCTTGCCTAGCATATATGAAGACCAGGTCCCATTCCTCAGTACCACATAAATAGAAAAAGCCAGAAGTGGTGCTGTGACTCAAGTGGTAGAGTGCTAGCCTTGAGCTCAGGGACAGTGCCTAGGCCCTGAGTTTAAGCCCCAAGACTGGCAAAAAAAGCAGCAGCAGCTCAGGAATAGTTCCTAGGCCCTGGGTTCAAGCCCCAGGACTGGCAAAAGAGGTTGAGATCTAAGGATCATAGTTTGAAGCCAGCCCAGCCAGAAGTCTTTGATTTTTAATAATTTGTTTCCTTCTACTGGATTTGGGATTGGTTTGTTGCTCTTTTTCCAAGAGCTTAAGGTGCACAATCAAAACTTTTTTTTTTGCCAGTCTTGGAGCTTGAACTCTGTCTCTTTGAATGTACCACTAACTGTAAACTAGCTTTATAGACTGTCCTTGGATCCTTTTTGAACAAGGCTAGCTTTCTGCCACTTGAGCCACAGAGCCACTTCCAAGTCTTTGAGACTCTTCTCTCCAGTTAACCATCAATTGCTGGAATCGGAGCTATGGATTAAGTGATTGAAATACCAGCCTTAAGTGAAAAATGTCAAAGGAGAACTGGAGGTACTGAGTTCAAATCCTAGTGCCAACACACGTACTCATGCACACACACACACATTGAGGTTGGAGGCTATGGGTGTAGCTCAGATGCAGAATGCTGGCCTAGCATGTATAAGGTTCTGGATTCCATCCGCAGCAATAGAAGGTTGAGCTTCATAGCATTAACTGCAAATTACAAGTATTCAACTGTGCTATACCTGTAAAGAGTTTTTTTTTTCAGATTGGATCCAGATATGGAAGTCTTGCTACCAGGTGAACTTTATGCTAGTTTTCATCTGCCCTTAGGTTGAGCAGTGTCTCTTTGAAAGTACCACTAACTGTAAACTAGCTTCATAGACTGACTATATAGAGACAAGTAAAGCCAGGCATGGGGGATGAAGGTGTGTGACAGGGTAGGTGGAGGAGGAGGGGGTTTGTAGCATGAACCACCAGACAGGAGACCATATCCTGGTATAAGATCAGGCAGGGTTTGTGCACCAAAAATAAAAACAGAAACAAAAACAAAAAGGTCGGTTCTACAGAATATGTGCCCACTTGTGTGACTCACTATTCCAAGGTTGTTTTAGCCCTCCATCTCCCAATATCTCTAGCCTTTTTACGAACAAGGGAAAATTGGCATATTAATGAATCGTATTGGATCTAGGGGTGTAGCACATGATTATCATATGAAAAGTCCTGAGTTTAATACCTGGTAATCCCTTACCCCCCACCAATCACATCTATGAGGCTAATTTGCTAGGAAAGCATCCAATAATATTAAAGCGTGTTTATTTGAGGCTGGTAATACATGTTTGTGTGTATTTGTTGTTTCTTTTTCTTTTTAAGACAGGGTCTTAATATGTAGCCCAAGCTGGCTCCAGTTCTCAGTCTTCCTACCTCATCCTCCTGAGTGTTGGGATTATGGCTGTATACCAAAATGCCTGGCTAGAGGCTATTAAATATTTGGGGTGGGGGAAAAAACCCTTTATGTGTCAAAAATTTATATGCCTGATGGCTTATGCCTGTAATTCTAGCTGCTCAGGAGGCTGAGATCTGAGAATTGTGGTTCAAAACCAGATTGGGCAAAAAGTCTGTGGGACTCATCTCTAATTACCAAGAAAAAGCCAGGGTGGTGCTATGGCTCAAGTGGTCGAGCACTAGCCTTAAACAAAAAAAGTCAAGGAATAGCACCTAAACCCTGAATGCAGGCCCCATTACTGGCACCAAATAAACAAACAAAAATTGATTTAAAGCCAAAATAATCATTACTCATTGAATCACTATAAATGTTTTGAATTATAATGTATCCCACAATTATATAAAGCTATCCCTTTTTTGTGGGTCAAGGGTTTGAACTCTGGGCATGGGCTACCTTCCCTATCCCAGGAGCCACAACCCCACTTCTTTTTTTATTTATCTTATTTTATTTCTTCTTCTTCTTATTTTTTATTTTGTTGCCAGTTCTGGGCTTGAGCTCAGGGCCTGAGCACTGTCCTTGGACTTTCTCAAGGCTAGAGCTCTACCTCTTGAGCCTCAGCAACACTTCCAGCTTTTTTCTATGTATGTGGTACTGAAGAACCGAGCCTGGGTCTTCATGTATGCTAGGCAAGCACTCTACCACTAGGCCAAACTCCCGGCCTTATCTTATTGATTGATTGATTGATTTGTGGATCATGGGGCTTGAATTCTACCTGGCCTCTGTCCTTGAGCACTTCAGCTCAAGGCTACTGCCCTACCCTTGAGCCAAGCCTCACTTCCCATTTTCTAGAGGTTAATTGGAGATAAGAGTCTCAGGTCCTTTTGTGTCCCTGCTGGCTTTGAACATACATCTCAGCTTCCTGAGTAGTTAGGATTACAGGCTGAGCCACCATGCCCACCTTTTTTTTTCTATGTATATGGTACCAAGGAATCGAACCCAGGGTTTCATGCATGCTAGGCAAGCACTCTACCACTAGGCCACGCCATACTCTTGGCCCACTTCTTGTTTCTTAGTGATTAATTGGCAATAAGAGTCTCATGTTCTTTAGTGGCTTTGAACTTAAATCCTCAGATCTCAGCTTCCTGAGTAGCTAGGATTACAGGCATGAGCCACCAGGCCTGGCCAAGATATTCCATTTTTAAGGTTAGAAAAGAACAGTTGCTATGATTTTCTATATATAAATGTAATAAAAGTTCATTTTTCTCTAGTAAAACAGCCAAAACTGATGAAAAAACAAAACTGATGAGCAATGGTAATATTCCATTTTTGGAGGAAAACCTTAGAACTGTGTTTGGCATTTTTAATTTTTTTCACTTTCTGAAAATCTAGAATTTCAAAATTTATGCAATTCATTTTATTTTTGAGATAGAGTTTTGCTCTGTAGCCCAGGCTGTCCTGGAGCTCAAGGTGTTCCTATATCAGGCCACCCAAGTGTTGGAATTACAGACATGTACTACCAAGCCCACCTTATCAAATCCATTTCTTTTTTCTTTTTTTTCTTTTTTTTTTTTGCCAGTCCTGGGCTTGAGCTCAGGGCCTGAGCACTGTCCTTGGACTTTCTCAAGGCTAGAGCTCTACCACTTGAGCCTCAGCACCACTTCTGGCTTTTTTCTATGTATGTGGTACCAAGGAATCGAACCCGGGTCTTCATGCATGTTAGGCAAGCACTTTAACCACTAGGCCAAACTCCCGGCCCCCCATTTCTTTTTTCTTTTTCTTTTTTTTCCAGTCCTGGAGTTGAACTCAGGGCCTCGGCACTGTCACCAGTTCCAGCTTTTTCTTTGTATGTAGTAGTACGGAGGAATCCAACCTGGTTCTTCATGCACGCTAGGCAAGCACTCTACCACTAGGCCAAACTCCTGGCCCATCAAATCCATTTCTTAATGGAAGAACTTTGTTTCTGTTGATCCGACCTTTGAAAAATCAGTGTACATACAACAAGTAGCTAGGTCTGAGGATGTAGCTCAATTATAATGTGTTTGCTTATTAACATGCACAAGGCCCTTGGGTCTATCCCCAGTATTACCAAAACAGATAGATACAATGTTAGCTGTAAGTCATATTGGCTAAAAAGTTTGCACCTAATTTAACTATTATCCTACAGACAAGTAGAAATCAATTCTATAATAAAACCTAATTTCCTAGTACTGTGGAATTATTTTGTTTGCCATTACCAAGAAAATTTTCAGTCCTTCCTGACACAGATGAGATTTTGCTATGTAGCTCAAATTCAAATCATCTTCCTGCCTCAATCTCCCAAATGCTGGAATGACATTCACAACCCAAGCCTGGTTTACATTTTCCATCCTCAATCCAGTATCAGTATCCTAAGAAGATAAGTCATCTAGGTACTGGGAACGTGACCTAGAGTGCTTGCCTAGTATGTACGAAGCTCTGGGTTCGATTCCTTGGTACCACATATACAGAAAAAGCTGAAAGTGGTGCTGTGACTCAAGTGGTAGAAGGTTAACCTTGAGGCAGCTCAAGGACAGTGCCCAGGCCCTGAGTTCAAGCTCCAGAACTGGAAAAAATAAAGATAGATCATCTAATATGCAAATCTCAGTTTCAATGAATAAATTTTTTTGCTTGTATATGTTGTTGCAACTTCTCATGTTGGATTATAATGAGCTGATCACTTAAGTCTGCTAACAAAGAGAAGCTGCAAAACACCCCCTTCCCCCTACCTCCCCCACCCCTCCCCAGATAACCATGTTATACTCTTGTTGCCTGTCTGGGTCCCAGGTTCCTTGTGAAGCAGCACTGGTATAAACAGTGGGAGGTGTACGTGCAAGGAGGGGACCAGGACGCCAGCACCTTTCCTGGCTGCATCAACAATGCTGAGCTCTTTGAAGGTACTAGGCCTCTGCCTCCCACCCCCCATCAGCCTTGCCCTGGAGTTCCTATCTCCTCAGTCTACAAATGACCAAAAGCCCAAGTTATTGATTTCTGCTCTGCCTCCTCCCCCCAACACTGCAGATCAGATAAACTGGCGCCTCAAGGAGGGCCTGGTGGAAGGCAAGGATTATGTGCTGCTCCCAGCAGCTGCGTGGCATTACCTGGTCAGCTGGTATGGTCTAGAGCATGGCCAGCCACCCATTGAGCGCAAGGTACATGAGAGAGGAGGGTGCTGGGGTTGGGTAGAGTCGCTGGGCTTGTAGGCTTGGAATATAAGTATCTAAGTGAGTAGGGTGGACATGTCTGTGTGTGTATGCTCCTCTCCTCTCACAGGTCATAAAGCTGCCCAGTCTCCAGAAAGTGGAAGTGTACCTAGTAGAGCTGCTGCTGGTCCAGCACACTGATATGGACACAATTCTCACTGCTCAATTCAGCCACACTGATACTCTGGGTGAGTGTGAGGATCATGAGATCCTCACAAATCATAGTCCAGTGACATGAGGATGTGTGGGGGTTAGGCTGGGACCCTCTGAGAAGAACATCAGTCAGACTGGAGAACCAAGAAGGTGATGGCCAAAGGTTTTAAGGGTATGTGAGCTGCATTCCAGTAGCTTGTATGAAGGAGGGGGGTGGGTCCTCAAGTCCTGAGTGTGGATTAGTTTTGATTTTTTTTTGCCAGTCTTTGGCTTGGGCTCAGGGCTTGAGCACTGTCCTTGGATTTTCTCAAGGCTAGCACTCTACCACTTGAGCCTCAGCACCACTTCTGGCTTTTTGCTATGTATGTGGTACCAAGGAATCAAACCCGGGTCTTCATGCATGCTAGGCAAGCACTCTACCACTAGGCCAAACTCCCGGCCCTAGTTTTGATTTTTTTTTAATTTTAAATAGATTTAATTATTTATTGCCAGTCCTGGGGCTTGAACTCAGGTCCTGGGTGCTGTCTTTGTGTTTTCTCAAGGCTAGTGTTCTACCACTTGAGCCACAGCACCACTTCCGGATTTTTCTCTGTGTGTGGTATCAAGGACTCAAACCCAGGACTTTGTGAATGGGAGGCAAGCACTCTACCACTAGGCCATACTCCCTCCCATCCCAGCGTGTGTGTGTGTGTGTGTGTGTGTGTGTGTGTGTGTGTGTGTGTGTGTTTCTGTCTGTCTCTCTCCCCTCTCTCCTCCTCCTCTCTCTCTTTCTCTCTCTCCCTCTCTCTCTCCCCCTCTCCCTCCCTCTCTCTCTCCTCTCTCCCTCCCCTCTCCCTCCCCCCCCTCTCTCTCTGTTGTGGCATTTTAATTCAACACCTAGGTGCTGTCCCTGAACTCTTTTGATCAAGACTAACACTACCACTTTGAGCCATGGCTCCACTTTCTGTGTTTTGCTAGTTAATTGAAGATAAGTCTCACAGACTTTTTTTTTTGCTGAGGCTGGCTTTGAACAGTGATCTCAGACTCCTGATAGTAGCTGGGATTACAGGCATGAGCCACTGGCACCCAGCTAGGTTAAGCTATTTTTTGTTGTTGTTGTTTTTGGTTATGGGATTTGAACTCAGGGCCTGGGTGCTATCCCTGAGCCTCTGTGCTCAAGGCTTGTGCTCTGCCACTTGATTCACAGCACCACTTCTGGTTTTTAAGCTGTATTTTTTTTGTCTTGTCTTTTTTGACACTGGGATCAAGCCCAGGTTATTGCACTTGGTAGGTAAGTGCTTTGTCACTGAACTACATATAGCCCCACTTCTGTTTTTTTGTTTGTTTTTGTTTTGCCAGTTGTGTGGCTTGAACTCAGGGCCCAGGCACTGTCCTTGGGAACTTTTTTTTAAACACACATTTACAGTATTTTTAGTTCATGTTTTTAAAAATAGCTAACAGACCATAATTCTTTTTTATTTTTTTTGTCAGTTATAGGGCTTGAACTCAGGGCCTGGATGCTATCCCTGAGCCTCTTCCTTGCTCAAGGCTAGCACTCTGCCACTTGAGCCACAGCACCACTTCTGGCTTTTTCTTTGTATGTGGTTCTGGGGAATCTAACCCAGGGCTTCATGCATGCTAGGCAAGTACACTACCACTAGGCCATGTTCCTGTCCCCCCCCCCTTTCTGGTTTTTGAGTGGTTAATTGAAGAGTCTCAGGGACTTTTCTGCCCAGGTTGGCTTTAAACTGCGATCCTCAGATCTCAGCCTCCTGAGTAGGTAGGACTACAGATGTGAGCCACTAGAGCCCAGGTTGGATTAGGCATTTTGACACGTATTTGAGGTTTTTGAGGACAGCTAGATTATTCTGCATCTTGGAAAATACTGTTTGTATTCTATCACCCTTCCCAGATGTAGTCTTGAGCACTGCTCGGGAGCATTTTCTGGTGGAGCCCCAGGAAGACACACGCCTTTGGATCAAGAACTCAGAGGGCTCTTTGGATCGGGTATACAACACACAGATCACACTGCTTGATGCTGCCATTGAGACTGGGCAGGTAAGAGTGCAAAACACTTTTGTTTGGTGCAAGTAGCTTGCCAGATGGATTCACCTGATAGCCCTGAAATTGAGGGAGGTCTGGGAATGCAGTAAGCCCTCTGCTCATGCTTTGCTTTCTCCTTTCTCTTTCTCCAACCCAGTTGGTCATCATGGAGACGCGAAACAAAGATGGCACTTGGCCCAGCACACAGCTGCGTGGCATGTGAGCCCTTGGGGTGTCTGGTGCAGAGTGGGGGCATCCCACAACAGGCAGACTGAACCTACAAGTACTGTTGCACCTGTGTGTAGTAGGCCCTCAGCTGATAGGGTTTCTCATCCAACCTCAGGAAGAACATGGCGGAAGAAGATGAAGACTTCCAGGGCCAGCCGGGCATCTGTGGCCTTACCAATCTGGGCAACACGTGCTTCATGAACTCGGCCCTGCAGGTTGGGCCATTAGAGCTATGTCTGGCACAGCCATGGGGTGGGGTTTCAAGAGCTGGGGGTTGGGGATAGAGCTAGGGGACGGGGGTGGGGGGATGACTACAAGACAAGCGGTCAAGTTGGATTTGAAGGCCCCATGAGTCTGAATTGACCTGCTCATATTTGCTTCTGGAGTTATCAACACCTTCTTCCTCCACCTGCTTCCTGCTTTCCCTTCTTTCCTTACCACCATGCTTTTCCTTCTCAGAGGTATTAACATCTTTCCTTGACTCTTCAGTTCTCATCCCCAACCCTTGGCTCCACTCCACTACCCTGTCTTTTCCTCCTCACTCTGCTTCGTTTTCTACATCCTCACTTGGACCACTTCTCTCCTTTCTTCTGCCTTTTTCTCACCATGCCCGCCCCTACAGTGCCTCAGCAATGTGCCTCAGCTCACTGAATACTTCCTCAACAACCGCTACCTGGATGAGCTCAACTTCCGCAACCCACTGGGCATGAAAGGCGAACTTGCCGAGGCCTATGCAGACCTGGTGAAGCAGGCATGGTCTGGGTATCACCGCTCAATCGTGCCTAACGTGTTCAAGGTGTGCCTTCACTCCCATGCACCCCATCCCCACTGCACTTACCTCTTTGAACTCTCACTTCCTCTGACAGCCTTGCTCATCTTCTCAGAATAAGGTTGGCCATTTTGCAACCCAGTTCCTGGGCTACCAGCAGCATGACTCCCAGGAGCTGCTGTCATTCCTCTTGGATGGGCTGCATGAGGATCTCAATCGAGTCAAGAATAAGGAATATGTGGAACTGTGTGAGGCCAATGGGAGGCCAGATCAGGTAGGCTGCTCCTGAAACAAGTCCTCCATCTTGAGAGGCCCATTCATGACACTAAGCCTGCTACCCCAGGGAGTCTTTGGTCTCCTTAGGCTGCTAGATATACTTGCCATTTTTGAAGCTCCCCTGCTCTGACCTCAGCTCCAACCTCAGTTCTTCTTCTTCTTCTTATTTTTAACTACTGGAGACTTCATTGTTTTTGTTTTTTTTTTTCTTACGCTTTTGTTTGTTTGGGGAGATAGGATCTCACTATGTAGTCCAGACTGGTCTTAGCTTCCTAAGTGTTGGGGTTACATGTGTCTACCACTACACCCAGCTGCATGCCATTAGATATTTTATAATACAGAGATGGGAATAGTCCCATGAAAAGTAGCAGCTACAACTAGCAAGGCAAAATGAAATACTCTGAGTTCATTCTTGGCATCCTTCTTGCTCATGGTTATATCTATTATGCGTAAATATACTTGTGTAAAATACCAGCCAGGCCAAGGAACAGTGGCTTCTGCTATTCCAGGAGCTTGAGATCTAAGAATCAAAGCTTAAAGTCAGCCTGAGCAGACAAATTCAAGAGACTCCTTATCTCCAATTAACTAGCAAAAAGCCAGAAGTGCTAGTCACTGGTAGCTCATGCCTATAATCCTAACTACTCAGGAGACTAAAAGCTGAGAACTGTGGTTCAAAGCTAGGCCAGCCAGGAAAGTCTATGAGATTCTTAGCTCCAATTAATCACAGAAAAGTGGTGCTGTGGCTCAAGTGGTAGAACTTGAGTAAAAGGATCCCAGGGATAGTGCCTAAGCCCAGAGTTCAAGCCCCAGAATAGGCAAAAAATAAATAAGTAAAAAAATAGAAAAAGTCAGGGCCGGGAGTTTGGCCTAGTGGTAGAGTGCTTGCCTACTATGCATGAAGACCTGGGTTTGATTCCTTGGTACCACATATGTAGAAGAAAGCCAGAAATGGTGTTATAGCTCAAGTGGTAGAGCTCTAGCCTTGAGAAAGCCCAAGGACAGTGCCTAGGCCCTGGACTGGCAAAAAAAATCAGAAGTGGAGTTGTAGTTCAAGTGGTAGAGTACCAGACTTGTGCAAAAAAAGCCAAGCAGGAGCTGAGTTCAAGTCTCAGTACCAGTACACACACACAAAGTCACACGCACATACACACATGGGTGCACATACACACACAGACAGACACATACACACTCGTTAGTATTTTTGTACTTTTTTTGGATATTGATTTTAAAATGATAGGTTATAATAAAAATTTAATTTTGTTTGTGTTTCCTTTTTTGTGTCTGTGCCAATCCTGGGGATTGAACTCGGAGCTTGGGCACTATCCCTGAGTTCTTTGTTTTCCAGTCCTGGGGTTTGCACTCAGGCCCTGAACACTGTCCTTGGGCTTTCTCAAGGCTAGTAGAGCTCTACAACTTGAGCCACAGCACCACTTCTGGCTTTTCTAAGTATGTGGTAACAAGGAATTGAACCCAGATCTTCTCGCATGCTAGGCAAGCACTCTACCACTAGGCCAAACTCCTGGTCTCCCTGAGCTATTTTTGTTCAAACTTAGCATTCTACCCCTTGAGCCCAGTTTCACTTTGGCTTTTTGCTGGTGAAGTGGAGATAAGAGTCTCAAGGACTTTTCTGCCTGGGCTGACTTTAAACTATGATCCTCAGGTCTCAGCTTCTTAAGTAGCTAGGATTATAGGTGTGAGCCACCTGTCCAGCTTCCAACCTCAGTTCTAGCCATAGCCCTAGCACCAGTCAGTCTTCATATCCACTTCAGAGTGAACTCTAACCACAAAAACCCCAGTCCTGACAGTGAGCATGGGTTCCAGATAGGAGCTGCCATTCCATAGCTGGCTTTGAACACTCTCCTTATTCTGTATGAATATCGCCAAACCAAGCTTTCCCTGTGCCATGGGCAAGCCTTCCACTTACCTATCCATGCTATCAACAGGAGGTAGCTCAGGAGGCCTGGCAGAACCATAAACGGCGGAATGATTCTGTGATCGTGGACACTTTCCATGGCCTCTTCAAGTCCACGCTGGTGTGCCCTGATTGTGGCAATGTATCTGTGACCTTCGACCCCTTCTGCTACCTCAGCGTTCCACTGCCTGTCTGCCATAAGAGGGTCTTGGAGGTCTTCTTCATTCCTATGGATCCTCGCCGCAAGCCAGAGCAGGTGGGAGGGCTGGGGACACAATAGGGGCCATGAAATCTGTTTTGATTACTTTGCCACATGTCAAGCGTTTCATGTATTAACTTACCACAAATCCTTCTGATCTGTTGTGGACATTGTTTCTTCCTTAGCACCGGGTTGTAGTCCCCAAGAAAGGCAATATCTCCGATCTGTGTGTGGCTTTGTCCAAACACACTGGTATTGCTCCAGACAAGGTGAGAGACTGTAGATGCAGGCTGAGGGGGTTGGGATTCAGTATCAAGGGGGCACAAGGCCCTAGGGAGATCTTTTAGACTGACCAGCCACCCCCCATCCCATTCCCAGATGATAGTGACCGATGTCTTCAGTCACCGTTTCTATAAGCTCTACCAGCTGGAGGATCCTCTGAGCAGCATTTTGGACCGTGATGATATCTTTGTGTGAGTGAGGAGATCAAGTAGGAATAGTGATTGAACTATAATCTGGTATACTTTTTGGGGGGTGGGGTGGGGACAGGCTTATTGATGGACCACAGAGTCTCAGAAACATGATAGGCAAGCACTTTACCATGAGGCCATACCTCAATATATTTATTTATTTTTCTGCCAGTGTTGGGGCTTGAACTCAGGGACTTGGGCTCTCACTAGGCTTGTTTTTGCTTCTGGTTGGTATCTTAGCACTTGATCCAGGCCTATGACCCTGTCCTTTGCTAGTTTATTGGAGATAAATTGTTCTGAACAGACTTCAGACTGCTATCCTCATCAGCCTACTGAGTCATTAGGGTTATAGGAGGAGCTAGCAGTGCCTAGCCATTCTTTTCAGCTTCTATTTTTTATTATTTTTTTTATTGGTGTCAGCCTTGGGGCTTAATCACAGAATCTGGGCACTGTCTCTGACCTTTTTGCTCACTCAACCACCTGAGCCACAATTCTACTTCTGGCTTTTTGGTGGTTAATTGGAGATGAGTCTCAAGACTTTCCTGCCAGGGCTGGCTCTGAACCACAACATTTAGATCTCAGCCTCCTGGTAGCTAGGATTATAGGTATGAGCCACTGGCTCCCAGTCTCACTTTTTTTTTACCAGTCCTGGGCTTAAGCTCAGAGCCAGAGGACTGTCCTTGGATTTTTCTCAAGACTAGAGCTCTACCACTTGAGGCTCAGCACCACTTCTGGCTTTTCCTAAGTATGTGGTACCAAGGAATCAAACCTGGGTCTTTGTACATGCTAGGCAAGCACTCTACCTCTAGGCCAAACTCCTGGCCCCAGTCTCACTTTTTAATTTTTTTTTCTTGGAGCTATAGCCCCAGTCACAGGAAAATTAAAAAAAATCTTTAGGCAACTTAAAATTAAACATGGTTTTGTATATAAATTTATTTGTAAACAAAACAAAATTTTACAAAAGAAAAAAATTTTTTTGAGGGGGGACCATGAGGCTTGAAATCTGGGCCTGGGCACTGTCCCTGAGCACTTCAGCTCAATGCTACCACCTTACCCCTTGAGTCACAGACTCACTTCCCATTTTCTAGTGGCTAATTGAAGATAAGAGGTCTCACGTTCTTTAGTGCCCAGGCTGGCTTTGAATAGTGATCCTCAGATCTCAGCCTGAGTAGCTAGGATTACAGGTTTGAGCCACTGCGCCTGGCAAGAAAAGAGTTTTTAAACTACTCTGTCCCAAAAATTGTTAACCCTCTCAGCCCTCTAGTATGACTAAAATACTTCTAAACCAGCACATAAAGTACTATTAGTTACACAATAGTTTGTAAAGCATAAAACATTTAGCTGTTTCTCAAACCCTTTTATTTATGTTTTTTCATGATTTATTTTTTTTATTGTAATTAGTAAAAGGGTTACATGATATTTGCCAGATAGAAGGTGCATTAATTCACATACATTGATATCCTTTCACATTCTCAAACCCTTTTAAAAAAGGGTTTTCAGCCAGATGCCTAGCTACTCAGGAGGCTGAGATCTGAGGTTCACAGTTCAAAAGCAGCCTAAGCAGGAAAGTCTGTAAGACTCATCTTCAGTTCATCACAGAAAAGCCAGAAGTAGAGCTGTGGCTCAAGAGGTAGAATGCTAGCCTTGAACAAAAAGAAACTTTGGGATAGCACCCAGACCCAGCAAAAAGAAAAAAAAAGTTTTCAGGCCATAGGACTAAATGGAGGATCTGGGGATGTGGCTTAGTAGTAGAGTGCTTGTCCAATATGCATGAAGTCCTGGGTTCAATTCCTTAGTACCACATAAGCAGAAAAGGCCAGAAGTGGCACTGTGACTCAAGTTGGTGGACCACTAGCCTTGAATAAGAGAAACTCAGGGACAGTGCCCTAGGACCAGTAAGAAAAAGTAAGTGGAACACTTGGGGGTAGAGTCAGTGAGACTTTCTTGGGATACCATGATTATGTGTGACCTGATGTCCATTCCCACAGATATGAGGTAACAGGCCGGATTGAGCCCACTGAGGGTTCAAGAGATGACATTGTAGTTCCTGTCTACCTGCGGGAGCGCACACAAGCCCGGGACTACAACAATTCCTACTATGGTCTGATACTTTTTGGGCACCCTCTGCTGGTTTCAGTGCCGCGGGACCGGTTCTCTTGGGAGGGCTTGTATAACATCCTGCTTTACCGTCTTTCGTAAGTGTCTCCTTCCCAGGGATAGAGAGGTGGGGGTCTGAACTGAGACCTGGGGGTTCAGCTGGTTTTTGGACCTTTCCCATCAGCATTCAAAAGACAGTGAAAACTTCACAGGGCCACAAAGGAACTTAATAGGATTTTACAAAGCATTTTATTATGCGTTTGACTCCAAAGTCCACCTCTCAGAGGTTCCTTGAGAGGAATTCACAGCTGAGTATGTGTGGCACAGGAGTGTCTGTATTCTTGGGCTATTGCTGGCATGGCATCCACAGCCTCTCTGTATTTACATCCCTATCTCACACCTTCCTGCCCCAAATTAGGAGCTCTTTGTGTGCAGGTTCACTGCAGACTTGCTTTCCATCAACACCAAACCAAAACCTTAACCGTAAGCTCTGCTGACACCCTCCTTGTACCCCAGCCTTGCAAGTCTCTCTTTCTCTCTTTTTTCTGTTGCAGACGCTATGTGACTAAACCCACCTCAGATGAAGAGGATAATGGAGATGAGAAAGGTGAGAGAAAGGAGGGAGATAGGCTCAAGGAGAATGAGGATCTTGGCCAGATGCTGGTGATTTATTCTTATAGGTCAGGCTACTCAGAAGGCAGAGGATCATGGTTTAAAGCCAGCCCTGACAGGAAAGTCCATGAGATACTTACCTCCAATTAACCACCAGAACAGCTAAAAGTGGAGCTGTGGCTCCAGTGGTAAAGCACTAGCCTTAAGCACAAAAACTCCAGGACAGTGCCCAGGCCCTGAGTTCAAGCCTTAGGACCAGCACACCCAAATAAAAAAAAAAATAATAATGATGATGATGATGATGATTTAGATATGTGTTCTATGGCCTACATGGGAATGAGGGGCTGTGGGTGGTAGGTTGGGGCAGGTGAACCACATACAGGGTTCATTGGGGTGTACATTGCAGCTCAGTCCCTTGGGGCTCACACATTCCCATCCTTGACATCTTCCCTACCCCAGGAGATGACAATGATGAGGAGGAGGAGCAAGAAAATGAAGCCATTGTTGATGAAGAAGGGAAAGAGGAAATCCCTGGACCCTCCAACCAAGGCAACATCCAAGAATCTGAGCCCGAACAGCCTGGGCCCAGTTCTGGCATTAATAGAAGATGCTCATTTCTCTTGGACAACCACCTTCATTCATCTCAGTGGCCACCAAGGCGACGCCGCAAGCAACTGTTCACCCTGCAGACAGTCAACTCCAATGGGACCAGTGACCGTTCCACCTCCCCTGAAGAAATACAAAGTATGTCCTTTGGGAGTTGAACTGGGGCAGTGGTGTGAGGGGTGGGGTTTCCTAGCAACAGAAGCCATGACTACCATCACCTCTGCACCTTCAGCCCAGCCATACATCGCCATGGACTGGGAGCCGGAGATGAAGAGACGCTACTATGACGAGGTGGAAGCTGAGGTAAACAGGACCACAGGGATGAGGGTACTTAGAGCTCATGCTTTCAAACCTTCACACATCCAAACATCCTCTCCTCATTGCTAGCCTGGGCCTGGTGTGTGTGTGTGTGTGTGTGTGTGTGTGTGTGTGTGTGTGTGTGTGTGTGTGTGTGTGTGTGTGTGTGTGTGTGTGTGTGTGTGTGTGTGTGTGTGTGTGTGTGTGTGTGTGTGTGTGTGTGTGTGTGTGTGACCGACCATCCTGGAGCTTGAACACAAGGCTTGGGCACTGTCCCTGAGCTATTGTGCTTAAGGCTAGCATTCTATCACATCACTTGAGCACCAGCTCCACTCCTGGCTTTTTGATGGCTAATTGAGATAAGAATCTTATAGACTTTCCTGTCTGGTCAAGCTTTAAACCAGGATCCTCAGATCTCAGCCTCCCAAGTTGCTAGAATTATAGGTGTAAGCCACCACCACCTGACCTGGGCCTTTTTTTTTAACACTTAAACACCTATGGGAGCCCCAGAACCTGGAGTTCCTAGCTTCATTTGGCCTGTGACTCCCCATCCCGACCCTGGCTCTGTTTCTCTGCCCTCCTTACACCATATCCCACTGTGCACTTGCCAGGGATATGTGAAACATGATTGTGTGGGCTATGTACTGAAGAAGGCCCCAGTGCAGCTGCAAGAGTGCATCGAGCTCTTCACCACCATGGAGACACTGGAGAAAGAAAACCCCTGGTGAGAATCCAACATGGCTGGGAGGGACTTTGTGGGTGGCATTTCTTGCCTGGGTCCAGTTCCTTGTCAAGGGATTCTCTGTCCACTTCAACTCCTTCCAACCACACTGGACACACACACACACACATACACACACACACACATACACACACACACAGACTCTTCAGAAGTATAAATGAGAACAAATGAGAAAACATTCCAGGCAAACTGAAAGTCAGAGTACCCTTTAAAATCCGAACTAGGGGGCTGGGAGTTCGGCCTAGTGGTAAAGTGCTTGCCTAGCATGCATGAAGACCCGGGTTCGATTCCTTGGCACCACATACATAGAAAAAAGCTGGAAGTGGTGCTGAGGCTCAAGTGGTAGAACTGTAGCCTTGAGAAAGTCCAAAAACAATGCTTAGGCTCTGAGCTCAAGCCCAGGACTGGCAAAAAAATAAAGACTTTAAAAATAAAATAAAATAAAATCTGAACTGGGCACCAGTGACTCACACTTGGTATTCTAATTACTCAGGAAGCTGAGATCCAGAGGATCATGATTTAGAGCCAGCCTAGGCAGAATAGTCTATGAGATTCTAACTCCAAAGTAACTAACAGCAGCAGCAACAAGAAGAAAGCAAGCCGTACACCAGTGGCTTATGCCTGTAATACTAGCTACTTAGAAGGCTGAGATCTGAGGATCGTGGTTCAAAGCCAGCCCAGGCAGAAAAGTCCATGACACTGTTGTCTCCATTTAACTACCAGAAAACTGGAAGTGGCGCTGTGGCTCAAAGCTGTAGAGCAAAGCTTTGAGCTGAAGAACTCAGGGACAGTGCCCAGGCCCTGAGTTCAAGCCCCACGGCCAGCCTAAAAAACAAACAAAAAAACCCAGAAGGGCTGGAAGTGGAGTTCCAGTAGTAAAGTATCAGCTATCAGCAAGAAAACCAAACAAGTGAAAGGCTCTGAGTTCAAACCCCAGTGCCAGGGCAGGAAGGAGGGAGGGGGAGGGGAATGAAAGCAACTGTTTGTTAGTCTTTATCATAGTCTTTGTGAGGTAGAGTCAGGAAGATGACTAGTTTAAGGACCTCCTAGGCTACATTGTAAGACCATGTTTCTGTTAAACCAAATCTAAGTAAAGAGCGGACAAGACAGGGCACATAGAAGCTGGACCATGCCTAGGTAACAGGGAATCTGTCTGTAGGTACTGTTCTTCCTGCAAGCAACACCAGCTGGCTACCAAGAAACTGGATCTGTGGGCACTACCGGAGATCCTCATCATCCACCTGAAGCGCTTTTCCTTTTCCAAGTTTTCCCATGAGAAGCTGGACACCCTGGTGCAGTTTCCTATTCGGTCAGGGAACTTGAGAATGGAAGGTGTAGGGGGGGAAGTAGAGAAAGAAAACCAGCAGGGAAGGGGGTGGGGACAGGATTAAATGTGTCCTCCTTATCCACAGGGATCTGGACTTCTCTGAGTTCGTCATCAAACCACAAAACGAGTCGGCTCCAGACCTGTACAAATACGATCTCATTGCAGTTTCCAACCACTACGGGGGCATGCGTGATGGTCACTGTATGTGCTGTGTGGTGGGCAGGGCAGTTCCTGGGGGTCTGGATTAAGAGGGTCAGGATGCCCCCAGTGGGTGATTAAGCATGTAGGCTGGAGGAGAGGTTACACAGAGCTGCCGGGGAGGGAATCTAGGTACCTCAGAGAACCAGGAAGGGTGGGTAAAGATGGCTTCTGGTCCCTTGCAGATACAACATTTGCCTGCAACAAGGACAGCGGCCAGTGGCACTACTTTGATGACAACAGCGTCTCACCTGTGAATGAGAATCAGATTGAGGTACCAGTTCTGTTCTCCCTTCTCTTTGTGTCCTATCTGTATCTCCCTTCCCCAGAGCCATGTTGACCTTTATCCTCTCCCTGCAGTCCAAGGCAGCCTATGTCCTGTTCTACCAACGGCAGGATGTGGCACGTCGCCAGCCTCAGCCTGACTCATCTGTTCCCTCAGACTCCCCTGCCTTCAAGTCCTCACCTGGCACTGAGTTCATGGATGTTAATTGAGGTGCCCTAGGACCTGCTAGAGGGAAGAAAGACCTTTCTCTCTCTCTGCCACCCTGCTTCTCATGTCTGCCCTCTCTTGCAAGTGTTCAGTGCCCCCACCAGGTGTTGCAGGCTTAGTTCGTGGCTACTGTTCTCCTGTGCTGCTGCGTTGCTCTGTTCCAGGAGGAAGAGGCACTGTGCCCCAACCTGTGTGCCCCATAGAGCAGTGACCTCCCTCCTAGTCTTATTTATGTGTCCCCATCCCTCTCTCCTGATGCTGGAGTGTTTTTAGTGGTTGGTGATGGGGGTTAAATCTGAACACAGAGTGTATTTTCTTATTGAGATCCGGTACCTTATGCTGTGTATGTGATATACATATATATATTAAAAAAAAGTTCCAGTTTGTTCTTGCACAGCAGTGGACTTTTTTTCCCTCCAACAGACCTAGTAGGTAAAAATTTTAGGCCTAGGTTCTGTGTACTTTGAAGTGTTGTATGTGTTGAGTGTGTGTGTGTGTGTGTGTGTTGATCCTGGGACTTGAACTCAGGACCTGGGTGCTGTCCCTGAGCTTTTGTGTTCAAGACTCTACTTCTAACTTTTTGATGGTTAATTGGAGATAAGTAGCTCATGGACTTTCCTACCCAGGCTGGCTTCAAATTGCAGTCCTCAGATCTCAGCCTCATGAATAGCTAGGATTTTAGGCATGAGCCACCAGTGCTAGGCTGGTTATTGTTTTTTTTTTAAAGATTATAAAATTGGTTTATTGCAAAAGAAGTTCAAGAATAACCAGTTAAATTCTTATCCCCATGCTACCAACACAAGCAAGAGACGTTATAGGCTGGTTATTGTTTTAAGTGTTTGTTTTACCCCATCTGTGGGCCAGATACTAATCACCAAGCACCAAATGTATACCCAGCTTTTTCCAAAGCCTTTTCCAAATATCATCTCAATCCTCACATTGTATCATTTCATGTCAGGGTTGTCAATTGTGGTTTCAGATAGGGAAATTGAGGCATAGAAGGGCAGAAATAGCTCACATTTGGTGAGGAAGTCCATGTGTCTCATTAGTCACACTGGAGTCAGTACCTGGAGATGGGGCATTTGCTTGTCTGGATCTCCCACTCTGCATATCTGTCTAGAGACCTGAGGTACAAAGGGTGTACCTGGAAGACAGTCATCTCTGTAGGCATGTGTCATTTTGGGGCACAAGAATATACACCAGGGTCTCTGAATGTGGCTTAGTGGGAGAATGCTTGTCTAGCATGCACAAAGCCCCAGGTTCCATTCTTCAGCACCACATAAACAAAAAAAGCTGAAAGTGGCTCTGTGGCTCAAGTGGTAGAGTGCTAGCCTTGAGCAAAAGAAGCTCAGGGACAGTGCCCAGGCCCCAGGCCCTGAGTTCGAGCCCCAGGAGACAGACAGACAGACAGACAGACAGACAGACAGACACACACACACACATACACACACAAATAATATACACCAGCCCACATCTCAGACACTAATAGTATCCTCTGAGAGGACTTAGTCCCCTTTGAAAAATGTTCTGGACATGTTAGAACAGCTGACCAGTTGATGGGACTTGAGTCTCTGGTGCCCCAGCCCTTGGTCCCTCACCCAACCAGGACCCTGACCATACCACCCCAAGCAAGTCCCCTGCTGTCATCAAGACTGCTGTGTGTACTCAATGTCCCCCACTGGGCCCTTCCCATAGGAGTCAACTCTCACTTCTGAATAACTTGGCTCAAGTGAAGACAGCTGAGGGAGAGCAAATGTGTGGCAGCTGGACATAAATAACCCACCCAGCCTTTCCCTGGGAGGGAAGGGGTAGGGAGAAGAGCGAGAGAGATTCCTGACTGGGGCAGTTGAAGGGCTGCTCTCACAGCATTCCTCCAGCTTGCTCCCCTTACACTGCCTCCACACTGGGCTTGGCAGGACTCTCTAGAAAGAACACTGCCTGAACTCTGCCACTCACATACCTCCTGATCACTCGTCATTGACAGGAAGGAACCGAAGCCATTGCTGTGAGGTATTAATAACTTATGTGCAAATTGCAGAAGTACTAGTTTCAGTTATGTCAACCCAGGAACTCAAATGCTACCACTGAATTCTTTAAAGACCATGATTGAATCACTATCATCACTGTATTGTATAGATTAAGAAGCAGGCATAGACCAGGCATTGATGGCTTATGGCTCTAATCCTAGCCACTCAGGAGGCTGAGATCTAAGGATCATTGTTCAAAGCCAGCCTGGGCACGAAAGTCCATAAGACTCATTTCAAATTAGCCACCCGAAAACCAGAAGTGGAGCTGTGGCTCAACATGGTAGAGCTGTAGCCTTAAGCTGAAGAGCTTAGGGACAGAACCCAGGCCCAGAGTTCAAGCCCCATAACCAACACACAAAAGTAAAGCAGGCATAAAGCTGGGTACCAGTGGTTCATGCCTATAATCCTAACTACTCAGGAGGCTGAGATCTGAGGATTATGGTTTCAGGCCAGCCCAAGTAGGAAAATCCCTTAGATTCATTTCCAACTAACCATAAAAGTACTAGAAGTAGAGCTGTGGCTTAAGTGGTAAAGAGCTAGCTTTGAACAAAAGCCCCAGGGCTAGACCACACACACACACACAGCTGACACAGAGGCTGGTAGTGTGTTTACCTAACATATACAGAACCCCAGGCTTCATCCTCAGCAGCAGAAAGAAAACCAAAAGAGATGACATACAATGGACGGAACCTAAGAGGCATGCCCCCTTACAGATAGTCAATGACCAATCTCATGTCAAAGTAAAACCATATTGGGTCTTGCTATGCAGTGCAAGCTGGCTTGGAACTTGCTATGGAGCCCAGGCTGGCCTTGAACCTGTAATCCTTCTGCCTCAGTCTTCTAAGTGTTGAGATTACAGGTGTGACCAACTCATCTAGCCCGAAGACTTCTTGAAATGTGATAATATGTGAACGACTAAGGAAAAATAAGACAATAGACACACAGAGACAAGCCTCACTGTAGAATGATCTGACATTAGTATAGTCATGGGGATAAGAGAAATGAACAAGAAGCTGGGTGCTGATGGTGCACGACTCTAATCCTAGCAATTCATGAGGTTGAGATCCAAGGATCACAATTTGAAGCCGGCCCAGGCAGGAATGTAGATGAGACTCCACTTAACCAGCAAAAAGCTGGAAATGGAGCAATGGCTCAAGTTGGTAGAGCACTAGCCTTGGGCAAAAAAGCTCAAGGACAGTATACAGTGTACAGGTCCTGGCACTGGACTAATACAAAAAAATGAACTAGATCATCAATATACCTCCATGGTAGAGCACTTGTGTTGGGGGCCAAGTAACGCCATGTCTAATAACTTTCTGCTGAGACAAGGCAAGGCGCAAGAGGCAGGGCGCAAGACTTGATTACGATTGGTTACATATGTGTTATTGTTTATCGCTCTTTGCTGGGAGCTAGAGTGAGGGTATATTAGCTGGAGGGACTTCCTCAGGAGGGGGTTTTTTGGGGGAGAGAGAGATTTTCCTGCCTTGATGAAGCTGCATGGAGTTTCTGTTCGTGCTCTGGGGAAGGAAGGCTGAGTGCAGGATGACAGTGGGTCTCTCCTCTCACGGCTTGGACTGGTCAGGGTGTGTTTTTCCCCATCCCTCCAACTAATTGAGAGGGACCAGGGACGAAGGACCCCGACACACTTGCCTAGCATATACAAAGCTCTGGGCTTGGTCTCCAGTGACAAAGGAGAAAGGAAGGAAGGAAGGGAGGGAAGGAGGGACAAAAGAAAACTTTGGAAGTATGTGGGGGGGGAATGTAGAAGCTGGGTGTGGGTGACTCATGTCAGTAATCCTAGCTACTTAGGAAGCTCAGGGACAGTGCCTAGGCCCTGAGTTCAAGTCCCGTGTCTGACAGAAAAACAAAACAAAACTTAAGAGCTGGGTGCTGGTAGTTCACACCTATAATCCTAGCTACTCAGGAGGCTAAGCTATGACAATCACGGTTTGAAGGTGGCCTGGAGAGGAAAAAGTCCAGGAGACTCCTATCTCCAATTAACCACTAGAAAACTGGACATGGAGCTGTGGCTTAAAGTGGTAGAGCTCTAGGCCTGTGATTGCCTAGCATGCACAAAGACCCTGATTCGATTCCACAGTACCACATACATAGAAAAAAGCCAGAAGTGGTGCTTAGGCTCAAGTGGTAGAGCTCTAGCCTTGAGAAAGCCTAAGGACAGTGCTCAGGCCCTGAGTTCAAGCCCCAGGACTGGCAAAAAAAGGAGCAACCACATAAGGTCAGATATGTTAGGACACATCTGTAAACACTGCTACTTGGGAAGTGGAGATAGGAGGATCCTGATTCAAGGCTGGCCTTGGGCAAAAGTGAGACCCTCTGAACAAATAAAAAAAGGAGTAGAGGTGTGGTTCAAGTGGCAGAATGCTTGCATAGCAAGCAGAAGGCCTCAAGTTCAATCTCCAATACCACCAAAGCTAAACAAAATAAAAATCATACTGTAGTAGGTAAAAAATGGGTTATTTTGAACAAAGCACTGTGATATTTGGACAGGCAATTTGATAACCAAGATGACTAGTAAATGACAGGTAAAATATGCAGGGTGGATTCACTGGATAATGGAATAATTCATAGCCAGAGTGAGACAAAGTGGGATGGTATTGAGATTTCATCACAGTGGACACAACTGTAAAATTACAGCTTTCAAAAAATAGCTATTTTCAGGGGCTGAGAGTTTGGCCTAATGGTAGAGTGTTTGCCTAGCATGCACGAAGACACAGGTTTGATTCCTGTGTAACACATACGTAGGAAAAAAGCTGGAAGTGGTGCTGTGGCTAAAGTGGTAGAGCTCTAACCTTGAGAAAAGTCCAAGGACAGTGCTCAGGCCCTGAGTTCAAGCCCCACAATTGGCAAATATATAAATAGCTATTTTCAATAACTCCTGAATTCTAAAATTTTCCATTTAATAAACCATGGTTAGATGTGTGCAACAGAAATGCTAGAAAGAGACAGTGCGGGAGGGTTGGGAGTTTGGCTTACTGTTAGAGGGCTTGCCTAGCATGTGCGAAGACCCAAGTTTGATTCTTCAGTACCACATACATTAAAAAAAGCCAGAAGTGGTGCTGTGGCTCAAGTGGCAGAGCTCTAGCTTTTAGAAAGACCAAGGACAGTGCCCAGGCCCTGAGTTCAAGCCCCAGGCCTGGAAAAAAATAAATAGAAAAAAGTGGGGATAAATGGAACCTGTTGAGCTTGGCATGAGGACACACTCGTATAATCCCACCCTACACTATATAGTGAGAATAAAAGCACACAGAAAATGGGCAGGTGAACTGTACACTTTTTGCTAAGCAAAGCTTACTGTCAAGTTTTGTATACAATACTTGGCAAACAGTTTTAAGAATTTCATGATAGCATTTTCATCTCTCTGTGTTCAACCTTGCTATAATCATGCACTTATTTTTTTTGTCAGTTGTGGGATTTGATATCTGAGCCTGGGCCCTGTCCCTGAGCTCTTCAGATCAAGGCTACCACTCTATTCCTTGAGCCACTGTGACACTTCTGGTTTTCCGGTAGTTAATTGGAGATAAGTGTATCACAGACTTTAGTGCCCAGGCTTTGCTTTGAACCTCGATCCTCAGATCTCAGCCTCCCGAGTAGCTAGGATTACAGGCATGAGCCACCACGCCCAGCTCATGCAATTAATTTTTTTATTAGTAGTTTCCAGAGGCTGGAAACGTTGACAAGTGAATATACAGAGGATGGTTAATGGCTATAGGAGTGCAGTTAGGTAGACACTTGCCTCTGTTTTGAACTTCTTTATTGTACCTTTAAAAAATAAAAAGTACGGGCCAGGAGTTTGGCCTAGCAGTAAGAGTGCCTGCCTAGCATGCACAAAGGCCCGGGTTCTATTCCTTGGTATCACATACATAGCAAAAGCTGAAAGTGATGCTGTGGCTCAAGTAGTAGAGCTCTAGCCTTGAGAAAGCCCAAGGATAGTGCTCAGGCCCTGAGTTCAAGCCCCAGTACTGGCGGGGAAAAAAAAGTACATTCTGGGCTGGTGTTGGTGGCTCACACCTTAGCTCAAGAGACTAAGCTCTGAACGGTTGTGGTTTGAAGCCAGCACAAGCAGGAAAGTCTGTGAAACTCTTTTAACTTGTTTTGTCTTTTTTGGTTTTTGCTACTGGGGGTCGAACCTAGGATATTGTACTTGGTAGACAAGTGCTTTGCCACTGAACTACGTCCTAGCCAACGTCCATGAAACTCTTATCTCCACCAAAAAGCCAGAAGTAAAGCTGTGATTCTAGAGCATTGTCCTTGAACACTAAAGTTCAGAGATAACACCCCGTCTCTGAGTTCAAACTCCCCGGCTGAACACACAAAAAATACCAGATTTTTGTTCCTGTCATTTAAAAGACTGAGCCATGGGGCCGGGAGTTTGGCCTAGTGGTAGAGTACTTGCCTAGCATACATGAAGACCCTGGTTCAATTCCTTGGTACCACATACATAGAAAAGAAGCCAGAAATATTGCTGAGACTCAAGTGGTAGAGCTCTAGCCTTGAGAAAAAGAACCCAAGGACAGTGCTCAGGCCCTGATTACAAACCTAGGACTGGCAAAAACAAAAATAAAATAAATAAATAAATGAAAGAGCCATTTTGGAAGGATTAACTCTCTGGAAATAACTTAGTTATTTTTTCTTGCCTGCCTGCTTTGCCTTGCCTTTCTTTCCTTTCTTTCCTCTCTTTTCCTTTCCTTTCCCTTCCTTCCTTTTCTTGTGTTGATACCGGGGCTTGAATTCAGGGCCTGATCACTGACCCTTAGCTTTTTCAGTCAAGGATGGCATTTTGCTACTTGAACTTTCCTCCTGGGTGTTTGCTGGTTAATTAGAAATAAGAATGTCATGAACTTTCCTTCCCAAGCTAGCTTTAAACCTATATCCTCAGAACTCAGCCCCCTGACTAGCTACGATTCCAGGTATAAGCCACCAGTGCCCAGCTCAAGTTCTTTATTTTATTTTTATTTTTATTAAGGAATTGTACAGAGAGGTTACAATTCCATAAGTCAAATAATGAATATAATGAGCTAGCCACCTTTGCTGAAGGTTAGCACTCAACCATTTTGAGCCACAGCACCACTTCCTGCTTTTTCTGAATTATGTTTTGGAGATAAGAGTCTCACAGACTTTTCTGTCAAGGC
The DNA here is from genome assembly GCF_031878675.1 of Megascapheus bottae. NCBI lineage: Eukaryota > Metazoa > Chordata > Mammalia > Rodentia > Geomyidae > Megascapheus > Megascapheus bottae. Next base: position 28,872,713 of record NC_143547.1, read on the forward strand.
TGGCTTTGAACTGGAATCCTTAAATCTCAGTCTGCTGGGTAGCTAGGATTACAGGCATGAGCCACCAGTGCCTGGATTGATTTGCATTTCTTTTTTCTTTTTTCTTTCTTTTTTTTTTTTGGCCAATCAAGGTTAGAGCTCTACCACTTGAGCCTCAGCACCACTTCCAGCTTAATTGGACATAAGAGTCACACAATGTTCAGTGCCTGGGCTGGCTTTGAACAGCAATCCTCAGATCTCAGCCTCTTGAGTAGCTAGATTTATAGGTGTCAGCCACCACACCGACTTGTGCGCGCTCTCTCTCTCTCTCCCTCTCTCTCTCGCTTGCTCTCTATCTCTCTCTTCCTTTCTTCTATCAGTCCTTGGAATTGAACTCAGATCCTGGACATTGCCCCTGAGCTTTTTTTTGTCTTGGGGCTTGAACTCTGGGCCTGGGCACTGTCCTTAAGCTTTTCAGCTCAAGTCTCCTGCCCTACCCCTGGGCCTGGGCATTGTTCCTGAGCTCTTCAGCTCACGGCTCCCACCCTACCCGTGGAGCCACAGCCCCACTTCCCGTTTTCTAGAGATTATTTGGAGCGTGAGCTTTTTTCCCCCTCAAGCCTAACACACTACCACTTTGAGCCACAGTTCCACTTCCAGGATTTTGGTGGTTAATTGGAGATGAGAAATTTATAGACTTCTTTTCCTGGGTTGGCTTCAAAACACCATCCTCCGATCTCAGCCTCCTAAGTAGCTAGGATTATAGGTGTGAGCCACTGGCACACAGCTCGGGTCCTTCCTTTAAGATTTTCTTGGTCTTGGGGCCTTGAGTGTGGTCTAATGGAAGAGTTCTTGTCTGCCATGCCCTGGCTTTCATTCCTCGGTACCACATACACAGAAAAAGCCAGAAATGGTGCTATGGCTCAAGTGATAAGTGCTAGCCTTGAGAAAGTGCCCAGGTCCTGAGTTTAAGCCTCAGGACTAGCAAAAAGAAAAATATCTTCTTGGTCAATTCCTAGAGCACATGAATTATTTAGACAAGCAGGCAGGTTCACAGGGAGACAGATTTTTTTGGCTCCCCCCCTCCGCTTTTTATTAATGTTACAGCTTTTGTGACAGTGTGAGGGTTAAATCAAAAATAGAGCTCATGTGTTTTTAATGGATGTGCTCATTAAGACACTGTTTATCTTCCAATTCATGGCTGCTGTTTTCCATGCCTCATTTTCTCCTGATCTATGCTGCCTCATGTGCTGTAGTTTTCTGTCCTAAAAAAAGAAGTAGAGCTTGTTACTCTATAGCTGAAGAAAGAGGCTCTTCACCTTTGTTTAATCTTTGACTGCTTTGAGTGCTACAGTATAAATTATACATACATCCTTTCCTCTGGTGTTTCTGGAGACTCTCATAATTGAATACAGGTAATAAAAATGTCTTGCTGTTTTTCTTTAATAGTCTTTTTAAAGTTGAAGCTAGGAACTAATAGTTTACACCTGTAATCCTAGCTACTCAGAAGACTAAGATCTAAGGATCATGGTTCAAAGCCAGCCTGAGCAGGAAAGTCCATGAGCCTCTTATCTCCAGTTAACCAACAGGAAAAATGGAAGTGGCTCTGTGGCTCTAAGTGGTAGAGTACCAGCCTTGAGTGAAAACGCTCAGAGACAGAGCCCAGGACAAAAAGAAAAATTGAGACCATCTGGTTGTATAACTCAAGGGGTCCTTGAAATACTTCTGTATTCTGCCAAGTGATGATATTACAGGTATGAGTCACAATTTTCCCTTCCCTTTTCCTTTCCCTTTTCTTTTCCCTCCTCCTGCTCCTGCTCCTGCTCCTCCTCCTCCTTCCTCCTCTTTCTCCTCCACTTTCTGTCTTTGTCTGTGTCTCCCTCTGTTTCTTTCTTTCTTTTTGCTGGTCCTGGGGCTTAAACTCAGGGCCTGCATGCTGCCCTTGAGCCTCTTTGTGTTCAAAGCTAGTGCTCTACCACTAGAGCCACAACACCACTTCTTACTTTTTCTGAGTAGTGTATTGGAGATAAGAATCTCATGGACTTCCCTGCCCAGGTTGACTTTGAACCCCCATGCGCTCTCTCTCTCGCTCTGTCTCCCTCCCCCCCTTCCCTCTTTCTGGTTCTCTCTGTCTCTGCCTTTTTCTTCCTCATACTTGGGATGACATCCAGGTCCTCCCACATATAGACAACTCATACCACTGACCCCTTGTTCTCTTTTATATCCATAGAAACTGATATCTTCAGATTGTGTCATTGTGGAAAATAACCAGTGTCAGGAGGAATAATTTTATTTACAAGACAATAATTTAAGGAGGGACTGACTGAGAGAGTGAGAGCACAGATGACACTGTACAAAGGGAAATGTATTCATTACCTGACTCATGTAATTTTAATCTGTATATCACTGTTATGATAACAATAAAGTAAATTAATATTTAAAAAAAACTTGAACTCACCAGGCACTGGTGGCTCACCCCAGTAATCCTAGCTACTCAGGAGGGTAATGCCTGAGGATTGAGGTTCAAAGCCAGCAAGGGAAGGAAGGTTCCTGAGACTCTTATCTCTGGTTAACCACACACAAAATCCCAACCCAACCCAAACCAAACAAACAAACAACCAGGAGAGCTGTGGTTCAAGTGGTAGAAATCCAGCCTTAAGCATAAAAGCTCAAGGATAGTACCCAGGCCCTTAGTTCAAGCCCTGGGACTGGCTAGGTCACACACACACACACACACACACACAGACATACATACACACAGACATACATACACACACATGACATATGCCTCTAATTAATCCCATCTCTAATGAAATGGAAGGAGAAAATGGCACCTGTCGTTCCAAGCCAGCCTGGGCTATATGGAAGGACCCTGTCTCAAAACAAACAAGAAAGGGCAGGGAGTTTGGCCTAGTGGTAGAGTGCTTGCCTAGCATGCATGAAGACCCAGATTCAATTCCTTGGTACCACATATGTAGAAAAAAGTTGGAAGTGGGTCCTTGACTCAAGTGGTAGAGCTCTAGCCTTGGGAAAACCCAAGGACAGTGCTGAGGCCCTGAGTTCAAGCCAGGACTGGCAAAAAAAAACTTAAAGATCCTTTTGTGTTTTAGGGGAATGGGAAATTTTACAGTAATCACATTCTAAAGCCAACATCTCTTCTGATGATAAATCTCAATGGGAAGTTCCAGCAGAGACTATCTTGGTTGAGATAAGGCATCCCATGTTGGACCTACCCAACAGAGTGTGGCACAAATAGGCTAGTTTTATTTATTTGTGTGTGTGTGTGTGTGTGTGTGTGTGTCTGTGTGTGTCTGTCTGTCTGTCTGTCTTGGGACTTGAACTTAGGGCCTCACACTATTGTCTTTTTTTTTTTTTTGCTCAAAGCTGTTATTCAAACTCGTGAGCCACAACTAAACTTCTGGCTTTTTGCTGGTCAGATAGAGCTAAGAGTCTCACAGTGGGTGAGGAGTGTAGGTAGCTTAGTGGTAGATGCTTGTTCAGCATGCACAAAGCCCTAGGTTTGATTCCTCAGTGTCACATACACAGGAACAGCCAGAAGTGGTTTTGTGACTCAAGTGGTGGAGCAATAACTTTGAGGAATCCCAAGGACAGTGCCCAGGCCCTGAGTTCAAGCCCAAGGACTCAAAGACTTTTCTGCCAGGGCTGACTTAATAGAAATCATCAAATCTCAGCTTCTCAGTAGCTAGGATTATAGGTGTGAGCTACAAATCTGCTGACAGTTTTATTGTTAGTTGGTTGGTTGAGGTTGGTTGTGGGACTTGAACTGTGGGTATTGCCCAGATAGCCCAAGTCTATCACCCTACCCCTTGAGCCACAGCGACACTTCCGACACTTCTGATTTTCTGGCAGTTAATTGGAGATAAGAGACTCATGACTTTAGTGCTCACGCTGGCTTTGATTGAACCACAATCCTCAGATCTCAGCCTCCAGAGTAGCTAGGATTACAGGTATGAGCCACCGCACCCGGCTTGCTGTCAGTTTTTATAGCAATGTCAGGGCTAGGGACAATTTCTGACATCTGTAATCCCATCTATTTTGGAAGAAGAGAGATGAAAAAAAGTCAGTCCTAAGACTTCTATGTAAACAAAGAAGTTGGGTGTGGTGGTGTGCATAGATCATTCCACCTAAAGGGAGGCATAAACAGAATCACAGTCCAGAATGGTTATGCAAAAAAGCAAGGCCCAATTTGAAAACTAACAAAAGCAAAATGGTGATAGAGTCCCTGCTTAGCAAGTGTGATGCTCTGAATTCAAACTCTAGTACCACAATACAAAGACAAAAGAGGCCGAGTTCTGGTGACTCTCACTTGTAATCTTAGCTGTTCAGGAGGTTGAGATCTGAAGATTGTGAGTAAAAGACAGCTTTAACAGGAATGACTATGTGATTCTTATCTCCAATTAACTGGCAAAGAGCCAGAAGTGGAGTTGTGGCTGAAGTGGTAGAGTGCCAGCCCTAAATGGATAAAAGCTGAGGGACAGAACTCAGACCCTGAGTTCAAGTCCCAGTACTAGTACAGAAAGAAAGGAAGGAAGGAAGGAAGGAAGGGAGGGAGGGTGGCAGGGAGGGAGGGAGGAAAAGAGTAAGATAGAGAAGGAAAGAAAGGAAGGAAGGAAAAGAAAGAAGGAAAAAAGGAAGGAAAAGAAGAAAAAAGAAGAAAGAATAATTTAAATTGTACAGGAAGGCATCGTCTGCCCCACTGTGTGTGTGGATGAGCATTTTAGTATTCTAGTAGGAACACGACAGCGAATGTATTCCTAAGAGATGATAAATAGTAGCACTATGGCTGGTAATCTCTATGGTAATTTGTGTTGACTGTGCATGCATTTTTACTCATTGTGGTAATCATAGTTTAAAATATAAATGATATCACGTTCCTGGGCATGCATTTGTGATCATCAGTTATTTATGTCAGCAGTCACTGTTGTTTTGCTCTGGGATCTTCTAAAAGCTGTGGAGGAGGTGAATGGAAGAGATGTATGACTCATTTTAACCCTTGCCGGCACAAACAAGTTGATTGCTTCACAGGAAAAATGACTAGTATCTACTCCCTCCCACTCTCAGAAGGGCCATTTGCCTTGACCTTGTCCTTCAGCCACCGCTTTCAGGCTGGGGATGCTTTTCCAGTGGAAGGTGGCCTTGAGATTACCCTGCATTTAAGTGAGTTTAGGCAGAAAGGCTCAGTTGTCTCCTGCTTGTTGGGGATAACAGTTACTAATATTATGAAAATGTATGATTTGCTATAGAACATTGTCAGTGCCCAGCATTGGTGGCTCATAATTGAAATTCTAGCTACTCAGGAAGCGGAGATTTGAGAATTCCAGACTGAAGCCACACTGAGCAGGAAAGTCTGTGAGACTTTGATCTCCAGTGAACCATCAGCAGACCAGAAGTGGAGCTGTGGCTCAAAGTGATAGAGCAGAAAAGCTCAGGGACAGTGCCTAGGCTCTGAGTTCAAGCCCCATGACTAACCCAAAAAAATGCTGGAGCTAGAGTTATGGCTCAAGTGGTAGAGTGCCAGTCTTGAGCAAAAAAAAAAAAACCTAAGAGACAGTGTCCTGAGTGGTCCTGAGTATTAGCCTTAGTACTGGCACACACATAAAAAAAAAACAAAAATTGTTACCAGCTTCATTAAGCCAGATATGACCAAATAAACCCACACCATAGCAAACCTGAATTTTTTGCCAGTTCTGGGCCTTGAACTCAGGGCCTGGGATTTCTCAAGGCTAGAGCTCTATCACATGAGCCACAGCACCATTTCTGGCTTTTTTTCTGTGTATGAGATACCATGGAATCGAACTTGAGTTTTTGTGCATGCTAGGCAAGCATTCTACCACTAGGCCAAACTCCATAGACCATGAATTCTTTTTTTTTAATATTTTTAAATTTTATTGTCGGAGTAACGTATAAAAGGGTTACAGTTACATTTGTCAGGTAGTAGGTGCATTACTTTTCACACATTGACACCCCTTCTCATGTTTTTGTCCCCGTTTCCTTCCCTCCACCCCCTCCCAATCATCTTGTTTTCCCCTTCCCTTCCATATTTCAAATAAGCAAACAAATCCGTATACAATATACCAGGTAACAAACTCAGATGCAGTAACAACATGAGATAAACCATAGGGGAAAAAAAGAGAAGAGAAATAATATAGTACATTAAGAACAACAATTACAAAACCTCTTGTTTCCACATCCTAGAGTTCCTTTCATTTAGTATCATTCTATATAACCTGAATTCATTTTTTGGCAGTTGTGGGGCTTGAAATCAGGGCCTGGGCTTTATCCCTGAGCCTCTCTATGCTCAAGGCTAGAGCTCTACCACTTGAGCCACAGTGCCGCTGCTGGCCTTTTCTGCTTATGTGGAACCCAGGGCTGCATTGTGCTAGGCAAACACTCTACCACTAAGCCATAACCCTTGCCCTGAAACCTGAATTCTTTTGTTTGCCATTCCTGGAGCTTGGACTCAGGGTCTGAGCACTGTCCCTTGGTGTCTTTGTGTTCAAGGCTAGCACTGTAAATTTTAAGCCGTAGCACCACTACAAGCTTTTTCTGAGTAGTTTTTTTTTTTTGCCAGTCCTGGGCTTCGGCTCAGGGCCTGAGCACTGTCCTTGGACTTTCTCAAGGCTAGAGCTCTACCACTTGAGCCTCAGCACCACTTCCGGCATTTTTCTATGTATGTGGTACCGAGGAATCGAACCCGGATCTTCATGCATGCTAGGCAAGCACTTTAACCACTAGGCCAAACTCCTGGCCCCTTTCTGAGTAGTTTATGGTAGATAAGAGTCTCACAGACTTTTCTGATCACGCTGGATTTGAACAGTGATCCTCAGATCTCAGCCTCCTAAGTAGCTAGAATTACAGACATGAGCCACCAGCACCTGGTGATCTTGTGCTTTTGCCAGGTGAAGGCGTCCTACCTTTGTTTCTCAAGTAGCTGAAACAACACATATATACCACCATATCCAGCAATCCAGCATATCCTCTTTTGGGGAAGATTTTTGCTGCTCATATCTGAGCAACCATGCAGCAATGCTAATTATCCATGCTCCAAAATTAGTCTGGGAAAAAAATGATGCTCTTACTATGTTTTGTTCAAGCCAGAATCTTGCTGTGGCCCAGACTGGCCTCAAACTCTGGCTCAAGGAACTTCCTGGCTTCATCCTCCTGGGAACCCAGAACTCTAGGATTGCTCCAGACTTAAGCCACCTTAAGAGGCTTTGGGTTTAACTGCCCCATCACCGAGAAAGCCTGAGCTCAGCGGGGCTGCGGATGGCTCTCACCATCAACTACTCAGGAGGCTGAAATTCCAGTATCAAGATACAAAGCCAGCCTGGGTAGACAAACCTGTGAAACTCTTATTTCCAATTGACCAGAAAAATCCAGCAAGCAGTAGTATAGCTCAAGTGGTAGAGCTTAAAAGCTAAGCAAGAATGAAAGGCCCTGAGTTCAAACTCCATTACCTACCCCCAACGGCTCTAAGCACATAATAACTACTCAAGACTTTCCCTTGTTGTCAGAAAGTTAAAGCAAACATCTGACTATTAGATCTTGCTCCTTCTCATTTTTTTCCCTTCATTTCTCAAGGTCTCCTTCAGATAAATTTTCTCTTTTTACAATGCTGGAGCTGGAACTCAAGCAAGGCCTTGATGGTACTGGAACTGGGGCTTATCATAGTGCTACGGCTGATGATAAATCCCAGTTCCAATAACAATTCTATAATTAAAAGGAAGTACTGCTTTTCAGGACACTTAACCCTCTGTTCTGACACATTTTTTTCCCTTGTTTTGTCACTGAAGTTCTATATTTAGAAGTGAGGCTTTGGTTTACATTCATACCCACTAAATAGGCATATCGGCTGTAATGAATGTTTACACTCCTTTTTTATTTTGTAGTTTTCTTTTGTGTGCCTGTCCTGGGGAATGAACTCAGGACCTGGGTACTGTCCTTGAGCTATTTTTCTTTTAAGGCCAGTACTCTCCTACTTGAATCATGTCTCCACTTACAGCATTTTTCTGATTAATTGAAGATATGAATCTATGGAACTTTTCTATTTTTTATTGTTAGGGTAATGTATAGAGGGGTTACAGTTACATTAATCAGGTAGTAGGTGCATTACTTCTTTTTTTTGCCAAACCTGGTTTAAACTCAGGGCCTGAGCAGTGTCCTTGGGCTTTCTCAAGACTAGAGCTCTACCACTTGAGCCACAGCACCACTTCCAGCCTTTTTCTACATATGTGGTACTGAGGAATCGAACCCTGGACTTTGTGCATGCTAGGCATGCACTCTACCACTAGGTGAAACTCCTGGTTGCATTGCTTCTTGAACATTGATACCCTTTCTCATGTTTTTTTCCCCCTTTCCCTCCCTCCACCCCCTCTCTGGAACTTTTCTGCCTAGTCTGTCTTCCAACTGCAATCCTCAGATGTCAGCCTCCTAAGTAGCTAGGACTACAGACGTGAATCACCAGTGCCTGGCTCCAAATCTGTTTAATGCAACAATATGTTTTAAGTTTAGAAAGGGGGAAAGATTGCAAACTAGAAAGAGCACATATGTTTTGTCATGGGTGTAAAGTGTTTTCTCACAGCTTCTTGAACAGCTTGTGCAAGGATTCCAACTTTCCATGGAAATTTGTCAGTCCCAACTTTACCACTGAGGAAGGAGTAGCTTTGTAGTTTGATGGTGTGTGGATTTCCTGACTTGTGAGATGGCTGGAAACTGTACACAATTGATATATAGGTGCTTGTTGACCTAAGTGATCAGCAGGTACTTTTGTTGTTGTTTTAAGGCTTGAACTCATGGCCTAGCTGATGTCCCCTGAACTGTTTCTCTCAAGTCTAGTGCTCTAGCACTTTAAGCCACAGTTCCACTGCCTGTTTCCTGGAGGTTAAATGGAGATAAGAGTCTCATGGACTTTCCTGCCCAGACTGGCTTTGAACCATGATCTTCAGATCTCAACCTCCCCAATATCTAGGATTACAGGTATGAATTAACAGTTATCTGGCTTTACCAGGTAATTTTTTTCATTTGCCAGTCCTGGGACTTGAACTCAGTGCTTGAGCACTGTTACTTGAGCCACAGCACAAGTTCCAGCCTTTTCTGCTTATGTGATGCTGAGAAATTGAACCTAGGGCTTCATGTATGCTAGACAAGCACTCTACCACTAAGCCACGTTCCCAGCCCTGCCAGGTCTTTTTCTTTTCAATGGAAAATGTCTGTAATCTAGGGCTGGGGACTTAGAACTCAATGGCAAGAACATATGCTTATTATATATGACAACCTGTGTTCCATTCCCAGCATTGCATGTCCACACACACACTTACACGGTGTCTATTATTCACGTTCTTTGATTATGTACATATATTAATTTCTTGGATTTGGAGTGTTTTATTTTGGCTTTCTTTTCTTTTTAGTAAGGGGTTTGGACTCAGGCCCTCATGCTTGCTAGGCTGGTACTCTACCAGTTTAGCTGGAATCATCTTGTTGGTTATTTTGGAAATAAAATCTAGTGACCTTTTATGCCTGGGATGGCCTTGTATCTCGATCCTCCAAGATCTTAGCCACGTGGGTAGCTAGAATTACAGGCTTGAGCCACCAGATACTGATACGTTTATATATATATATATATATATATATATATATATATATATATATATATGGAATAATCTTACTATGTAGCTTAATTCATGGTATTCCTGCCTCTCCCTCTCAAATGAAGGGAATTGTAGGCCTATGCCATCACAGCCAGCTTCCAATTTCTTTTTATTGTCTTTTTCCCCCCCTAGGAAATTTAGTTATGGCTTCCTCTCTTCCTTTTAGAACATCTTAAATTACATTCCACATTCTAGCTCCCAGTCGGTCCCCAACCACTAAAATTTTGTAGCACTCCCCCCCCCCCCCGCAAGAGTGCTGATGTATTAAGCACCAGAACACTGGAGGCTCATGTGGAACATTGGAAAATGAGGTGACATTGAAGCGATGCTTCATCAAAATGCCAAAACGTGCAAAAGCATATCCTCCCTTGCATTTGCGCACATTGGTATCAAGTGGTCAAGCTGTTCCTAAGCAACAGTGTGGAGGCGGTTGCTAGGATAGGTTGTCACATGTCCCTGGATTCGGCAAGAAGAGACAGTGATGCATTCATACACCTTATTGCTTAAAGAGACAGCAAGAGTAAGGCCAGCATAGTGTCAACTCTCATTTCCATTGTCTCCCACACAGGATGACACTTGAACTAGGAAGGTCAGGTGACAGGCAGCATTGGCAGGGGTTTACTCTGTTATTGAAGGGCCAACTATAAAGAAGTATAGACAAAGTGGTATGTGTGTGTGTGTCTGTGTGTGCCATTCCTAGGGCTTGAATTCAGGGCCTGGGTGATGTTCCTGAGCTTTTTTTTTTTTCCTCAAGGTTATCACACTTCCACTTGAGCCATAGCTCCACTTCTGGATTTTTGGGGTAGTTAACTGGAAATTAGCCTCATGGACTTTTCTGCCTCATCTAGCTTGGAACTCCAATCCTCAGATCTCAGCCTCCTGAGTAGCTAAGATTACTGGCATGAGCCACCAGTATCTGGCTTGGCAAAGAGTTTTTATTTGTGTGTGTGTGTGTGCGTGTGTGTGTGTGTGTGCATGCGTGTAGGCACTAGGGCTTAAATTTAGAGCCTTGTGCTATCACTTGGCTTTTTTGCTCAAGGCTAGCACTCTACCACCTGAGCCATAGCTCCACTTTTGGCTTTTTTCCTGGTTAATTGGATATACGAGTCTCACAGGTTTTACTGCCCAGGGTAGATTTGTACTATGATCCTCAAACCTTGACTTTCTGAGGAGCTAAGATTACAGGTATGAGCCAACAGTATCCAAGTATCTTTGACGTTCTACTTGAAGATTTCTGTGTCAGAGGTATCCACACAATGACGTACAGAAATGCATGTCCCCACAGAAGCTGAGAGTTGATCACAAAATTTCCATAATTCCAAGCACTTAGTATTTATAACTATAAAGCAAGCCTGCAGCTGTATCCACTGAGCAGAGAGTTTCCTCTTCCATGCAAAGGTGGAGAGGTTCTAGGCGCTAGTGCTCCACGCCTCTAACCCTAGATAGTCGGGAGGCTGAGATCTGAGGATTGGGGTTCAAAGACAGCCCAGACACTAAATATTGTGAGACACTTCTCTCCAATTAACCACTAGAAAACTGGAAGTTGTGCTATGCTCAAGGGGTAGGGTGGTAACCTTGAGCTAAAGAGCTCAGGGACAGCTCCCAGGTTCAGAGTTCAACTCTCACAACTGGACCAAAAAAAATAATAAAAGGTGGATGGGGCCAGGAGTTTGGCCTAGTGGTAGAGTGCTTGCCTAGCATTCACGAAGACCTGGGTTTGATTCTTCGGTACCATACATAGAACAAACTGGAAGTAGACTGGGCGTGGTGACTCACGCCGGTAATCCTAGGTACCTAGGAGGCTGAGATCTGAGGAACACAGTTCAAAGCCAGCCCAGGCACTAAAGAATGGGAGACTCTTTTTTTTTGCCAGTCCTGGACTTAAGCTCAGGGCCTGAGCACTGTCCTTGGATTTTTCTCAAGGCTAGAGCTCTACCACTTGAGCCTCAGCACCACTTCCGGCTTTTTCTCAGTATGTGGTACCAAGGAATTGAACCCGGGTCTTTGTGCATGCTAGGCAAGCACTCTACCACTAGGCCAAACTCCCGACCCCTGGGAGACTCTTATCTCCAATTAACCACTAGAAAATTGGAAGTAGTGCTGTGATTCAATGGGGTAGGGACAGTGCCCAGGCCCAGAGGTCAAGGCCTCCGACCACCAAAAAAAGAAAAAGGTAGAAATAGTGCTGGAAGCGTGGCCTAGTGGTAGAATGCTTGTCTAGCATGCAAGACCTGGATTTAATTCCTCTATACCACATATATAGAAAAAAATGCTGAAAGTGGTGCTGTGGCTCAAGTGGTAGAGCTCTAACCTTTGAGCAAAAAAAGCCCAAGGACAGTGCTCAGGCACTGAGTTCCAGCCCCAAGATTGGCAAAAAAAAAGAAAGAAAGAAAAAGAAAAAGCTGAAAGTGGTGCTGTGGCTCAAGTGGTAGCGTGCTAGCCTTGAGAAAGCCCAAGAACAGAGATCAGACCCTGAGTTCAAGCCCCAGGACTGGCAAATAAAAGGTGAAGAGTTCTACTTTTAATTTTGAAACAATGGTACAGTCCCATTTCTCAAATGCAAAAGGAAACTGTACAATAAGTTGGGTGCTGGTGGTTCACACCTCTAAACCTAGTTAATCAGGAAGTTGAGATCTGAGGATCAAGCTTCAAAACTAGTCTAAGCAAACAAATCTGAGAGATCCTTATCTCCCATTAACCAACAAAGTGCCAGAATTAGAGCAATGGCTCAAGTGGTATAGCACCAGCCTTGAGTGGAAAAGCTAATGGATGGGGCTAGGAGTTTGTCTTAGTGGTAGAGTGATTGCCTAGCATGCACGAAGACCCAGTTTCAATTCCTTGGTACCACATACATAGAAAAAAAAACAGAAGTGGTGCTGTGGCTTAAGAGATAGAGCTCTAACCTTGAGGAATCCCAAGGACAGTGATCAGGCCCTGAGTTCAAGCCCTGGGACCAGCAAAAAAAAAAAGTTAATGGATAACAACTTGGCCTTGAGTTCAAGCCCTAATTCTGGCACAAAAAAAGTAACACAATGATTGCAAAAAATCATGGTTCAGAGGTTCTATTATATCATTGATATCATGTTTGCATTATTCTATCATGTTCATAGAAAGAAACAGACAAGCCTGGCAGGCGGGCACAGTGGCTCACAACTCCTAGCTACTCAGGAGGCTGAGATCTGAGGATCAAGGTTCAAAGCCAGCCTGGGCACAAAAGAACCTAAGACTCTCATTTCCAATTAACCTCTAGAAAAGGGAAGTGGGGCTTGGCTCAAGGGTAGGGTGGTAGCCTTGAGCTGAAGAGCCCAGGGACAGTACTCAGGCCCAGTTCAAGCCCCATGACCCACAAAAAGAAAGAAAGAAAGGAAGAAGAAAAGAAGAAAGAAAGAGACACATTTTATTTAGATTTGGCCAGCTTTGTAAGCATTCATTGTGTGTGTGGTGTGTGTGTGTGTGTGTGTGTGTGTGTGTGTGTGTGTTGCTATGTAATTTATCATATATGGATTCATGTAATGACCACTACAATCAAGACTCACAACAGCTCTCTTCTCAAGGCAAGGAACTGGATGCTCACCTTTTATGTCCCCCTCCTCCATCCTCGTCTCCTTGGCAACCACCAATCCTTCCCCTATCTCTGTAATTTTATTAGTTCCAAAATGTCACACAAATGGAATCACCGAGCATGAAACCTTTGAGACTAGCTGATTTTTTCCCCCAGCATAATTCCTTCAACTTCCAACTCAGCTGTGGGATTTATCAATGGCTCCTTCATTTATTACTGAATGTATTCCTGGGCAGAGAGGTAGTCTGGATTGTTAACCATCTATTCATGGAAGGATAGTGGAGCTAGTTTTAGCTTAGGGCTATTAGGAAGAACTCTTAAAACCATTCATGTACAGGTTACTGTGTGAATGTACATTTCCATTTCTTCGGAATAACTCTTCAGGGATACATGCTGAGTCATGTGCAAGTTGCATTTCATTTCAAATGAAACTCTCGACATTGCTTCTCTGGGGCTTTAGCTCGTGTTTTCATTCTCTTCAAAGAATCTCAGCTAGGTACATGTGATCATGCCTATGATCTTATCTATTCAGGAGACTGAAATATGGAGAAATATGGCTTGAGGTCAGCCTAGGCAGAAAAGTCTGAGAGACTGTCCAATTACGTAGAAAAAAAAACAGGTCTGGAAAAGTGGTTTAAGTGGTAGAATATCAGCTAATTGAATGAAATGTGGCACTGAGTTTAAATCCCAGTAACATAAAAAAAAATCAAAATGGCTGGGCGCGGTGGCTCACGCCTGTAATCCTAGCTACTTAGGAGGCTAAGATCTGAGGATCAAAGTTCAAAGCTAGCATGGGCACGAAAGGACCTGAGATTCTTATCTCCAATTAACCTCTAGAAAACAGGAAGTAGGGCTTGGCTCAAGGGTAAGGTGGTAGCCTCGAGCTGAAGAGCTCAGGGACAGCACCTAGGCTGAGTTCAAGCTCCATGACCCACCAGAAAAAAAATCAAAACAAAATTTTTGGGGTTTTTTGGGGTGCTGGAAATCAGAGCCTTGAGCTCTCTCTCTCTCACTTTTTGTTTTCACTTAAGACCCATCCACTACCAGCTTTCTGCTGGTGCGTTAGAGATAAGAGTTGCCGGGATTGTTCTGTCTGAGCTGGTTTTGAACTGCAAGTCTTAGTAACTAGGGTTATGGGCATGAGCAATAGGTATTCAACACTCCCCCACCCCACCCCACCCCACCCCACCCCACCCCTCTCTCTCTGCAGAGCCAAATGCCAGTGGCTTGCATATTCAGGAAGCTGAAATCTGAGGATCACCAGATGGTACAGGAAAGTCTGTGAAACTCTTATCTCCAATTAACCACCCAAACCCCAACAACATCAAGAAAAAAACAGAAATGAAGCTGGGGCTCAAGTGGCAGAGTGTTAATCTTAAGCATGAAAAGCTCCGGGACAGTGCTCAGGATCTGAATTCAAGCCCCAGGACTCGCCCCAAAACAAAGCAGAGTTCTAGTAACATGAGCTGGAATATCTCCAGGCGTTTTCTCCATGATGTGGCAATGATGATGTAAATGAAAAAAAAATGAGGATTGCTAAATGACCAAGTTATGCAGGCACAGGCCAGCTCTTTCCCACAGGGACACACAAAGCCAAAGATAATGATCTTGTGCTCGGAGTGAAGAAGGGTCTAGTGTGACCGCTGTATTTGTCTTCAGGTGCATGGCTGCACTCAGCGTTCTGTGTACTTGGCAGAAATGTAATGAGTTTTGTTTGTTTGCAATACTGGGAATTGAACCTAGGATATTAGGCTTGTTCTGTACCACCTGAGTTGCGCCCTCAGTCCTTTTTTTTTTTACTTTAGCATTTCTTTGAATAAGGTCTCCTGTTTTTGTTTTTTGGTAGGCCATGGGGTTTGAACTCTGGGACTGGGTGCACACCTGTGCTCTTCAGTTCAAGGCTAGCACTTTAAGCCACAGGGCTACTCTCAGTTTTCTGATGGTTAATTGGAGATCAAAGTCTCGCGGACTTTCATGCCCGGGCTTGGCTTTGAACCTCAATCCTCAGATCTCAGCCTCCTGAACAACTAGCATTACAGGCATAAGCCACTAGCGCCCTGCAAAGTCTCCTGTTTTTGCCTCTGCTGGCATCCCACCATGATCCTCAGATCTCAGACTCCTGCGTAGCTTGCATAGGAGCCTGACCTACCTCCAATCCCTCACGTAAGTAGGACTGAAGAAATGTACCGTCAAGCTCCACTCATTTGTTGAGATGAGGTATCAATAACTTTTTGCCCAGATCTGCACATCTATTATGTTTCATTTCCTGTGGTATGGCTCTCTGCCCTGATGAAAGGTTTTTGAAAGTTTGTTCTTTTACCTCTGCAATTCATATTTATTTTTTTATTGTAATTAGTAAAAGGGTTACATGATATTTGCCAGATAGAAGGTGCATTAATTCACATACATTGATACCCTTTCACATGTCCTGGTACCCATTACCCCCCCACCCCCCACCCGTCTTGGTTTTCCCCCCTTCCCTATCAAATTTCAAATAACCAAATACAAATAAATTCAATATATCAGATAACAAAGTGAGATACTGTAACAATATGAGATAACCAAGGGACAGCAAAGGAGATGAGAGAAAACATAGTACATTAAGGACAACAATCATTCATTATATGGCTTTTGTTTCAATATCCTGGAGGTCCTTTCAATTAGCTTCATACTATATGGCCTTATGTATCAAGATTTTGCTCTATTGCAGATCTCTGCTAGTAGAGCCCAAGGTTTCTACTGATTATGACAAATGAGGGAAACCATTGAGCCTAAGTTCCTTTGAGTCTGGCTTACTTCACTTAATATGATTTTTTCTAAGTCTTTCCATTTCCTAACAAATGGGGCAATGTCATTCTTTCTGACAGCAGCATAGAATTCCATTGTGTACAAATACCACAACTTGTTGATCCACTCATCAACTGAGGGGCATCTAGCTGGCCAGGAGGGATCACTACTACACTGTTGGTGGGAGTGCAATTCATATTTAATAAAAATGAAGATTCTGCATCCAGGTCATTCCCTTTATGAATCATGATTAATCATTTTCACATCAAGTAATGAGTTCATTGTTTTGGTCACTTCCTTCTCCTTTGGTTGGAGGCGGTCCTGAAGCTGAGTATCTATTGTTTAATATAGACAGTGACATTTAGAATGTTGTAACCATAACAACATGTGGTTTGCTGAAGTAGTTTCATTTTAACTTTACCTACATAGAGGTAATCAACCATGCTTAAGTTCCCTCCCACTGACATATTGCCTAGAAATATTTCAAAATGGGCTGGGAGGCTGAGAGTTTGGCCTAGTGGTAGAGTGCTTGCCTAGCATGCGCGAAGATATGGATTCAATTCCTCGGTATCACATACATAGAAAAAAGCCAGAAGTGGTGCTGTGGCTCAAGTGGTAGAGCTCTAGCCTTGAGAAAGCTCAAGGACAGTGCTCAGGCCCTGAGCCCAAGGCCAAGACCAGCCCCCAAAAAGAGCTTAGGGGGCCAGGAGTTTGGCCTAGTAGTAGAGTGCTTGCCTAGCATGCACGAAGACTCGGGTTCGATTCCTCAGTACCACATACATAGAAAAAAGCTGAAGGTGGTACTGTGGCTCAAGTGGTAGAGTACTACTAGCCTTGAGAAAAGTCCAAGGACAGTGTTCAGGCTCTGAGTGCAAACTCTACGACTGGCAAAAAAAGGGCTTAGAATGTGGCTTTGAGGTAGAGGATACAGGAAGCTCTGTGTTTGATTCCTCAGTACCACATAAACAGGAGA
Source organism: Megascapheus bottae (assembly GCF_031878675.1). Lineage (NCBI taxonomy): Eukaryota > Metazoa > Chordata > Mammalia > Rodentia > Geomyidae > Megascapheus > Megascapheus bottae. Next base: position 28,889,682 of record NC_143547.1, read on the forward strand.
AGTTGGAAGGGCATTGTGGCTCAAGTGGTAGAGTGCTAGCCTTGAGGGGAAAAAAGCCAATCAAACAAAACAACCAATAACAAAAGCAACAACAAATAAAAACATGAAGGTCAAGGACAGTGCCCAAGCCAGGCCCTGAGTTCAAGCCCCATGTTTGGGGCTTCTTCCTTATTTCTTTCTCTTCCTCTCTCTTTTTTTGTGCTGGCACTAGGGCTTGAACTCAGGACCTGGGTGATATCCCTTACCTTTTTCACTCAAGACTGGCACTCTATTACTTAAGCCACAGTTCCACTTCTGGATTTTTGGTTGTTAATTGAAGATAAGACTCTCAGGGAAATTCCTCCCTGAGCTGGCTTAGAACCAGGATCCTCAGATGTCATCCTCCTGAGTAGGATTCCAGGTGTGAGCCAAAAGCACCTAGCTGGATATGTGTGTGTGTGTGTGTGTGTGTGTGTGTGTGTGTGTGTGTGTGTGTGTGTGTGATTATTGAAGTTACTATTGAAATTACCCCTGACTCTTATATCTGTATACAATCAATATAGCTTGCTGGTGTACTTATAGCCACACTTAATTTCATTTGCCAATCATAGCTTCTTCCAAATCTACACACAAATAAACTACGAATTCGATATTTTGCTAGTGTTGCTCCATAAAACATTTTAAAAATGACCTTATCAGAAGTGGTGCTGTGGCTCAAGTGGTAGAATGCTAGCCTTGAGCTAAAATGCTCAGGGACAGCGCCCAGGCCTAGAGTTCAAGCCTCAAGACCAACCAAACAAAAAATTTCTTTATCATCTATAGATCTGAAAAGAGTATGCTTGAGAGTTTGCCTTTTACCTTACTCACGTCATACCATTTGCTGACTTTCTGTTGTTACGTTGTAGGTTTGTGTAGGTTTGTGTAGGTTTGTGTATGCCAGCATTGAGGCTTGAAGTCAGAAGCTCACATTCTTGCTTGGCCTTTTCAATGAAGGCTGAGAATCTACTACTTGAGCCATGCCTTTTGGCTTTTTGCTGGCTATTTAGAGATAAGAGTCTCTCAGGGGCTGGAAGTGTGGCCTAGTGGTAGAGTGCTTGCCTAGTATGCATGACGCTCTGGGTTCAATTCCTTGGTACTGCATACATTGAAAAAAGCTGGAAGTGGTCCTGTGACTCGAGTGGTAGAGCGCTGGCCTTGAGGAAGCCCAAGGATGTTGCTCAGGCCCTGAGTTCAAGCCCCAGGACTGGCAAAAAAAAAAAAACCCAAACCAAACCAAAACAAAAAAAAGAGTCTCTCGGTTTTCTTTGCTTGGGTTGGTTTTGAATCTTTTTTTTTTTTGCCAGTCCTGGGCTTGAGCTCAGGTCCTGAGCACTGTCCTTGGACTTTCTCAAGGCTAGAGCTCTACCACTTGAGCCTCAGCACCACTTCCGGCTTTTTTCTATGTATGTGGTACCAAGGAAACGAACCCGGGTCTTCATGCATGCTAGGCAAGCACTTTAACCACTAGGCCAAACTCCCGGCCCTGGCTTTAAATCTTGATCTTTAGATTCCAGCCTCCGGAGGAGTTAGGATTACAGGCCTGAGCCACCAGCACCCAGATTAATTTGCTGTTTTAAAACAAGGTCTTATGGTATAACCCAGTCTGGCCTGGAACTTGAGATTCTCCTACCTCCAGCTTCCCAAGTGCTGGGATTATAGGTATGTGTCACCAAATAAGGCACATCAATTGGTTATTAAGAGCAATTGGGGCTAGTGTCTAATTTAGCAAGTGCTCATTAAAGAAAAATGGACTAGGGCCTGGAGTTTCGCCTAGTGGTAGAGTGCTTGCCTAGCATGCGGGAAGACCGGGGTTTGCTTCCTCAGAACCACATACATAGAAAAAAGCCAGAAGTGGTGCTGAGGCTCAAGTGGTAGAGCTCTAGCCTTGAGAAAGTCCAAGAACAGTGCTCAGGCCCTGAGCTCAACCCCACGACTGGCAAAAAAAACCCCAAAACAATAAAACAAAAAATGGACCAAAGGAATCACAATTGTGGCATGCAGTAGTAGCTTCTAAAACACCAACACAATCCTCTCATAATGAACAACACGTTTCTTTTCTTGGCTTCCAGAGTGATCAAGTGTTGTGAATCTACTCTCAGAAGAATGCTCTAGGGCTAGGAGCCCTGGGATCGATTCCACAGTACCATATACACAGAAAAAGCTGGAAGTGGCACTGTGGCTCAAGTAGTAGAGCAATAGTCTTGAGAAAGCCCAAGGATGAATCCCAGGCCCTGAGTTCAAGTCCTAGGATGAAGAAGAGGAAGAGGAAGAGAAAGAAGAAGAAGAAGAAGGAGGAGGAGGAGGAGAAGGAGGAGGAGGAGAAGGAGAAGGAGATGGAGAAGGAGACGAAGGAAAGAAAGAAAGAAAGAAAGAAAGAAAGAAAGAAAGAAAGAAAGAAAGAAAGAAAGAGAAAGAAAGAAAGAAAGAAAAAGAAAGAAAGAAAGAGGAGGAGAAGGAGCAGGAGGAGGAGGGGGAGGAGGGGGAGGAGGAGGAGGAGGAAGTACACTATCTGACCACTGGTGGCTCACATCTGTAATATTAACTACTAAAGGAGGCTGAGCTCCAGAGGATCATGGTTTTCTACTCAGCTTGGATCGAAAAGTGAAACGTCATTCTAATTAACAGCAAACAGTAAGGCTGGAGTTGTATCCCAGTAGCAGCACACCAGACATGAGCAAGAAAGACAAGTGAGAGAGCAAGGCACTGATGTTAAGCCCTGCTACTGGTAAATGCAGACTGATCAACTGTCAGAATTTTTAAGGGATCACTAGCGTCGCCTGCTGGTGGAGATGAACTCACACTGGATCTAAGGCTGTTGCGATTCATTTTCCTCCTCACCAGCCCTCAAGTCACCAACTATAAAGAAATCCTGGGGCAAAGAGTAGAGGGAGAGGGGCTTGCATGGGATCCTGACTCAACCACAGGTGAGGAATGGTGGGGAAGTCATCTAATGCATGAGTTCTTTTTTCCACAGAGCAGTAATGTGAAAAGAGGCAGTCTGAGCTCCGGGATCCTGTAGGAGGTCTCCACATATCCCCTGAACTTTGTCTGCACAGCCCTTCTGTCTTCTCTCCAGAACAGCATTGTGACCACAGGTGTCTGTGAGGCTGTGAAGCAGTCCCTAAGCAGCAGCTCAGTTAACTTGGGTCCCTTATTTCCACATGGAGGATACAATGAACCTATGATGATTTGTCATGGACTCAAGTCATGCAAGTGGCATCAATATTGTGTCACTCTTCACAGACTTCATCCTAGAGGTTGACATTGGATCACAGGGGATGAGGACTGCCTGTGACAACTCCTTCCACGAATGCTTTCCAGGGATTAATAACAGAGTGGGCCAGGAAGACAACATATGAGGCCAAATGCAAGATTGTCAGCACAAAGGCCAGCGTCCTTTACCTTCAATGCCCACATGAACACACAGGCCTGTAAACTAGAATCCTACCAACAATTTTTTTTGTAGGTGAGATCAATAATATGTTTCGAATTTAGGGCCTTGTCTTTGCTTGGCTGGCACTCACTCTACCACTTGTACCTTACCTTCAGAGATGATTTTTGCTCGTTATTATTACTTTTTTTGTTGGTCATGCGGTGTGAACTCTGGGCCTGGGCATCATCCCTGAGCTCGTCTCAAGGCTACTGCTGTACCCCTCGATCCACAGCCCCACTTCTGGTTTCCTAGTGGTTAATTGGAGTTAAGAGTCTCACCTTCTTTAGTTGCCTGGGCTGGCTTTGAACCCAGATCCTCAGATCTCAGCCTCCTGAGTAGCTAGGATTACAGGCATGAGCCACCACACCAAGCTTGCTGGTTATTATTACATTTTTTGCCAGTCCTGGGCCTTGAACTCAGGGCCTGGGCACTGTCCTTGGGCTTTCTCAAGGCTAGAGCTCTACCACTTGAGCCCCAGCACCATTTCTGGCTTTTTTTCTATGTATGTAGTGCCAAGGACTCAAACCTGGATCTTCGTGCATGCTAGACAAGCACTCTACCACTAGGCCAAACCACTGGCCCATTGCTGGTCATTTTTGAGAGTCTCTTGATCTTATCTGCTTGGGCTGGCCTCAAACTTCAATTCTGCTCTCAGCCTCCCAAGTCGCTAGGATTACAGTTGTGAGACATTAGCTCCTGACATAGGATAGTATTCTTACACATACACATTTATATATTTACCTATTACATATATATGTATATGCTTTACAAATAACATACAGGGTCGCGAGTGTGGCCTAGTGGTAGAGTGTTTGCCTAGCATGCACAGAGCCCTGGGTTCAATTCCTCGGTATCATATACACAGAAAAAGCCAGAAGTGGTGTTGTGGCTCAAGTGATAGAGCACTAGCCTTGAGAGGAAAAAAAAACCCAAAACCAAGCCTCAGAGACAGTGCTTAGGCTCTGAGTTCAAGCCCCAAGACTAGCAAAAAAAAATTACTTATATAGGAGGGGAGGGGGGGCGGGAGTTTGGCCTACTGGTAGAGTGCTTGCCTAGCATGCACGAAGACCCGGGATCAATTCCTTGGTACCACATGCATAGAAAAAAGCCGGAAGTGGTGCTGAGGCTCAAGTGGTAGAGCTCTAGCCTTGAAAAAGTCCAAGGACAGTGCTCAGGCCCTGAGCTAAAGCCCAAGACTGGCAAAATAAAATAAAATAATAAAGGAGGGGAGGGATTTCTATCACTCTCCCTTACCCCATCCTAAAACAATTTCTATGGGTTTCATTGTTGTGGTTTCATACTCAAACTATTTCAGCCATGTTTATCCTCATTTGCTTTCTCTGTTAGCCCAACCCGCTCCCACTGAAACCTAAATCACCAACAGAACCTGTTTCTCTGTTTCTTTTCCTTTCTCCTTTTCCTTTCTGCTTTTTTTTTGTGGGTCTAGGGGCTTGAACTTTTGTCCTGGGCACTGTACCTGACCTCTTCAGCTCAAGATTACCACCCTACCCTCTTCCCATTTTCTAGAGGTTAATTGGAGATAAGAGTCTTCGTTCCTTTTGTGCCCGGTGGCTTTGAACTTCAATCCTCAGATCTCAGTCTCCTGAGTAGCTAGGATTGCAGGTGTGAGCCACTGCACCCGGCTTTTTTTTTTTGGCAAGTACTGGCCTTGAATTCAGGGCCTGGACGTTGTCCTTGAGCTTTCTCAAGTCCAGTGATCAACGACTTGAGCCACAGCACCACTTCCATCTTTTTCTGTGTATGCGGTAGGAATTGAACCCAGTGCATGGTAGAGAAGCAATCTCCACTAGGCCTCACTCCTGGCCCTGTTTGGGTTTTTTTTTGACAGTAACAGGGATGGAACTCAGGGCCTGAGCACTGTCCTTGGACTTTCTCAAGGCTAGCGCTCTACCACTTGAGCCACAGCACCACTTCTGGCTTTTCCTATGTATGTGATACCAAGGAATTGAACCCCTGCATGATAGGCAAGCACCGTTACCACTAAGCCAAACTCCTGGTCCCTTGGCCCTGTTTCCTATTTTTATTTTGTCAGTCCTGGGATTTGAATTTGGCAAGGGCGCTGTCCCTAACCTTTTGTGCTCAAGGTTAGTGCTCACTGCTTTAAGCCACAGCTCCACTTCCAGTTTTCTGGTGGTTAGTTGGAGATAAAGAGTCTCACAGACTTTCCTGTCCAGGCTGCCTTAGAACCATGATCGTTAGATCTCAGTCTCCTGAGTAGCTAGGATTACACATGTGAGCTAGCAGTGCTTGCTGGAACTTCTTTCCTCACACTTTCAATGCCCTATTAATCACCATCAATAGCTTTCATTGTGTTTCTTACTTGGTTGCACTGTGAAGGTGCTGAGGATTGAACTCAGGGCCTCTTATTTAGCTTGATTACTCAAGGCTGGTGCTCTACCTGTTGAGCCACAAATCTACTGTTGGCTATTTTCTTAGCCAGTCCTAGGGCTTGAACTCAAAGCCTGGGCATTGTCCTGTGTTTCCTCAAGGCTAATGCTGTACCACTTGGGCCACAGCACCACTTCTGGCTTTTTCTGCCCATGTGGTACTGAAGAATTGAAGGGCTTCATGCATGCTAGGCCAGCACTCTACCACTAGGCCACACTCACGTCCCCAACTTCTGGCTTTTTGATAATTAATTGAAGATAAGAGTCTCTTGAATTTTCTTTCAAAGGCTGGCTTCAAACTGCATTATTCAGGTCTCAGCCTCTTGATTACAGGATTATAGGAGAGCCACCAGTAGCTGATTAAATATTTTTTTTGCCAGTCCTGGGGCTTGAACTTAGGGCCTGAGCACTGTCCTTGGGCTTCCTCAAAGCTAGAGCTCTACCACTGGAGCCACAGCAATACTTCTAGCCTTTTCTATGTATGTGATACCAAGGAATCAAACCCAGGTGTTTGTGCATGCTAGGCCAACACTCGATCACCAGTGCAAACTCCTGGCCCTGACTATAATATTTTAAAGTGTGTTTTAGTGGTGGAAGGGTTAAATTATGCTAATTCACATAATCATCATCACCTACTCTTACTGATTTAAAAATTCCTGATATTTTGCTACTCATTGTAGTGACCTGGTAGATCTAACACCTTTTAAGTAACACACAGGCAAGTAGGAAAAAGGAAGTGTGCACGCACGTGCGTGAACACACACACACACACACACACACACACACACACACACACACACACACACATGCAGAGGAGGGACTAGGAAATGTTAGTGGTAGAGTGCTTGTCTAGCATGCATGAAGCCGGAAGTACCGCTGTGGCTCAAGTGGTAGAGTGCTAGCCTTGAGCAAAAAAAGCTCAGGGACAGTGCTCAGGCCCTGAGTTCAAGCCCTAGGACTGGCAAAAAAACAAACAAACAACAAAACAAAAATAAAAAACAGAGGTACCATGTGCTGTTGTCTCACGCCTGTAATCCTTGCTACTCAGGAGGCTGAGATCTGAGAATCACATTTCAAATCCAATCTAGTCAGGAAAGTCATTGAGACTCTTATTTCCAATTAACTGCCAGAAAACCAGAAGTGGAGCTGTGGCTAAAAGCAATAGAGTACTAGCATTAAGCAAAGAGGTTAAGGACAGTGCCCAGGAGTTCAAACCCCATCGTTAACAACTACAAAAAGGAACAAATAAGAAAGTTTCAGACTTCCACTCTAAAATATCAGTGCCTATAAAGTACTCCCCAAATAAAATATGGAGTTTTGCAGAGTGTTTCTGTTCATGAAAATGGAAAGTTTACCCAGAATCATATTCAGCCTTTCCTCTTCTTGTCCAATTAACTGGTAGAGATGAAGCTGAAATTGAAAGAAAAATCTCATTTTTATAATTAATACTTTCCTTGAAACATGTCATGTCAATCCCTATCATTTTCATATTGTGTAACTTCAGTACTCTTGATGGTGTGAATATTTTTCACTCTATGTTGTCTGTATTTGTGTGTGTGTGTGTGTGTGTGTGTGTGTGTGTGTGTGTGTGTGTGTATGTTCTTCCTGGATCTTGACCTCAGAGCCTGTGATTGATCCTGAGCTTTTTTGCCCAAGGCTGGAGTCCTAGGGCTGGAACCACAGCTCCAATTCTGGCTTTTAATGACTAATTGGAGATGATTCTAATGGACTTTACTGCCTGGGGCGGAGTTGGAACCACAATCCTCAGATCTCAGCCTCCAGAATAGCTAGGCTTACAAAAGTGAGGCATAAGCACACTCAGCTATGGGCTTTATGGTCTATTTTTATCTATGAAAGCCACTAGACAAAGAATACAGAAAATTGACTCCAGCTGGATGCCAGAGGCTTATGCAAGTAATTCTAAATACTCGAGGCTGACTGACACTTTGAGGATTATACTTCAAAGCTAGATTGAGCAGGAGAGTCTTTGAGACTCTATCCACTTAACCATCAAATTTGGAACTGGAGACATGGCTCAGGAGGTATAGATGTATGCTGGGTGCTTGTGGCTCACACTTGTAATCCTTGCTACTGAGGAGACTGAGATCTGAGGATCATGGTTCAAAGCCAGCCCAAGAAGGAAAATCCATGAGTCTCATCTCCAATTAACCACCCCAAACCGGAAGTGATGCTGTGGCTCAAAGTGATAGCATGCTAGCCTTTTAGAGTAAAAAAGAGCTCAGGGACAGCTTTTAGGCCTTGAGTACAATTCCCACAACTGACCAAAAAAAGAGGTATACCTTTAGCTGTGAGCAAGAAATCTGAGCAAGAGTACAAGGACCTGAGTTCCTGAGTTCAGGCTCTGGTGCCAACACACCACAAACACACACACACACACACACACACACACACACACACACACACACACACACACACAAGCTGTCTTGGAGGATTCCATACATGTTTCATATTTCCTTTGGCTCTTACATTATTTGCTTCCAGATACATGTGAAAGCAGGTGAGTCCTCACGAGTTTTCTGTGAGAGGACACGCGCACACACACAGAAAGTGGCTCACAATACTTCAATGGGATGGTGCGTCTGAACTTACTGAGGATGTGTACGAACCTCGCAGACAGTGGGCCCACAGGACGCAAGGAGTTCACAGACACTACAAAGACGTATGCTCGGAGCAAACCCACTGCATTTATTTTCTGCCAAGCCAAGCAGATAATAACCCTACAGTCGAGGTACTTCTACTTCTGAGAGGCCAAAATGGCAGTAAAAGTAATTCACAACAGAGAGGCAGATTTTGGTTAGGTTTTCAATAAATCCGCCGAAGAGAGACTCTCTGTGGGGTATAATTAGTAGTTCCTCAGGATGTTCAGTTGGTCTAGACAGAATCCGCTGGATAAATTCATCTAACTTGGTGGCTTGGAGAAAAAATGTCCATCTTCCTTCCTGCACAAATGTTAGTTTGACCCATGTGCCGAAGTCTGGGTAAATGTAAATATTTGATTTTGCCTTTTGTAAGTTTGTTGATGCATTTTCTGGGTTACTTTTTTTTGGAGTTTTAACTTTCAGATAAATTGTGCTTTCCTCCAGACCATAAGAAGATTCTGGAGTGGGAACTTCTTCGGGGTTTGCTATAGACATTTCTGGCTCTGTAGAAATGGATGTCTTCTTCTGCGCTTCCAGATACACAAAATTTTGAAACAGTTCTATGATTTTTTTCCCTGTTTCTTCTTGTGGAACTTCTAAACAGTGTATATTGAAGTACGAATTCCAGTTTTCCAGTTCTGTTATCTTCTTCTTTAAGACACTGATATTTTTCTTCATGGAGAGGACATTGTTAGTAATGGTGGCTTGTTTGTTTTCATTACCATTCATTCTGTTTTGTAGGAACTCCATTTGCTTATGATAATGGTCCATCTTTTTCTGGATTTTTGCTATCACCATGGCCATGTCAGTGATTTGATTGAGGATATCATTTTGGGATGTTTTAATATCTTGAAGCATTTCTGTAAATTTTGTTTCTTCATCAAAACTGAGGTCATCTTCGTCACTCTCATGAGAATTCATTGTTGGATATGTAGCTGAGCATTGGGGTCGAATGTTACATTTTTGGTAGATGATTTTAAAAGACCGTCTGATCTTGGAGAGATTTCTATTCCACATAGATCCAACAGCCGCTCTGGCCCTTCTGATGTAAACTTTGTACATTTTTCATTCTGAAACAAGACAAAGTGTTAGTAACTGTGAATACCATTCTAGGAAAGAAGTAATGTTAACAAGAACTGGCCTTTTTCTTACTATTTTCTTGAGTTTCCCCCTGGTTACATCATAAAATGAGGTATACAGAACCTCAAAAGTTGGAGACTGGTGTCCTTTGGTGGTTGGCTCCTTCTAAGGCAGCCCAGGCTGAGCGCAGTGAAATAATGGTCAGCCTTAGAGGGCTGGGCTGTGGCAACTGTTGACCCAATGCTGATGTCACAATGGCTGCTGGCTGAGGACAGAGGTAGTCACTTGTACCAGAGAGCTTTTTTTTAATTAAAGAATTTATTAACATTGATTTTTACATTATATTTCAAATGACATGTTTAACAAACAAGTATTCAAGTAGGGAATCTCTATAGACAATCACTGGCACTTAGATTTTAGTACATAATCAAAATTAGACTGAGGGTTTGTATGTCAAAAATCCATAATAATCTATGTAATAAAATATTATGTGTATAGAGTCATACGTTTTTAGGTCTATGTAGTTGTGTTTATATTTCCAATACCATATCCATAGCATTGGGTATGCAACTTTTGAGTCCTTGCTCCCAAAGAGCTTTTTTTAAAAAGAATATATATATATAGTTATTATTTTTGGCCAGTCCTGGGGTTTGAGCTCAGGGCCTGGGCACTTTTCCTCAAGGCTAACACTCTACCACTTGAGCCACAGCACCACTTCCAACATTTTCTGAGTAGTTGATTGGAGAGCCCTGCCCAGGCTGGCTTTGAAAACGAATCTCAGATCTCGGACTTCTGAGTAGGTAGGATTAGAGGTATGAGCTATTGGTTCCTGGCTTGTAGTGCATTTAAAAAACACAAAGTAGAAAGGCAAATAGTGTCTTAGTATTGTTTTAGTGTGTGCATGTGTGTAGGTCCTGGGCTTCAACTTGGGCTGGGTACTGTTCCTGAAGTTTTTTTTGTTCAAGGCTAGCATTATACTACTTGAGCTATAGCTCCCCTGCTAACTTTTAGGTGGTTAATTGGAAATTCGTCTTATGGACTTTCCTGTTATGACTGATTTTGAACTGAGATCCTCAGATCTCAGTCTTTTTGTTTCCAGTCCTGGGTCTTGAACTCAAGGCCTGAGGACTGTCCTTGAGCACTTTTGTTGAAGGCTAGCACTCTACTACTTGAACCACAGCACCACTTCTGCTTTTTTCTGTGTATGTGTTACCAAGGAATTGAACCCAGGACTTCATGCATGCTAGGCAAGCACTCTTCCACTAGGCCACACTCCTGGCCCTTAGATCTCAATTTTCTGAGCAGCTAAGATTTAGAGACATGAGCCACTGGTGCCTGGCTTAATTTTAAATATTGTTGCTGGGAGCTATAGCTAAAGGTTTTGATTCTAGTCACTTGGTACCATAATTTGAAGGCCAAAGGTAAAGTATGTTTTTGAGACTCCACTTCAACCAATAACTCAGTGTGTTGGATCACACCTGTTGTATTAAGTAACATGGTGAAATATAAGTAGAAAGTTAGCCTGAAACATAAATATAAGCTAGTTTCTAGTTCACCAGGAAAAACCAGAAGTAGATGTGTGGCTCAAATGGCAGAGCACCAGCTACGATGGAAAAAACAGTGTAAATCCTGAGTTCAAGATCTAGTACTATCAAAACACACAACAAGAATACAAAAACAATGCAGAAAAGGGTTGGGAGAATGGCTCAAATGCTATCCAGTACCATCCAAGCAAGCACAAGGCGCTGATTTCAGTTCCCAGAGTCTACCACATACCATACTGCCCTAGAATTTTTTTATTTTATTTTTCCTTTTATAATTTTTTTGCCAGTTCTGGGCTTGAACTCAGGGCCTGAGCACTGTCCTTGGACTTTCTCAAGGCTCTACCACTTGAGCCACAGCACCACTTGCAGCTTTTTTCTATGTATGTGGTTCTGACGGGGGGTCTTTGTGCATGCTTGGCTCTACCATTAGGCCAAACTCCCAACCCTGCCCTAGAACTTAAAAATAACATTGTACTAAGCCAAGAGCAGAAACATAAATATCACAAAGAACTGAGAAATAAAAGTATCAATATTAATATGAGATTACTAGACTGTGCACTCCTGTAGTCCTAGTTTCTCAGGAAGCTGAGATCTGAGGATCTCTGTTCAAAGCCAGCTGGGGCAGGAACATCCACAGAACTGTTTCGTTGTTGTTGTGGGGTGGGGCTTTAATTGGAAGCCTGGTTATCCCTGAGCTTTTTTGCTCAAGACTAATATTTGATTCACAGTGCACTTTCAGCTTTTTCTGTGTATATGGTACTGAGCAATCCAACCCAGGGCTTTGTGCATGCTAGGCAAGCACTCTACCACTAAACCACATTCCTAGCCTCACTTAAAGATGAATGAAAAGGCCTCATTCTAGGTTTAGGTGGGTCTCCAATAGCTCCTGAAATTAATGCATCTTTTTTTTTACCAGTCCTGGGACTTGAACTCAGGACCTGGGCACTGTCCTTGGACATTTTTTGCTCAAGGCTAGCACTCTGCCACTTGAGCCACAGTGCCATTTCCAGCTTTTTCTATGTATGTGGTTTCTGGGAATCAAACCCAGGGCTTGGTGCGTGCTAGGTGAGCACAGTACCACTAGGCCATGCTCCTGGACCCTGAAATTATGCATCTTTAACTTACCCAGACCATTAAGCCACACACTGGAGGTCAGTTATAATTCCATAAACTTCGCCCAACCTGGAGACAGAGACTGCCCTATAGATGAGTCTTGGGCACACGTTAACACTGCAAGCCCTTCACACACCAACAAAATGTGTGGTGTAAAAATCTTGGTCATGTTAACACTCCATCCAAGCCCTCATACACCAACAAAAAATGTGTGGTGGTGTAAAAATCTTGGTCATTCTCACCCTAGACTGGCTTTCAGTTAATTGAAAGTATTTTAATTTCTGGGTTGTTTTGTATGTGTGTAGGGGGGGCAGTTCTAGAGCTTGACCTCAGGGAATAGGCTGTATCCCTGAGCTTTTTTTTTTTTTTTTTTGGCAGTCCTGGGCTTGAGCTCAGGTCCTGAGCACTGTCCTTGGACTTTCTCAAGGCTAGAGCTCTACCACTTGAGCCTCAGCACCACTTCCGGCTTTTTTGTATGTATGTGGTACCAAGGAATCGAACCCGGGTCTTTGTGCATGCTAGGCAAGCACTTTAATCACTAGGCCAAACTCCCAGCCCTCCCTGAGCTTTTGCACTCTGCTACTTGAGCCACACCTCCACTTCTGGTTTTTGCTGGTTAATTTGCATCCAAGTTGGCTTTGAACCATGATCCTCAAATGTCAGCCCTCTGAGTAGCTAGAATTATAGACATGAGCGTCTGGTGCACCGCCTATCAACTGAAAGTATAATAGACCTTCCTAATAAACTTTCTTGTCACTTTCACTTTAAAATTAAAACAAAAAGCAGCGGTTACAGCTGGTGAGGAGACTGTTGTAGAGCACCTACATACAACAAGCACTAAGCTCTGAGTTCAAACCCCAGTGCCATTGTCTCTGATTCCGGATAAGTGTTTGTGAAGTTGCCCTAAAGAAGTAGGCACCCAGGGCCAGGAATTTGGCCAAGTGGTAGAGTGCTTGCCTAGCATGCACGAAGACCCAGGTTCCATTCTTCAGTGCCCAATATATAGAAAAAAGCCAGAAGTGATGCTGAGGCTCAAGTGGTAGAGCTCTAGCCTTGAGGAAGCCCAAGGATAGTGCTCAGGCTCTGAGTTCAAGGCCAGGACTTGAAATATATGTATATATGTATTATATATACATATATATATGATTTTGTTGGTATTATGAACACCTTATTATTATTGCAGTATTACTGTTATTATTTCAAGGTTCTCTTAGTATTAAGGGGTTATCATTCCATAAGTCAGGTAATGAGTACAATTCTTTTTGTACAATGTCACCTCATTGTTTGCTTTCCCCTAGTTTCCCCCTTCCGTCAGGGCTCACACAATGCACAGTTAACTTTATATAATGTAAATTGAATGTCATGACTACATTTGTTCACCCTTCCTCCCTCCATTTCTGTGTTTCCTTTTTACAGCCCACAAAAAACAAGCAATGACACCACCACCACCAACAAAACCCATGTTCAACCTCAAACTGGTTGGACAGAGGAGTCTATGATAAAAGGCAGTGTTTAACTTCAAGTTATTCTAGGATAAATGTTTTCTTTGTTCTCACACCTGGCACATGTAATCACTCTTGGTGTTGTACTTTTATCACTTGGGCTCAGGGTTTCTAAGACTGACCTGCTTATTAGGCTTGGAAATCCCTTCAAAGAAAGGATACATTCTATGGTACGTATTTTCAGCACAGATGTCCGTCCTTGAGATAAATACTTTGTGCAAGGAGCAGTCATTTTCCTAAGCATTTGCTTTTCCAGGATACATGTCTTTTTTATGTTTTCCTTGCTCAGTTTTCAGAGCACACTATTTTGGGCCAGCAGGCATGGTCAGATGGAGAAATTACTCATATTCTTCTTCTTTATACTAATACTGTGATTTATGGAGTATAAGTTAAAGCAAAGAAGATAATGCTTCTGTGTTTCTAATAGAACTGCAGATTTAAAAAGTGCTTCTGGGGGCTGGGAGTATGGGTTAATGGTAGAGTGCTTGTCTAGCATGCACAAATCCCTGGGTTGGATTCCTTGGTACCACATACACAAAAAAAAGCCGGAAGTGATGCTGTGGTGCAAGTGGTAGAGCACTAGCGTTGAGAAAGCTCAAAGAGAGTGCCAAAGCTCTGAGTTCAAACCCCAGGACTGACCAAAAAAAGTGTTTCCAAACTCCTGGCTGCTCTTTGTTGTTGTTGTTGTTGTTATAATTAATATATTTTTTTCTTTTGTCAGCTTCGAGGCTGGAACTCGGGGCCTGAGCACTCTTCCCGAGCTCTTTTGCTCAAGGATAGCACTCTATCACTTTGAGCCACTGCTTCACTTCCAGTTTTCTGATAGTTAATTCGAGCTAGGAGTTTCACAGACCTTCCTACCTGGGCTGGCTTTGAACTATGATCCTCAGATCTCAGTCTCCTAAGTATCTTAGATTATAGGCATGAGCCACCAGCATTTGGCCTGGTTGTTGTTTATTGTGCCTCGTTTTTTCTAATCTATAAAGCTTTTTATTGTTGTAGACTAGTGATTTATTTGTCTTAGTATATATTAGTTGTACAATGAAAGAGATGCCATTGTGACATTTCCACACTTGTATAGTACATTCTATCAACCTCACTCCTATCACTCTCCCTTATTTCCTACCCTTTAAAACAATTTAAGGCACGGTAGCTCACACCTGTAATCCTAGCTACTGAGGAGACTCTTATCTCCAATTAACCTCTAGAAAATGGGAAGTGGGGCTTGGCTCAAGGGTAGGGTAGTAGGTTTGAACTGAAGAGCTCAGGGACAGCTCCCAGGCTGAGTTCAAGCCCCATGGTCCACCAGAACAACAGCAGCAAAAAACAACAACAACAACAACAACCCCCCCTAATTCAACAGGTCTCATTGTTCTACTATATTATATGTTATCAGATATGCAAAAACTCCTATTTCTAACATATTCATCCTCATTCACCCTCTTGGTTTGAACTTAGGGCCTGTGTGCTCTCTCTGAACTTTTGTGTTTAATGGCAGTGGCTCTACCATTTGAGTCATAACTCCACTTCTGGCATTTTGGTGGTGAACTGGAGTCTCATGGACTGACTATGAACCAGAATCCTCAGATCTCGGCATCCTAAGTAGTTAGAATTGCAGGCGTGAGCCACTGGCATCTGGCCCAGCCTCTGGATATATCTTCCTTTTTCTAGTTTTTTTTTGCCAGCCTGGAGCCCCCGGCCCCGCTGGATGTATCTTTAACACATAAAAAAGTTTATTTTAAATCACCAGAAGTGGTTAATAGTTTATTTCAAATCACTAGCAGTGGTTAATTTTTTTAGACACAGAAGCCATGTACTAAGGTGACAAAAAACAGGACAAGGACATTCATTGGTCCCTGAGGTTTCTGAAGTGTCCTAGAAGAATTAGGCAGTGCTAGTCAAGAAATGAAGAGACAGAAGTTGATGTAGTGATGAAAACTTGTGTCTGGGCTCCAGTTCAGGCTAACCTGGGCAATACAGTGAGACCTTGTTTCTGTATTAAATGAATGAATGAATGAATGTAGTAAATAATGGAAACTAGAGGAAAAAATATTAAAAATGAAGAAGAAAATCTAATAGCTTATCTAGGTACCCATGGCTCACATCTATAATACAAGCTACTTAGAAGGTTGAGATCTGAAGATCACAGTTCAAAGCTAGCTGGGCCAGAAAAACCCCTAAGATTCTTATCTGCAATAAACCACCAAAAATGTCAGAAATAGAGCTGTGGGTTAAGTAGTAGAGTGCTATCCTAGAGTAAAAAAGCTCAGGACGTCAGAGGTTTGGCCTAGTGATAGAGTGCTTGCCTAGCGTGCATGAAGACCTGGGTTCGATTCCTCGGTACCACACACGTAGAAAAAGAAAATGGAAGTGGTGCTGAGGCTCAAGTGGTAGAGCTCTAGCCTTGGGTAAGTTCAAGGACAGTGCTCAGGCCCTGAGCTCAAGCCCAGGACTGGCAAAAAAAAAAGCTCAGGAAGAGTACCCAAGCCCTGAATTCATGCCCCAGGGACAGCACACACACACACACACACACACACACACACACACACACACACACACACACACAAGTGGAAGTATGATTCAAGTGTCCCTATGGATATCAAAACATTAAGTAAACTCCATCGGCTAGTTGGATGAAAAAAAGGTAGACATTAAGCAAGAAGGAAAGGAAGAAAAAAAGAAAGAGAGAGAGAGAGAAAGAGAGAGAGAGAGAAAAGAAGGGAAGGAAGGAAGGAAAGAAGGAAGGAAGGAAGGAAGGAAGGAAGGAAGGAAGGGAAGGAAAGATAAAGGAAGAAAGAAAGAAAAGGAGAAAGGCCCCAGGCCCTTAGTTTAAGTCCAGGACTAGCAATGAAAAAGATACTCAGAATTGTAGTTGATGTCAGTCCTGGCAGAAAAGTCGGGGAGATTGTTATCTCCAATTAACCAGTACTGACAAACATTCAAAAAATTATTATTATTATTACTTGAACTCAGGGCCTGGGCAATGTCCCTGAACTTTTGTGTTAAAGGTTAGTGTTTTACCCCTGGAGCCACAGCTCCACTTCTGGGCTTTTTGGGGGTTTTTTGGTGGTTAATTGGAGATAAGAGTCTCATGGAAAACCTGTAATTCTAGTAATTCAGGAGGCTGAGATCTGAGAATTGCGGTTCAAAGCCAGTCCATGAGATTCATCTCTGCTTAACCACCAGAGGACAGGAAATGGTGCTATGGCTCTAGTGGTAGAGCACTATCCTTGAGCTGAAGAGCTCAGGGACAATGCCCAGGCCCAGAGTTCAAGCCCCACAACCGACTAAAAATAAACAAAAATAAGAGGCCAGGAGTGTGGCCTAGTGGTTGAGTGCTTGCCTGGCATGCACGAAGCCCTGGGTTTGATTCCTTGGTACTACATACACAGAAAAAGCTGGAAATCTTGCGTTGGTGCAAGTGGTAGAAAGCTAGCCTTGAGAAAGCCCAAGGACAATGCCCAGGCCCTGAGTTCAAGTCCTAGGACTGGCCCTCCCCCGCCAAAAAAAAGTCTTGTGGAATTTCTTTTCCCAGTTGACTTTGAATCATGATTCTGAGATCTCAGCCTCCCTAGTAGTGAAGATTATAGGCATGAGCAACTAGCGTCCAGCTCAAAAAATACTGTCTTTTTAAAAATCAGTATTTAGAAGTATAGCTCACTGGAAGATCACTTGCCTTACTATGTTTGAAGTCCTAAAATCACTCGAGTTGTGGCTTAAGAGGTAGAATTCTAATCCTGAGTAAAAAA
This sequence comes from Megascapheus bottae, assembly GCF_031878675.1. Classification (NCBI taxonomy): domain Eukaryota; kingdom Metazoa; phylum Chordata; class Mammalia; order Rodentia; family Geomyidae; genus Megascapheus; species Megascapheus bottae. Next base: position 28,907,189 of record NC_143547.1, read on the forward strand.
GCCAAAGGAGGGCCGGGAGTTTGGCCTAGTGGTAGAGTGCTTGCCTAGCATGCACGAAGACCCGGGTTCGATTCCTTGGTACCACATATATAGAAAAAGCCGGAAGTGGTGCTGAGGCTCAAGTGGTAGAGTTCTAGCCTTGAGAAAGTCCAAGGACAGTGCCCAGGCCCTGAGCTTAAGTCCAGGACTGGCAAAAAAAAGCCAAAGGAGGCCAGGCATGGTGGCTCACACCTATAATCCTAGCTACTCAGGAGGCTGAGATCTGAGGATCCCATTTCAACGCCAGCCTGAGCACTAAAGTCTGTGAGACATTTATCTCCAATTAACCACTAGAAAACTGAAAATGGCACTGTGGCTCAGGGGGATTGGGTGGTAGCCTTGAGCTAAAGAGCTCAGGGACAATGCTCAGGCCCAGAGTTCAAGCCCAACAACCCACAAAAAAAGCTAAGGGAGAGCTTGAGGCCCCGAGTTCAAGCCCCAGTACCAGTATACACACACACACACACACACACACACACACACACAGAAGCACATATGCACTCATGTACATGTCTCTATGTTTATAAATACAGTATCAATTTGCCCATCATGCAGTATTGATTCCATTTCATTGTGCATATGTGAATAAGCTAGTCACCCTTCAGTAAGTACCCCAGGGAAATTGGTTCCAGGATCCCTTGAGAATTCTCATATCTGAAGATGTTCAAGCCTTTTATATAAGATGGCAAAAAACTTATATAGAACCTACACATATTTCTCCCATCCAATTTCTGTCATCTGTAGATTATAATATCTAAAACAAAAGCAGGCTTGCTGGTGGCTCAAGCCAGCATAATCCTAGCTACTTGCCCAAGTGCTGGTGACACACACCTGTAATCGTAGCTACTCAGCAGACTGAGATCTGAGAATAGCCCTGCCAGCCTTGGCACCAAAGTCTGTGACTCTTATCTCCAATTAACCACCAGAAAACCAGAAGTGGCACTGTGACTCAAAGTGGTAGAGCACTAGCCTTGAGATGAAGCACTCAGGGACAGCACCCAGGCCCTGAGTCCAAGCTCCACCCACCCCAACACACATTCACAAAAGACAAGCAAAGTCAGAGAACAGGAAATAAAAGTTGCAAAAGTTTGCTGCAGGGGTAACAGTTACTGTGTCTGAGACCTCACTCAAGTCCTAAAACACATGTCTGTGGGGAAGGGTGTACATGGAGCTCTATGACGTATCCATCAGGGCCTGTCTCCATTCCTCCACCTCCACCAAGTCCCCAAAGAGAACCTGAAGAGGGCTGGGAGTTTGGCCTAGTGGTAGAGTGCTTGCCTAGCATGCACGAAACCCAGGTTCGATTCCTCGGTACCACATACATAGCAAAAGCCAGAAGTGGTGTTGTGGCTCAAATGGTAGAGCACTAACCTTGAGAAAGCCCAAGGACAGTGTCCAGGCCCTGAGTTTAGGCCCCAGGGCTGGCAAAAAATGAAGAATTAGTTTGGTGGTAGGATGTAACCCTTTCTAAGAGAAATGCCCCCCCACCCATCAATGAAAGTGGATCCAAAACATAAACAATCAGAATGGTAAACTAGATCCAGAAACTTGGGTGTAACAATACCAAGAGTGAGAGGAAGCAAAGATAAATACCCATCTTTGCATAACTTTAAGGCAGACCCCCTGCCTTTAGCATATTAATAACTCTGATGACAGAAACCCGTGTCTCTCTCTTCGAGAGCAACCACTGTTTTAACAGTATGCCCCTGCCTTTCTGCTCTCTGACCCTTTATCTGCTTGCCTTCTAGCTTACTTACTCAATAAAGCTCCACCCAGATTTCTTGCCTGTATGACTTGTCCTGCAACTCTTATTCTTCGATGGAAGACAGTGACCCTAAGTGAAAAGTCCCTACTGAGAAGGAAACTTCACAAACTCACACCTGTATCCGGTGACACTTGTAGCTCCTTAACTTTGTGGAATTGTTCCACAGAGTAGGAGTGAGGGAAAGCAAGAGTTATATAGGAAAGAAAGGGAAAGTATATCCAAGTTCATTAAGCTGGGGCTTGATGTCACCAGGGACACTGTGTGGAGCCAGTTAAATGGGTCTCCGTTGTCTGCCTGGAATAGGGGTGTAGCTCAGTGGCACAGCACCCTGAGGAATGGAAGAGGACAGTTTTTATCCATGGCTCTCAGGACAAATCAATCAAGGGTACTGAATTCAGAGTACTAGTACACAATCAAAATGTTATTATGGACTCTCTTAGGCCTGTGCAGACACAACAAAGCTCCAGTTCAGAGACAGGTGGCCAAATGGCTATTTCTAAGCTCCATAGGAAGTTAAGACTCGCACTGAGAAAAGCCACTGTAGTCTGTGACCTTGGGCTTCAAAGGGGAGTGCTGTTTTATGAGGATTAGTCCACCCTTCTAGAATCCATTAAGAGGAAAGTTGGCCAGGAATGTGTGGCTCACATCTGTAAATCCTTGCTACTCAAGAGGCTGAGATAGGAAGATCATAGTTCAAAGTCAACCTGGGTAGGAAAGTCTATAAGACTTTCATCTCTAAATAGCAAAAAGGCAGAAATGGAGTTGTGACTCAGATGGTAGAGCACTAGCCTTGACCACAAAAAGCTCAGTGACAGTACCCTGAGTTCAATCTCCAAGATTAGTACACACACACACACACACACACACACACACACACACACACACACCAAAAACGAAACAAAACAGGCATTGAAGCAGACTCCTAGAACCTGGAGTCACTACCTGAGTCTGCTAGGATTTAGTGAGATATGCCCACTTGGTCCACATCTGCATCCTTTTCTCCACATCTACCAAGTTGATCAATGGACCTGGGGGCTGGTGGCTCACGCCTGTAATCCTGGCTACTCAGGAAGCTGAGATATGAGGATCATGATTTGAAGCTAGTGCAGGTAGGATATTTGTGAGATTCTTTCTTTCTTTCTTTCTTTCTTTCTTTCTTTCTTTCTTTCTTTCTTTTTTTCCCAACCCTAGGGCTTGAACTCAGGCCCTGAGTACTGTCCCTGAGCTTCTTTGCTCAAGGCCAGCACTCTACTATTTGAGCCACAGCATCACTTCTAGATTCTTTCTGTGTATGTGGTGCTGAGGAATCGAACCTAGGGTTTCCTGAAGGCTGGGCAAGTACTCTACCACTAAGCCACATCTCCAATATGAGAGTCTTAGCTCCAAGTATCACGTGGTAGAATGCTAGTCTTGAGCACAAAAGATGCTCAGGGACAGCGCCCATGCCCTGAGCTCAGGACCCAGGACTGTTTCTTTAAAAAAAATGATCAACCACATTCCTGCATCTGGTATTGTAGTGAAGGAAAACAATGACAAACTTGTTTGGCAAGATTTCCTCTTCCTCCACCCATGGCCACAACCCATGAAAAAGGCTTGGGTCCTACCATGTCTCAGAAAAAAAGCAATCATGAACATAGACATGCTCACCATCTTGTGACCAATGCCCTGGAGAGGGTCTGTCCTGCTTCATAATAATCAGGGTCTGACAGGTCACTTGAAGAAAGAAGAGAAAGGGGGAGCGGTAGGATAGGGACAACAGAAAGCAACAGTCCAGGACCCACAAGGTGAGAACAGCCAGCTTCCAGATCCCACTGTTTAAAACTGTGCTTGCTGTTCCTGACATTTATTTCAATATTGCTGGAGATTAAGAATTTACCATGCTCATGTATCATGTATCTACAGAGTCTGCTGAGCAAGGAGGCCTTGGCCATCTCTGCTCCGGAAGACCTGCCAGTGGGCCTCCCTCTCCCTCTCTGCCAGTCCTGGGGCTTGAGCTCAGGGCCTGAGGGCTGTCCTTGGGCTTTCTCAAGGCTAGAGCTCTACCACTTGAGCCACAGCACCATTTCTGGCTTTTTTCTATGTATATGCTACTGAGGAATCAAATCCAGGTCTTCGGGCATGCTGGGCAAACATTCTACCACTAGGCCACAGGGGTGTCCTCTTTACTGTTTATGGAGGCCTAAGCCAAGAGTGGAATGAAGGAGCTAAAGGCTATGATGCAGACCTGGGCCTTTGCCTGGTTCCCCCTGGGGTACCTGATGAAGTCAACCAGACCTCAGAACCTTGTAAGTTGCCCTGTCCTGGTGCCAGTGGCTCATTCTTGTAATCCTAGAGACTCTAGAGGCTGAGATCTGAGCATCTCCACTCAAGGTCCTCCTGGGCAACCAAGTGTGATAGTCTTTACCACCAAAGAACTAGCAAAAAGGCCTGGAATGTGGCTGAGTGGTAGAGTGCTTGCCAAGCATGCATGCAGCCCTGACTCCGATTCCTCAGCATCACATAAACAGAAAAAAAGCCAGAAGGGGCCTTGTGGCTCAAGTGGTAATCCTACTACTCAGGAGGCTGGGATCTAAGTATTGCAGTTCAAAGTCATCTCAGGCAGTAAAGTCCATGAGACTCTTCTCTCCAATTAACCACCAGAAAACCGGAAGTGGTGTTGTGGCTCAAGTGGTAGAGTACTAGCCTTGAGCAAAAGAAGCTCAGGGACAGTGCCCAGGCCCTGAGTTCAAGTCGATGACTGTCAAAACCAAAACCAACCAAACAAACAACAAACAAAAAACTACGAAAAAAGTTGGAAATGGAGTTGTGGTTCAAAGTGATAGATCAGTAGCCTTGAACACAAAAGCTCAGAGAAAATGCCCATGCTCTGAATTCAAGCACCAGGACCAGCAAAAAAAAGAAAAAGAAAAAAAAAAGATTCCCTGATGAGCCTGACCTGTTATTTGCCAAGAAGGTGGAAACTTTAAAGTCTGGATCTACAAAATATGCACCTGAACATCTGGATCTGGCCATGGGTATATAGCCACAGCACAAGTCTATTTTACAGAGGTCCCGATTGGCAAACCAACATTAAATCACAGTCCAGGGATAAAAAATAAGTGGCCTTTAGCCAGACGCCAGTGGCTCATGCCTGTAATTCTAGCTACTCAGGAGGCTGAGATCTAAGGATCACAGTTCAAAGCCAGCCCACGCACGAAAGTCTGTGAGAGTCTTCAATTAACCACCAGAAACCTGGAAATGACGCTGTGGCTCAAGGAGTACAGCATTAGCTTGAGCTGAAGAGCTCAGGGACAATAACCAGGCCCAGCGTTCAAGGCCCATGACCAACCAAGAAACAAAACAAAACATAAAATAAGAAAAAAAGAAAATAAGTGATCTTTGATGGTATCTGTAGAACTTATCATTAATGACAGCACCGCGATGATTTTCTAGCCTACCACTTGAGCCACAGCACCACTTCCAGCTTTTTCTATGTATGCGGTAGTGAAGAATCAAACCCAGGTCTTTGTCCATGCTAGGCAAGCACTCTACCTCTAGGCCACACTCCTGGCCCCTAAAATACATTTTTTAAACTTAAATTTGTTTCTTAACCTGGGCCACATGAAAAACCTTTGCATCTCTAACTTCTCCAAGATAAGTGTAGAATTTTATAGTTCCTACTTCAGGAATTTCTGGTATTCTTACAAATATTCAGTCCAACTGCAGCTGCTGCATAATCTCCAGGAGCTTTATTAGACAGGGCACCTTCCTTTCTGGAAAGCTGTCCAAGATCTTCAGGAGCTTTTAAACCCTGTCTTTGAGTTCAAGTCCACAAAAGGAAGCACTTGCACCAGTCAGCTCAAGCACCTGCATCTAAGGAGCTTTTTCGTGAGGAACTTCAGTCCTGGGCCCCTCTGAGTTCTACTAGAGAAAAACTAGAGTTCTACAGACTCATGCCTGTAATCCTAGCTACTCTGGAGGCTGAGATCTGAGGATAGCAGTTCAAAGCCAGCCCAGGCAGGGAAGTCCATGAGATTCTTACTTCTAGCCCCCAAAAACCAGAAATGATGCTGTGGTTCAAAGTGGTAAAAGGCTTCCTTGAGCATGAACGCTCAGAGACAGTGCTAGCGTCCTGAGTTCAAGCCCCAGGACTGACCAAAATAGAAAAAGAAAGTGGCTGGCACCCTGGAGAGGCCTGGCCTTAGAGCATTGTAAGATCATTACTGCCAGCTCTTTGCCATCCTACCCACTCTGAGTTAGTGCTGCCTTTCAGCTTGTTCAGTTTCTATGGTAACCACATTTCCATGGTCACCCTGTAGAACCTTCTGAGCCACACTGACAGGCTGAACCAGTTAAGCTGAGGGCATAGCCTGCTTTTCTGGAAAGCTAGTACCTCAAGTATAGTTCCTTGGGGAGCATCAACCATGAGAGAGTTTTTCTAGATTTGTGCTATGGTGGTGCAGGCCCTGAGTGGCACAGGACCATCTCAGAAGGTTCAGATCTGTACCTACTCCTGCAGAAATGCCAATTTTATACCCTAGGCTCTTTGATAACTGGGTATTCACAGAGGAATGTTTTACTTAGCCCCTCTCCCTGCCTGACTGGGTGGGTTTATCCTGAACCACTTTCTGGGCAATGGGAAACACAACCTCAGATTTAGGACTCACACGTCACGGTTTCAGTGTGGGACGGCAAAGTCAAGACAAGATCTGTTCCTGAGCTTTTCAGTTAAATATTAAAACTGTGATCCAAGGTTTAGTGGGCACTTTTGGAGATGTGTTTTCTGTAGACTCATCTACAAGTATCTGACGGGAGGGCTAGAAATGTGGCTTAGTTGTAGTATCTAATGAGCCCTGGGTTCCATTCCTTAGTACCACATAAACAGAAAAAGTGGGAAGTGTCGCTGTGGCTCAAGTGATAGAGTGCTATCCTTGAACAATAAGAAGCTTAGGGACAGTGCCCAGGTCCAGGGATGGAAGAAGAATAAGGAGGAGGAAGAGGAGGAGGAGGAGGAGGAGGAGAAGGAGGAGAAGGAGGAGGAGGAGGAGGAGGAGGAGGAGGAGGAGGAGGAGGAGGAGGAGGAATCTGAGTGGAGTGGTGCAGTGGATTAGGCCTGGAAGATGTAATCATGCAATTGATTCAGTCAGAGCCAGCACATTGGGTAACTAAACTCGAATACACATGTCTCCTTCACATGCATACACTCACCAGGAAAGAATAAAGAATCTGACAAACCTTCTCTAGGGTAGAAGTTTGCAAATGTCATATCCAACCAGGAACATTGTACATTTGGTGAAACATGGAAATCAGTTCTAAAATCTAAGTGCCAGTGATGGTATATAGAGATTTCCTTCTTGAATACTTGTTTGTTAAATACATTATTTGAAATATGATGTACAAATCAATGTTAATAAATTCTATAATAAAAAAAGGAACAGACTTCAGGTGAAAATGTAAGTGGAATGGTAGAGTTGCCACCATTGAAGCAGTCTTGGTAGACAATAAAGTAACTGTGATGACAGGTTAGACCCAGAGTGAATAGATCTCATCTCCTACCCCTTTTAGAGAAGGAGGAACACATACCACAAACTCAAAGATAATTTGATAAAGAATAAAGTTTATCGAACAAAAGATAACAATTGAAAAAAATCTTTTTGTCTAGGGCTATGGCTAGGTCAAGGCCCTGAGTTTAAATTCTATTGCTTCTTAAAAAAAAACCCTTTCATTTTAGCCCCGTTTGAATAATGTATTGTTTAATATTAGTAACTACTGGCTTTAAACACATAGGAACCTTTTTATTTCGTTCATTAATATACTAAGTGTCTATTAGCTATGGCTTTATATTAGTGACAACCTAAGGTGGAATCTATATTAATGCTTTGTCAGTTTCTTAAATCATCTGCATTTTTTTCTATGTATGTGGTACCAAGGAATTGAACCCAGGTCTTTGTGCATGCTATGCAAGCACTCTACCACTAGGCCAAACTCCCGGTCCTTAAATCATCTGCATTTTTATACTAATATTAAGCTACTTACAAGAACTTCAGAAATTATTATTTATAACTTAGAACCAAACCAGGGAAGTATAAGATTATAGACTGAAAACTGTAAATACTTCCAAAAGTAACTAAAAGGGGCACAAACAAATGAAAAGCCATCCCATGTTCATGGTTTGTAAGAATTAATATGGTGAAATAAGAAATCTATAAACTCAGTGTAATTGCTATCAAAATTACACTTTATAAAGAAATAGAAAAAAAAGCAATTCTAATTCCAATGCCTATATGGATTCACTAAAGAACATGAGATTTAAAACAACAATCTTGAGGGAAAAAAAATAATACTCTTTTACTATAGTGTGGTTACTATCATACTATAGTAACCAATACAGCATGATACTAGAAAACAGACCAACAGCAAGAGAACCCAGAAATAAATTCAAATATATCTGCCAAATTTTGAAAAGGCCACCAAGCCAATATAATGAGGAAAAAGCATTTATCTTCATTGCATAGGGATTGAGAAATTAAATGATCACATAAAACAGCAAAGGTATATTGTTATCTCACACCAACATTAAAAACTCAAAAATTTATCAAATAATCAAAAAACTTGAAACTTTAAAACTCTTATAAGGAAAACAGTGGGGGGGCCGGGAGCTTGGCCTAGTGGTAGAGTGCTTGCCTAGCATGCACAAAGACCCGGGTTTGAATCCTCAGTACCATATACATAGAAAAAGAAAAGCTGAAAATGGTGTGATGGCTCAAGTGGTAGAGCTCCAGCCCTGAGGAAGTCCAAGGACAGTGTAAATTAATATTTTTTAAAACAAACAAACGAACAGGTGTCAAATGCCAATAGCTTACTCCTGTAATTCTAACTACTCAGGAGGCAGAGCTCTCATAACTGCAGTTTGAAGCCAGCTTGGACAGGAAAGTCTATGTGACAATTACCTCTAATTAACTATTTAAAAAGCTAGAAGTGGAGCTGTGGCTCAAGTAGTAGAGCACTAGATTTCTTTTCTTTTGTTTTTCTCTTTCTTTTTTTTTAAACATGATAGCTATACTTCTTTATTTTCCCTTCCTTCCTTCCTTCCTTCCTATCTTTTTTCCCAGATCATGAGGCTTGAACTCTGAGCCCTGGGCATTGTCCTTGAGCTCTTCAGCTCAAGGTTACCGACCTACCCTTTAAGCCACAGTGCTACTTCTGGTTTTCTAGTGGTTAGTTGGAGATGAGTCGCATGGACTTTAGTACCCTTGGCTTTGAACCGAGATCCTCAGATCTCAGCCTCCTGAGTAGCTAGGATTACAGGCATGAGCCACTGTAGGCGGCTTAGAGTACTAGCTTTCTGAGTAAAGAATCTTAGGGACAGTGCCTAGGCCCTGAGTTCAAGTCCTGGGACTGGTGCACGCACAATGTGTGTATGCACATGCACACACACACACAAACACAGATAGACACACAAACACACAGACACATGAGCACACACACACACAAAGCCATCATGGCACATATCAGTAATCCCAGCAACTAAGGAGGCTCAGGCAGAAAGATCCCAATTTCTAGGCCAGTCTAGGCTACGAAGGAAAACTGTCTCCAACATATGCACACAGACAACACACATATGCATACACAAATGTTAATGCTAGACAAACAATTGCCATACTTAATTGTTTAGAGAACAATAAGATTAAAATGTGATATTACGATGTAGATCTTGGTAGAGGGGCTTACTGATGTATAAGGTCGCAGGTTCTGTCTCCAGCACCATAACAAATTAAAAAAAAAATAGTATGCACTCATGTGTAGTGACGCAAGCCTATAATCCTAGCTACTCATGAGGCTGAGATCTGAGGATCACAGTTCAGAGTCACCTTAGACAAAGCTGTGAGACTCTTACCTTTAATTAACCAGCAAAAGCCTGAAGTGAAAATGTGGCTCATGTGATAGAATGCCAGCATTAAGAACAAAAGCTAAGGGGCAGCATTCAGGACCTGAGTTCAAACCTCAGTACTGGTGAATCTCAGTCTCCTCAGTGGCTAGGAATGGAAATAGAAACAGAGCCTCCTTATAACAGAGATAAATAACAGCTTGTCTGAAACCCTAGAAGCAGAGACTGACATAACGACTAATCACATCATGCCTGTGACTGGGTCTGTTCAACACTGCTTACCTTTCTAATTATTTCTCCTCTACTTTAACCTAAAGCTCACCTCTGCACTCTGAAGATGGCTAAAGAATCCTGTTCTGTGCAATATATCTTCTTTCTCTATACTTTATTACCATTTCGTTATTTATATGTAGGGACAAATGGCCCTACCTGACATATGGAATCTCAGCAGTTTGAGCCTAGAACCTAAAACTCTGGTGTCAGTGTAGTAGAAGACTCTGGGTTCCATTTATTTGTTTGTTTATATGTGAGATTTGTTCATTTCTTTGTACCTGTCCTGAAGCTTAAACTCAGGGCCTAGATGCTGGATGCCGTCCCTTAGCTGAGGTTCTACCACTGAAGCCATAGCTCTATTTCTGGCTTTTTTGGAGGAGGGGGTTAGTTAAATAGAGATAAGAGTTTCACAGAATTTCCTGTCTGGGCTGACTTCAAACCTCAATCCTCAGATCGCAGCATTCTAAGTAGGTAGGATTACAGGCATGAGCCACTTGTGCCTGGCTGTTTATCTTTTGAGATTGAATCTTGCTCTGTCACCTAGGCTGGCCTGATCTCACAGTTCTCCTGCCTCAGCCTCCCTCTTGAGTTTTGGAATTCTGGGTAGGCATTACTTATTTATCTGCTGTGCCAGAGACTGAATTGAGAGCCTCATAATTGCTATCACTGAGGTACTTTCCCAGACGTTCTTGATGCTATTTAAATCTTCCAAAAAATGAACAGGCAGTTACCCTGTTTAGTTTGGCATGCAGGTTTTGGCCTAGTTTTTCCTGCTGTGTTCCAGTTTAATTTTCAGAGCCTTTGTGATGGTATTTTTGTCTACGTGCTCTATTTTGGGGCCTCTTGGGCTTCTACTTGCTGTCTGAGTGGGTGGGATTGCAACAGGTGCTTAAGGACCGCTTTTGCTGAAAAGAATTGACTACTTACTGGGACCCATAAATTAACTAAAAGCAATAGAAAAGCTTGGCATTACTGTCTCCATTTTGTATATAGCTTTGCTCTATGCCATTCTCGGTATAGTCCCCTTTGCAATCACCTTTGTTTCTGAGACAGACAGGACTAATGGCTAGCATCTTGAGCTGAAAGTACCTCTAAGGAACAATAGAACAGAGCTTCCATGGGGCCGGGAGTTTGGCCTAGTGGTTAAAGTGCTTGCCTAGCATGCATGAAGACCCGGGTTCGATTCCTCGGTACCACATATATAGAAAAAAGCCGGAAGTGGTGCTGAGGCTCAAGTGGTAGAGCTCTAGCCTTGAGAAAATCCAAGGACAGTGCTCAGGCCCTGAGCTCAAGCCCAGGACTGGCAAAAAAAAAAAGAACAGAGCTTCCTCGGGCAGGCCATCCATCATTTATTTAGCATGAGCAGCAATGACAGTGTGATAACAACTTGTCTAGAATTCCCCCAAATAATGATACACAGAACACACTTGTGACCAGGATGGGTCTATAATTATGTAGTTCTCTTCCTGTTCCCAGTTCTTTGTCTATTTAAAACTGTAGTTCCTGTCAATACCCTAAAGATGGCTAAAACTAGCTGGACATTGGTGTTTCATGCCAGGATTCTTAGCTAGTCATGAAGCTAAGATCTGTCGATGAAAAGTCAAAGGCAGCTGAAATTCTGTGAGAATCATATCTCCAATGAAAAAGCTAGAAGTGGAGCTGTAGCTCAGGAGGTAGAGAAGTGCAGTTAAAAGTTCTATCCTTGACCATAAAAGCTCAGGGACAATGCCTAGGCTCTGAGTTCAAGGCCCAGGATTGGAACACAGGAAAAAAAAGATAAAGATTAATTGAAGTGCCAACTTCTCCCTAATGGCTGCATATATTAGATAACCTCATTTATTTGTCCTTTACCATGTGTCTTTATATGGCATATAGTGGTCCGTATATAAGAATCGCAGTTCAAAAAACAACAGCTGAACCTGACATATAGAAACCCTAGAGTTTGGGCTCTATATTTTCAGAAGGAATCTCTCTTTCTGTCTGTCTCTGTGTCTGTGTCTGTCTCTGTCTGTCTCTCTCTCCCCCTCCCTCTTCCCTCTCTCTTGCCCTGAGGCACTAGAACAATCCAGACTAGCAAGAGGAAACTGAACCACAACAAATAAAGCTCATGAAGCCTCTTTGAGCTTGAGGCCCTGAAATTCCTCTCCAGTGTAAAGATACCCAGTAGCCTGAAGGTCTTGCTGTGTATATAGGTTTGCATTCCATTATTCCACCTCTAAGAGATACCCTGAAGCCTGGCCTGTAGAATTCTCTCCTGAGGTAGGTACTAGTGGTGAAATAAAGTAGCTAAGCCTAAGTAAGGAAACTGCATCACAGCCATGCCAGCATTTGCCCAGGTACTGGGGGCTTCTCAGCCATGCTGGAGCCTCTGGCTGGGGGAGGGACTTCTCCACTCATTGCTGGAAAGCCTAGTGGTGAAAAGAGGCTATTCATTCAATGCAGATGCCTAGCCTCAAAGTGAGCAGGGAGGGTGGCTGTGCTTGTGAGAAAACAGCCTTACAAATGGAGATTTGAGGTCTGGCTCCCGTCCTCTGGTGGGGAAGGTAAAGCCCCCCTCCTCAAGGTGATGGGTGTTGCCTGCATCCCTGGAGACAGGGGTGGGCACTTGGCTGATAGGTTACTAGGTTTGTCAGTCCAGGACCTGGGACTGAGAGCTTCCTGTGACCCTGCCTCCTGCCCTGAGTCTATTCTAGTCTGAACCAGCTTAGGCACATGGACTCACAGGTATCCACGTTCAGATCCTGTGTCCTGTCTCCTGGCTGTTCTCTTATCACCATGCCATCCCAATTCAGCTTTCCATGGGAGCTTGTTGTTATTGTATCTGTTGTTTCTGTCATCTCTGGCCTGTTTCCTGACTCTGTTACATTTTTTTTTCTGGTTGCTGGCCTTTGAGACAAAGTTATCTGCCATGCAGTTAGGCCTTTTAATAAAGACTCCAAGATTCAAACTGGCAAAGAGTACCTTCTATATATTCTGCATTTAAAGAATAGCCTATTTTCACATACACATCAGGGCTTTCAGGATACTGGGTGTTTTTTGTTTTTTGTTTTGTTTTGTTTTGCCAGTCCTGAGCTTGAGATCAGAGCCTGGGCATTGTCCTTGGACTTTCTCAAGGCTAGTGGTCTCAGCATCACTTCCATCTTTTTTCTATGTATGTGATACCAAAGAATCGAACTCAGGTCTTCGTGCATGCTACAGAAGCACTCTACCCCTAGGCCAAACTCCCAGCCTGCTACTGGGTATCCTTACAGTGCTCAAAGAGGCTTCATGAGCCAGGATATTTGTTGTGGTTCAGTTTCCTCTAGCTGGTCTGGATTGTTCTAGTGCCTCAGAGGCAAGAGAGGGATTTCCTGAGCCACACCCTCAGTGAGTGGGTCATTTGTCTAGTCACCAGTAAGCCCAAGTCCTGCCTCAGGAAAAAAGAATTTCACAAGTCTCAGATCTTTGAGGCCTTTAAGGCAAAAGAGATCTTTCCAGGCCTAACCAATTCCGGTGGCTGTGTCCCTCCCATATTTCTTCAAGCCTGTCTAGGGGTCCTAGCCTGGGGGAGAGGAGTCTTGAACCTAGTAGGAAATCCGAACACTTCACTACTCAAGACCCCTTGCTGTTTAAAGTTTTCTGATTCATTCCCTTCTCCCAGCTGTTGGTAGAGGACTGGCCTAGTCAGAAGAGCTGGCCTAGCAGGGTGCTGATAGCTTATGACTGTAACTCTAGCTATTCTGGAGCCTGAGATCTGAGGATCATGGTTCAAATCCAGTCCTGGGCAGGAAAGTCCATGAGACTCAAACTAACCAACAGAAAATAGGAAATGGAACTGTGACTCAGAGTGGTAGAGCAGAAAAGTTCAGGGACAGCTCCCAGGCCCTGAGTTCAAGACCCAAGACCTACTTATGCTGGGGCTGGGAGTTTGGCCTAGTGGTAGTGTTTGCCTAACATGCATGAAGACCCAGGTTTGATTCCTCGGTGCCACATATACAGAAAAGCCGGAAGTGGTGCTATGGCTTAAGTGGTAGAACACTAGCCTTGAGGAAAGTCCAAGGACAGTACTCAGTTCCTTAGTTCAGTCCCCAGGATTGGCAAAACAACAGCAGCAACAACAACAAAAATGTACGCACAGGAGAAAGTGTTGGGCTATTTTCGCAGTCTTCCACTCCTCCATTTTTAGGAGCAGAGCGTGGTGGGGTAGGAAAAACTCTGGTCTGTTGCATTGGTGGATGCGAACATAAGATGCTCTGTAGTTGTTCTGTGTCCACTGGCGCTAGGTTCCTAAGTGAGAGCCTCATCTACTTCCCACCGGAAGTGTTCCTCTGCTTGTCTCTTCTTATTGTCACAGTTGATAGATAGTTGTGCATCACAGGAAGGCACCGGGAGAAATGGATCTGTGCCTTCTTCCTTCCGTCCTTACCTATTTCCATCCCTTCCTTTCCTTTCCCTCCATCTACCTCCCCTCCCCTTCCTTTCCCTCCTTTACTTCCTGCTTCCCCTCTCCTTCCTTCACTATTGTTCTTCCCTTCCTCCTCCTTCAACTCCTCCTCCTCCTATCTCCCTTCCTTCCTTCCTTCCTTCCTTCCTTCCTTCCTTCCTTCCTTCCTTCCTTCCTTCCTTCCTTCCTCTTTCCCTTCTTTTTCTCTCCTTCCTTCCTCCTCATTCATTCCATTTATTTTCTCTGTCCCCTCCATCCTCCTCTCCTCCATTTTTCTTTTTTGGTCAGTCCTAGGGGACTGCACTCAGAGCCTGAGCACTGTCCTTGGGTTTTCCTCAAGGCTAGTGCTCTACCACTTGAGCCACAGCCCCACGTCGGCTTTTCTATGTATGTGGTATTGAGGTATTGAACACAGGTCTTTGTGCATGCTAGGTAAGCGCTTTAGCACTAGGCCAAACTCCCAGTTCCCTGTTTTGTTTCTTTTTCTTTTTTTTAATTTTTGCCAATCCTGGGGCTTGAACTCAGGACCTGGGCACTGTCCCTGAGCTTCTTTTGCTCAAAGCTAGCACCCTACCACTTGAGCCATAGCATCACTTCCAGCTTTTTCTGTTTATGTGATACTGAGGAATCGAACCCAGAGATTCATGCATTTTAGCCACGCACTCTACCACTAAGCCACATACCCAGTCCTGCTCTTTCTTTCTTTCTTTCTCTTTCTTTCTTTCTTTCTTTCTTTCTTTCTTTCTTCCTTTCCTTCCCTTCTTTTTCTTTCTTTCTTTCCTTCCTTCCTTCCTTTCTTTCTTTCTTTCTTTCTTTCTTTCTTTCTTTCTTTCTTTCTTTCTTCCTTTCTTTCTTTCTTTCTGCCAGTCCTGGGCCTGAGCCCTGCCCTTGGACTTACTCAAGGCTAGAGCTCTACTGCTTGAGCCTCAGCACCACTTCCAGCTTTTTTCTATGTATGTGGTACCGAGGAATTGAACCCAGGTCTTCGTGCATGCTAGGCAGGCACTCTAACACTGGACCAAATTCCTGGCCCATGGCTCTACTTTTTAAGAAACCCCTTAGTACCACTAAGATCTGATCTGGAACCCAAACTTCTGCGAACTCCCCCACTCTCAATGCTACTCTGCTCTGCCTTTGAATGTGGGTTTCTGTCAGCCATTCACCAGGACTGCTCATCTCTTCTATCTCTGCCAACTCTTCTGGTATCTGTGGCCCTCTGATCTGTCACTCAACAGCAAGCCTCTTTCAGCCTGATATACTGACTCTTCCTACCTTATGGTCTGCTGTCACACATACCCTCGCCACTTGTGACACCACATATGGGACTCTGTGGTTTTTTTCCTCCCACCAAGTGGCTCTATAGCAGGTGCACCTGCTGGGAGGCTGCGAATTGAATTCATTCTGATGTCATCTACCTACAGATAGCTTAAGATCCCACTGTCTGAGGGCTCAGTGCCACAAGACTCCCCTGGGGGAGATAACATAGGGAGAGATGTGAAGGTGACACCTCCTTCTCTTCTTGGGGACTGTGTGGAAAGTGGGGAGATAGCCCTTAGAGTCTGCACCTCCTCTTCTTCTAGAAGACCTTGGGAAAGTAGAGACAAGAAGGGGTGCTATACCTCTTTTTCTGGGAAATTTGAGATAATGGTTCTGGGGAAACAAAGGCTTTGTTGACTTTGGAGCAAGCTAGCTCAGAGACAGGCAACCCCTCCTCTTGGAGTGAGGTGAGCCTTGACCAAACCAGATGTCAGAACAACTGAAACTTACAAAAACAACTATAAATGAAGGACTTTATGAGCCTACAGTGTTGGGGGAAGCTACCAATTTCAGAGCCCCACTTCTCACTCTCTTACATTGAGAATTCTGTAGTCTTTACCTCCTACTTCTCCTTGCCTGGAAAATAGCTCTTACGGCATAAGCGGACCTTCCTAGTCAAGTGTGTCTGCCGTAGGGTTTTTTCCTAGCCTGTTAATACCTACAAGGCTTTTCTCAATTTTCCTTAACATCTTTTTTTTGGTGCTATTCTTGGATCTTGAACTCAGAGCCTAGCTGCTGTTCCTGAGCTTTTTTTTCCCCTCAAGGCCAGCACTCTACTGCTTCAGCTACAGCTCCACTTCTGACTTTTTGGATGTTTATTAGAAAGTAGAGTCTCACAGACTTTCTTGCCTGTACTCTCTTTGGACTAGCATCCTCAGATCTGTCTCCTGAGTACTTAGGATTGCAGGAATGAGCCACTGGCACTCAGCTAAAAACACTTTTTTTATGGGGCTTGAATTTTGGGCCTGGGTTCTATCCCTGATTTTTTCCTTTTATCCAGCTTTTTTTAAAATTGTTTCTGGTGGTTAATTGGAGATATAAATCTCAGAATTTCCTGCCCTGGCTAACTTCCTTTGAATCACAATCCTCAGATTTCTGCCTCCTGAGCAGCAAGGATTAGAGGCCTAAGCCACCAGTGCCTGTCTCAGATATCTATCTACATACTTATCTGTCTGTCTATATCATTTATATCTACAACTATACATTATGGTATTGGAGTTTGGACTCAGGATCCAGAGCTTATTTGGCTTGCTTGCTCACAGTTAATACTCTATTTGAGCCATACCTCCATTCCAGCCTCTCACTGGTTAACTTGAGATAGAATTTCATAGAATTTTCCTCCCTGGACTGACTTTGAACTGCAGTCTTTCAGATATCAACCTCCTCATTAGCTAGGATCACAGGTGTGATCCTAGAACCTGGAGCCCAGCTCAAATCAAATATTTATGGTGAAAATTTGGCTTTCAAGTTGAGATGTGTTGTCAGTGTAAACTACACATGACTTCACAAACTTCCATAACAAAATAAAAAGCCAGGTATCTCATGAAAAAAATTCAAATTATAATGCTTTGATGTTTTTTAAGCAAATTGTGTTATTAAATTTAATCTCTTGCTTCTTTTTCTTTTCCTTTTTTTCTTTAATGTGTGGCTGTAAGAGGCAATTTAAAAGATGCTTTTCTAGGCCTATAAATTAACTAAAAGCCCTCTACTTCACATCTATGCCCTTTGGATCTAAGCCAACCTAAGACAATCAAGTCCGCATCTTTTAAAAGAAAGACGGGGGACTTTACAAGCACCCTGGTCTACAGAAAGAATAGAGTATACTGATAAGCATCTTGTGATAAAAGGCAAAATGCCCTCATACAGGCAAAGCTATTTTCATTTTTATTTCAAAGAAAATAGCCAAAAGCGCAGGAGACCACTTTTAGGCAATTTGTTCTTGCTCTTTCCCGTGGTAAAGTGAAAACTTCACCTCCATGGACAAAGACCTGACTGAGGGTCAACGAGCCATTGCTTACACTTGAGGCTGTTTTAGCTCTGCATACTTTTCTCACACCTTTCTCCCAATTCTCCCTACTTAACCTGAAGTCTGTATCCCTGAAGATGGCTGAAGATGTACTGAAGTACTGTCTACTATATATATTGGCACATCGAGGCAAGTGGCCAGACCTAATTCGAGACTCCTAGAGTTTGAGCTTAAGGTCTGAAAATAGTTTTGTAAGAGGCAACTTAAAAGATGAGTATGTTTGGTTTGGGGGCCTGGCTCAGGTGATAGAGCACCAATCAGTGAGAGAAAGTATCAAATATTAAGTTTGAGTTCTGATCTCAAACAAAAAAATACAAAAATCTTGGGAGGGAAGGGAAATGGGAGGGGGAAAACTGGGAGAGAAGAAGGGAGTGGGTGACACTGTTCAAAAGGAAATGTGCTCATTACCCGACTTATGTAATTGTAACACCTCTGTATCCACCTTTACAATAAAATAAACAAAACAAAGCAAACAAAAAGAAAAACAGGCTTTTGCTAGGTCTTGGTGAATTCACTAAGAGCCCCCCCTCCCCGCCCCCAACCGTGTATCTGTGCCTCTTGATCTGACCTATTCTCTGAAGCACTTTGTAATCACTTTGAACCCCATGAAAGGTTCACTGATAAGCATCTTAAGTGCAAGGCATACCTGTCCTTCCAATAGATAATACCTTCTTATCATCAGGGCCTAGGCACTATTCCTGAGCCTCTTCATGCTCAAGGCTAGTGCTCTACCATTTGTGCCAAAATACTACTTCCTGTTTCTGAATGGTTAATTGGAGGTAAGAGTCTCATGGGGCCTTTTCTACCTAGGCTGTCTTTGAACTGTGATCCTCAGATCTTAACCACCTGAGAAGCTGGGATTACAGGTATGAGCCACCAGCACCCGACTGAGTTCAAGCCCCACAACTGACCAAAATTTAAAACAAAAACAAAACAAAACAAAACAAACAAACCTGGTTTCAGCTTCATGACCAGTCTGTGGTCCCTGTGTATGTGGTTGGGTGGGGCGGGAGGTGGGGGCAGGGGGAATAGTGTTGAACTCAAGGCCTTGCACTCTTTTCGTTGTTGGTTAGCCTTTTCTCTCAGGGTTAGCACTCTATCACTTTAGCCATATCTCCACTTCCAAGATTTTGTTAATCAATTGAGAAGAGTCTCATAGACTTTTCTGCCTGGACTGGATTTGAACCATGATCCTGACATCTCAGCCTCTTGAGTAGCTACAGTGTGAGCCACCAGCATGCAACTTTCCCAGGTATTTTAAATTATCTCTAGGTTGCTTATAACACATAGTACAATGTAAAGACTTGTGATGTTATTTAGGAAATAATGATAAGAAATAGCACAGTACAAATAAATGTACAGTACAGATGCAATTTATTTTAGAATATTTTCACCTCATGTTAATTGCACCCATAGACTTAGAACCCAAAGAACCCAACAGGAAAGTGACTTTCGCCTAATGACAGGATGCTTGCATTTGCTCTTACATAAAGTCATAGGCTAGAAACGCCATCAGTCTAATGCAGCCTCAGACTGTACCCCAACCTGTGTCTACTTCCTTCATCCTAGGCTGGGCCAAGGTAATATCAGTGCTCCATCAGTCTATTCCCTCTCCCTTCTCTCCTTAAATGTGCCTTTGGGGAACTCTGACAATTTATAGGTGAGTCAATTTTGTATTTATTGGAAAGACCAGAGCCTGGTTCCTACATTCAGCCATTGGCAGCCTTCATTCTGCAGCCTTTGCGGCTCAATGTTTAGGCAGCTTCTCTTCACTTGGCAACAGGGTAACTACTTAGTAACAGCTCCGATTACCTACCATAGGCTGAAGAAGTTAGAGCACAACTTCTCCTGCCATTTGGAGCCACTAAGGTCCCTCCACTCAGCATATAGCAACAGAGGCTTTTCCTTAGTAACAGACTGCTGCTATACCTAGTTGGCTACGGGGAAACCAGATCTCACCTCTCATACACACCTATTGGCTAACTGCATCATTTAGCTAACAACCCCTTAGGGCTTTACAGAAGATATTTCAAATGGTTGTTTCTCTTAACTCTTCTATCACCACAAGTCACTTTGTTGACCCTTAACTCGATGACCTTACCATCAACAACTCCCTTGTCAAAATCTAAAATTCAGGTTTCTACCATCCTACCAGCTTTGGAACAGCTTTCAATCTCATCAATATGACCCTAGTCCTATCTCAAATCTAGAGCTCTGGAGACTTCTCCACTATTAATCCTTTTCTGGTATCACTTGGCCTTCAGCTTTCACTTGAGTAGTAAGTACCCTAGAAATATTGCTTTCATCTGGTGCCTGGGCCAGATCTGTTATTTTTCCACACTCAATGCATACCAAGATTGTCCTCAGACTTGACCTCTGAATTTTTCTGACATGAGTGGTCTTGACATACATTAATGGTCTTATTGTCACTCGTGTCTGACACACTGTCTGATAGAAATCGATTCATTAGCTGGGTATTGGTGGCTCACCCGATTCATTAGCTGGGTATTGGTGGCTCATCCTGTAATCCTAGCTACTCTGGAGGCTGAGATCTGAGGATCACAGTTCAAAACCATGCTTGGCAGAACCAACAGAAAGCTAGAAGTGAAGCTATGATTCTAGTGGTAGAGTTTTGAGCAAAAACACTAAGTGACAGCACGCAGGCTCTGAATTCAAGCCCCAGTACCAGTGTACACACATAAACACGCACAAGTACACACAGACACACACATATACAACCCACATACACAAAAACACAGGAATGGGTATATTACTTGCTACAAGGGAGACCATACCTCATAGGAACTTCAAGGGTGGCTCAGAGTAACCAATTTATTTCAGTTTTCCAGGAACTTTCCTGGCTTTGGCATTGAATATCCTAGTCTCAATAAACCTCTCAGTCATAGACAGACAATGTTTATCACCCTAATGCCACCAAAGGAAGAAGTGTCATTACTAAAGGATTTAGAAGTATATTATAAGATGGAATAGCTGTACAGTTTAGTAAAGTTTAACAGAAACAATTTTTTTGAGACGGGGTCTTTCTGCATAGCCCAGATTAGTCTTGAACTTAAAATACTCCTGTTTCAACCTACTAGGAGATGGGATTACAGGCCTGAATCATTATGCCCAGATTTTTTTTTTGCCAGTCCTGGGGCCTGAACTCAGGGCCTGACCACTGTCCTTGGGCTTTTCCTCAAGGCTAGTAATCTACCACTTAAGCCACAATACCACTTCTGGCTTTTCTGTACATGTGGTACTGAGGAATCAAACCTGGGTCTTCATGCATGCTAGGCAAGCACTGTACCACTAGGACAAACTCCCGGCCCCAATATATATATTTAAAAAAATTATTATTATTATTTTGCCAGTCCTATGGCTTAAACTCTAGGCCTGGGCACTGCCTGAGCTTCTTTTCCTCAAGGCTAGTGCTCTACCACTTGAGCCACAGTGCCACTTCCTGCTTTTTCTGATTACATTATTGGAGATCAGAGTCTCACAGACTTTCCAGGTTGGCTTTGAACCATGATTCTAGATGTCAACCTTCTGAGTGGTTAGGGTTAAGGTGTGAGCCACTGATGCCCAGTTTGAAGCACTATTTGTTTTATCTAGTCCTGGGGCATAAACTCAGGGCCTGGCATTTTCTTTGCTCAAGGCTGGCACTCTATCACTCTCAAATTCCCTGAGTGGAAATTTCCCTGGCCGTGGAAAAAAAATGAAATGAAAGGACCATGAGGATAAATCCAGTGGGTAGAGTACCAGGGCCCTGGATTCAAGGTTCAAGGTTCAAAAATCAAGTGCACTAGTAACCTCCCTGGAACACAATAGCATTAGTTGTTAATCAAATATACTAGTATTTAATTAACTAAGCTTTTTCTATAACAATATAGGGACTTTCTTCAGGTGATAAGAAGATATGTACATAGAATAATACAATACACTGAGGTTCTTCATTATTTTCTGTTTTTAAAAAATCATTTATTTGGGACTGGGAGTTTGGTCTAGTGGTAGAGTGCTTGCCTAGCATGCACAAAGACCCAGGTTCGATTCCTCAGTACCACATACATAGAAAAAGCCAGAAATGGTACTGTGGCTCAAGTGGTGGAGCACTAGCCTTGAAAAAAGCCAAAGGACAGTGCCCAGGCTTTGAGTTCAAGCCCTGGGACTGGCAAAAAATTCATTTATTTTCCAATGGTGGAAACTGAATTCAGTGCCTTGAATGTACACTCCAAGTACTTTACCACTGAGCTACATCTCCAGCCATGCCATATATAATCCAGACTGGTATTAAACTGGAGTTTGTCATTTTTTCAGCCATTTGAATACTGGGATTCCATGTATGTACCATCATGCCTGGCACATCATTTTAACAGTAAAAAATGCCACTGATACCAGAAATTTAACATAATAATGAGACTTGGGATGCATGAAGAAACACAACAAAGGACATCCTAAAAACAAATGGCCCTCCATATATACATAAGATGACACAGAGGAACAGGGTCCCTTTCCACCTGGGAAACAGCACAAAATCTTTGTTCCTTTAAGAAAAATTTTAAAAATTATTATTATAGAGGTGATGTACAGAGGGGTTAATATTTCATATGTCAGATAATAAGTGTATTTCTTTTTGGGTAATGTCACCCCTTCTTTTGCTCTTTCCCAGTATTTCATTCTCATCCTTTATTCCGTTTTCTTCCATTTTAGTCACCTTTAGGATATTCTCCTAATAAACTTTAAAGCATTGTATCAGAGCACAGGAATAAAGTCTCTTTTTTTTCTCCTTGTGAACTGTGCCTTTGATTCTCCAGGTAGATAGTATAAGAACCCACAGAAACTGAAATAGATCTGATTCAAACCCGACCCCAAGCATCTGCTAAAAGAGATCTGTCCGTTTGGACCTCAAAAGGAGCAAGGTGCCAATGGCTCACTCTGGAATCCTAGCTACCAGGAGGCTAAGATCTGAGAGTTGAAATTAATAAGCCAGGCCAGGCAGAAAAGTTCTTGAGATTCTATCTCTAAGTAACCAGGAAAAAGTAAGGCTAGAGGTGTGGCTCAAGTCGAAGAGCAAGAAAGTTGAATGAGTGCTCTGGGCACTGAAGTCAAGACCAAGTACTCGCATACACACAAAAAGCAAAACAAGCTGGGCATTGCCCTAAATCCTAGATATTCAGGAAGCTGAGATGTGGAGATAGCAATTCAAAACCACAGGACAGAAAATTTCCAGACTCTTATCTCTACAGAACTGAAAAAAAGTTGGAAGTAGAGGTGTGGGTTGAGTGATATTACACAACCTTGGATAAATCTAAGCAAGAACCCTAACTCCTGAGTACCAACAGAAAAAAAAATGATGGTGTGTGTGTGGAGATTGGTCCTTAGAGTTATGAAGGCAGGAAGAGTTATCAGAAATCAGCATTTGAAATGGTGACAGAAAAATCATAAGAATAAGTTTTGGGAATTTCCATGCCATTTTGTCTTCTTTTCAACTCACAAATACTATAGGGGAGGATGTCAAACAAGATAGAGAGACTGCTGAGATGATTCATATGTGTATATGTTACCTAGCTATCCACACCCATGCTAAGGCCATCTGCCTGTGCAGTCTGCAAACACTTGGGAAGGGAAAAGAGCCATCTACCTGTGGTTATAGGAAGGAAGGCTTCCAGAAAAAAAATTATATATATATCCCTGGACTAGTTTTTTTTTTTTTTGTCAGTTGTGGGGGGCTGGAACTCTGGGCCTGGGCACTGTCTCTGTGATCTCTTCAGCTCAAGGCTGCTACCCCACCCCTTGAGCCCTAGGGCCATTTCCAGTTTTCTAGTGGTTAATTGGAGATGATTCTCATGTACTTTAGTGCTTGGGCTGTCTTTGAATTGTGATCCTCAGATCTCAGCTTCCTGAGTAGCTAGGATTACAGGTGTGAGACACTGTGCCCAGCAGGTTGGACTAGCTTTTTTTTTTTTGCCAGTCCTGGGCTTGAGCTCAGGACCTGAGCACTGTCTTTGGGCTTTCTCAAGGCTAGAGCTCTGAACCACTTGAGCCTCAGCACCACTTCTAGCTTTTTTCTATGTCTCTGTTACCGAGGAATTGAACCCGGTTCTTCATGCATGCTAGGCAAGCACTCTACTACTAGGCCAAACTCCCAGCCCTGGACTAGCTTTTAAACAGAGGAGTTCTTATAAAAAGAATGCACCTCGGATTCGGAGTATGGCCTAGTGGTAGAGTGCTCATATAGCATGCATAATGCCTTGGGTTCAATTCCTCAGTACAACATACACAGAAAAAGGCAGAAGTGGCTGTGTGGCTCAAAGTGATAGAGCTCAGGGATGGCAAGCAGACCCAAAGTTCAAGCCCTACGACTTAAAAAGAAATAATATACCTAATAATCTTGAGCCAGAACACTCAGTGATAGTTCCCAGGCCCTAAGGAGTTCAAGTCCCGGTATTGGTGTATGTGTGCACGTGTGCACGTGTGCACGCACACGCGTGCGCGTGCACACACACACACACACACACACACACAGCTAAGAAAGAAAGAAAAAAAATGTACTAAATTCTTCTTTCTCTCCCAAGACTCAGTAGCATCTCCTGGATTTCATCTGTAACCTGCATGGCTACAAACAAGGGACATGTGTTGGAGATTTATTTTCAAACAAAAAATTTGTTCAGGGGCCGGGAGTTTGGCCCAAGTGGCACAGTGCTTGCTTAGCATGCATGAAGATCCAGGTTCTATTCCTTGGTACCACATCCATAGGGAAAAAAGGCTGGAAGTTGTGCTGAGGCTCACGCGGTAGAACTCTAGCCTTGAGAAAGCTCAAGGACAGTGCTCAGGCTCTGAGCTCAAGTCCAGGTCTGGCAAAAAAAAATTGCTCATCATGTTTTTTTTAAACTAATTTACTTTCATGTTATTTTAAAAGTTGATGTACAGAAAGATTAAAAGTAGATGAGTCACAGAATGAGTACATTAACATGTTCTGTTCCCTTATTCTCTCCCAGTCCCTTTCTTCCTTCTGCACCCACGATTTGTATAGTTCACTTACATCAGTGTCCAAGGAGCTCCACTGCTGCGATTTTTCACCCTTTTCCGGTCAAGTTCTGTACTGTCCCTCCAACCCTCCTGCAGATATACACTTGAATCATAATGGTTTGTGTGTGTACGTATGAGAATGCGTGGACGATTGTGCGCGCATGTGCGGGTCCTGGGGCTTGAATTCAGGGCTTGGGTGCTATCCCCGAGTTACAAGTTCTACTTCTTAAGTCACAGATTCACTTCTCTTTTTCTTTTTGAATAGTTTACTGGAGATGATTCTCTGGGACTTTACTGCTCGGGTTGGCTTTGAACCTCAATCTTCAGATCTCAGCTTCCTGAATAGCTAGAATTACAAGTGCGAGCCATTGGCACCTGGCATTTTTAATATTTTCTAAATATTTTTCTACGAACAATGTGCTGGTTAGTCATCCATATCAGAAGCTACTATTATGATTTCTAGCAGCTATCCTTTGATTGCGACTGTGGAGATGCGGGGGGGGGGGGGCGCAGCGGCGTTCCCGTTCCCTCATAGTAATTCTGTGTCATTAAGACGTCTTCCTCTCTCTTCTCCAATGCTATTGTCCAGTACAATCTGTATGGCATAGAGTTCACATCGCCCCTTCATCTCAGTGGTATCCCCGAGGACGGAGTTGCATCACCCTGATTTCTATAACTTGATATCTCCTCCCACGTACACCTCTGAAAAATTTGATTTGCTAAATTTTACACATACGCAGACCTACAGAATTGAATTCCACATGCCATTTCTCCCTAGAGGCTTGTCTTTGGTAGGCTTCTGCTCACGGCCACCCCCTCTCTAGTTCTATTGCCCCCGCCTCCTGTGAGACCGCCCATCGTACATCAAGATGGTGGCCCTTACGGAGGCACTGATTGGTGCAGCTGCTCAGCCATGTGGGTAAGCTTGCCACGCTGCTTAGCCGCCGCCATAGTTTCCGGCGATCCATAAAGGCAACTTGCTCAGTGTGAGTAGACCGAAATCTCTCAGCGTTTATGATTGTGTGAGAAATCAGAAACCCTAATTGAGGCAATGTTGGTGAGAAATGGGAACACAAATGACCCTCAGAGGTCGCTTAAGTCTTGTGGGCCTAGAGAGCTAACTCAAGTGGGGTTGGGTACAGAGTGCGACTGCAGGCGGAGTAAAGTATGGGGGAGTGGATAGTGGCCGCAAGAGAGGGAGGCTATGGGGGGGCATAGAGCGCGACCGCAATGGGGGAGTCTCTGGGGGTAGCTATAGAGTGCGGCTGCATGTGGAGCAGGATGTGGGGGAGAGTATAGAGCGTGACTGCAACTGAGGGACGGTATGGGGGAAGGACATACAGGGAGGCCACAAGTGGGGGAGGGTATAGAGCGTGACGGCAAGTGGGGGAGGGGATGGAGGAGGGCATAGAGGGTAGCCACAAATGGGGGAGAGTATAGAGGGTGACTGTGAGTCGGGGAGGGTATGCGGGAGGGCATAGAGGATGGCTGCAAGTGGGGAAGGGTATAGTGACCACAAGTGAGGGAGGGTATAGAGCAGGACCGCAAGTGTGGGAAGATATAGTAAGTGACTGCAAATTGGGCAGGGTAAAGTAAGTGACCACAGTGCAGGATGGGATAGACCATGAACACAAGTGGGGGAGGGTATACTGCATGATGACAGGTGGGGGAGGGTATACTGCATAACTACAAGTGTGGGAGGGTCACTTTTTTCAAATAATGGCTTTGTTGGATTTCAGGGATCATAAACGGACATTTTTCACATTTTTTAATGTAATATACTTTTTATTGAAATTAATAGGAGGGTTACATTATATTTATCAGATAGTACATTACTTCACAAATTCCTCTTCTCATGTTTTTGACCCCATTTCACTCCCCCCACACCCTCCACTCATCTTGTTTTCTATATCAAATAAATGGTGTTAGTTGTGGTGAACTAAATAATCTAATGAACAAGAGTTTGAGAGATCAGAGGTAGGGACCTCTGACGTAATTAGGTTTAAGGTTCCTTGCAATATGGTGGCAAGTCTTGGTGATTGAATTTTTCCTTCATCATTCTCCCCAGATGTTGCTAGTTTCATTAGTGTTTCCAATGAACTCAATTTTGGTCTTTTAGATACTCTCATGTGCCTTTGTTTTATATTTTTCTTTGTGTGTATGTGTGTTTGTATGTGAGTTTCTATGTGTGTTCTGGTGGTTAATCGGAGATAAGAATCTCCTGGGGGTAGGGAATTAGGCCTGCCTGGGGGTAGAGTGCTTGACTAGCATGCACAGAGACCTGGATTCAATTCCTCTGTACCACGTATACAGAAAAAAGGTTGAAGTGGTGCTGAGTTCAAGTGGTAGAGCTCTAGCCTTGAGAAAGCCCAAGAACAGTGCTCAGGCTCTGAGCTCAAGCCAAGGACTGGCAAAAAAAATAATATTGACTGTGGGTATGGATTACAAACATAGGATGCTTGTAATCCTAGCTACTCAGGAGGCTGAGATCCGAGGATCATGGTTCAAAGCCACCTTGGTCAAGAAAGTCTAAGGGTCTTATTTCCAATTAACCAACAAATGTGGCTCTGTGGCTCAAAGTGGTAGAGAATGAGCCTTGAGATAAAAGTTCAGGAATAGTGCCAGTCCCTGAGTTCAAGCCCCATGACTGAAAAAAAAACCCAGGGGCTGGGAGCATGGTCTAGGGGTAGAGTGTTTGCCTAGCATGCACAAAGACCTGGTTTCAATTCCTGGGTATCACATACACAGAAAAAGCCAGAAGTGGTCCTGTGGCTCAAGTGGTAGAGCTCTAGCCTTGAGGAATGCCCAAGGACAGTGCTCAGCCTTGAGTTCAAGTCCTAAGACCTGCAGAAACAAAACAGAACAGAAAAAAACAACAAAAATCCCCCAGCAATGATGTTGAACCATTTTCTTCAAAAAGGTGCAAAAACTTTGCCTCGAGAATAGGAGGAAGTTTTTATCATAGATTGAAAAAAAGAAGTGACTATTGATTTCCTTTCATTCAGATTACGTGTTTTGTTTTGTTTTTGTAGATCCTATTGATTTTCTTTCATTCAGAATATGTGTTTTGTTTTGTTTTTGTAGGTCATGGGGCTTGAACTCAGCCTGGGCACTGTCTCTGAGCTCTTCA
Organism: Megascapheus bottae; assembly: GCF_031878675.1. Taxonomy (NCBI): domain Eukaryota; kingdom Metazoa; phylum Chordata; class Mammalia; order Rodentia; family Geomyidae; genus Megascapheus; species Megascapheus bottae. Next base: position 28,935,055 of record NC_143547.1, read on the forward strand.
GCTGCAGGCTACCACCCTACCCTTGAGCCAAGACCCACTTCCTGTTTTCTAGAGGTTAATTGGAGATGAGAGTCTCAGGTCATTTTGTTCCTGGGCTGGCTTTGAACCTTGATCCTCAGATCTCAGCCTCCTGAGATTATAGCCATGAGCCATTGTGCCCCACACATGTTTTGTTTTGAATTTTTTGGTAGGTTGTGTTCAGGTTGTGTACAGGTGATTACAGTGGTTGCTTCCATAATCTACCCTGAATAATACTATGAATAGGGGTAGCCAGGCTTCGCAGGATAAATGTTTAAGTGAGATTGGTTACATGCATATTATCCTTTTAGGATTTCTTGATACCTCTGTGGAGCTATTGAACTTCACAATTTACCAGTGTGTGAAGGATCTTCAGTGAACAGATCTTCTATATCCAGGCACCCCTCCAGCTTTGGAAGGGAGGCTGAGGCCAGGGTGACCATGGAAGCTAATGGAAAATCACTCCAGAGCTGCTCTGCCCTTACACCACCAGAACCTCACAGATCATTTGAGGTAAGTGTAAGGTTTGCCGGCTAAGGTTTATTGAGAGAGAGAGAGAGAAAACAGACCTCCAGCCGCACAAGATGGAGTCAGGCGGAAGAAGGCCTTATGGCCAGAAGTGAGAGATTATATAGGGGGAGGGGTGTGGCCACAGCGGAAGCAGATGTGACCTCAGAGGATGAAGAAATACTTCTGATTAGGGCACCTCCCTCTACCTCCAGACATGCCAGTTGCCAAGGTTACAGTCTGGGCAGGGATTTCCAGGGTGCACAGGAGAATGCCAAGGGAAGGAATCATTTCTCCCAGACAGACCTAAAATTCCTACCTTCTGATAGTTATAAAGGGGCGCCAATCAGGTGCCGGGAATTTGGCCTAGTGGTAGAGTGCTTGCTATCATGCTCAAAGACCCGGTTCAATTTTTTGGTACTACATACATAGAAAAAAGCTGGAAGTGGTGCTGTGCCTCAACTGGTAGAACTATACCCTTGAGAAAGTCCAAGGACAGTGCTCAGACCCTGAGCTCAAGCACAGGACTGGCAAAAAAAAAATAAAGGGGCACCAAGTCTTTCTGGCTACTTCCTGCTGGCTAGGGGCGTTGATATAGGGGGAAGAAGGTGAGGATGTTGTCCATCCAGGAGAAGGAAGTGGTGACTGTCCCAAGTGAAGTCTTATGAGGTCAAGTCTGAACAATAAGAAAGAAAAACTTGAATGATTTAGAGATAACAAAAGCAATGAGTTGTAGAGGAACACAGAGGAGAGCTAGTGGAGGGGGAGACGGGAGAACAGTTAGCTCGGCATTACTCACCCTCATCTTCTGAGATACGAGGCAGGTTTACCTTGGTAGGTCTGAGAGAAGGGCAGTCACACCTTGGTACCATCACTGGTATAGGAGGTTCAGGAACAGAAGCAGTAACCCTCTTTACTCTTGACAGATGAATCCTCTGTGGCTGTCCACTGAGCTTCACTGCAGTAGGAGTGGTCAGTAGGACCTGCTGTGGGCCTGACCACTTAGGATGTAAACCAGATGGATTAAGGGTCTTGAGAAAGACTTGATCCCCAGGCAATATTGGAGGAGAAGGGAAAGGGCCTCGGTGGGCCTGCAGAAAACATTCATCAGCATGTTGGCGTAACATGTGCCTAAGAAAAGTTAGGACAGAAAGATAATCCATTAATGGAGCCTTTGTGCCATCAGTGGGGAAATTTCCCAGAAGAAAATGTCTTCCATACATTAGTTCAAAGGGGCTAAGAAAAGTAGGGCTCCGGGGGGAGGCACGTAAGCAGGTGAGAGCAAGAGATAACAATTCTGGCCAGGATTGCTGAAGTTCTAAAGAAAGTGTGGTAAGTTGTGTTTTTAGGAGATCATTTTCTCTTTAATCTTTCTATAAGACTGGGGTCTATAAGGAATGTCAAGGTTCCACTGGACATTTGAAGAGGCTGCTACCTGTTGGGTCACTTTAGAGATGAAGGCGGGTCCCCTGTCAGATTGAAGTGACCTGGGTAAACTGAACCTAGGAATAATTTCTTTTAGTAAGACAGAAGTGACAGTATCAGCAGTCTCTGATGTTGTGGGATAAGCCTCTATCCATCCTGAAAAATTATCTACCATCGTTAGAAGGTATCTTTGTCACATACATGGGGGCATGTGAGTGAAATCTATCTGCCAGTCTTCTCCCAGGGTATGCCCCCGGAGTTGGTGAGTGGGGAATGCAGCTGGTCGGAGACCTCCCTGTGGGGAAGTAAGGGAACAAGTAGGGCAGGCTTGGGTAATAGTTTTTAGTCGTGTCATTAGGCCAGGACAATAGATTAAAGATTTCAGAGGTGGGAAAGATGCTTGTATCCTGTGTAGGGCCTGGTGAATCAGAGACAGGAAGCTGTCTGCTTGTGTTTTGAGAAGAACTAGTCGTCCTCCCAGGGTCCTCCATCCCTGCTCTTCCTGGGAGGCTCTCTGTTGGGTAAGTTCCTCGAGCTCCTGTGGGGTATAAGAGGGTTGGATTGGAGGCAGTACCAGGAGTAAGGGAGCTGGAAGTTGTCTCTGGGCCGCTAACTTTGCCTCCTGGTCTGTCTTTGAATTACCTACCCTGACGATGTCCGGTCCTGTCCCATGGCCCCGGCAGTGAATGACGGCTACCTGTTGGGGAAGGGAAGCCGCTTCCAGGAGCTTTAGAATAAGTAGAGCATTAGCAATAGGGGTGCCTTTTGTAGACAGGACGCCACGCTCCTTCCAGATGGCTGCATGGGAATGGAGAATATGATAGGCATATTTTGAATCTGTATAGATGTTAATCCTTTGACCCCTAGCTAGGGTTAAGGCCCTAGTTAAGGCTATAAGTTCTGCCTTTTGTGAGGTGGTGCCAGGGGGAAGGGGACTGCTTTCAGTAATGGTGCGATTATTAACAATAGCATAACCCACAACCCAACTGCCCAGGGAGGTAGATGTGGAACTGCCATCAATATACCAGGTATCTTCTGGGTTAGAGAGACATGTCGAGATACTTGAAGTTGGGATTTTCAATGAATGTTGCATGAAACAACTGTAAGCAGGAAGGGGAAAGGGAGGACAGAGCTTTATGAGATAAAAGGTCCTTTATTCTGTGGGGAGGACATATGGTGGTGGGCTGGCCGATTGTGAGTTTTGTGCACTATTGAGCCAGAGTAGCTGCTGCTGCCAGAGCTCGAAGGCATGCTGGCCAGCCTTTTACCATTGGGTCCAGCTGGTTTGAGAGGTAAGCCACAGGTTTGAAAAATGGGCCCAACATTTGTCCAAGAGCCCCAAGGCCAATTCCCTGTCTCTCAGTGACATAGAGCATACAGGCTTTTTTTTAAGGCTGGGTAGAGCCAATGCTGGAGCCTGAAGAAGTGCCTGCTTCAGTACTTTAAATGGGGTATCAGTGGGATTTTGTGGTCCAGTGGCTCTCCGGTGAGCCCTTGGCTGCCTCATAAAGCGGTTTGGCCAAGGTAGCAAGCCAGGTATCCAAATACGAAAGGAAGGAAAGAATTTCCTCCTTGGTTTGAGGGACAGAGAGAGACTCAATGTAGGCTTTTCTGTCAAGAGTAATTCTTCTCTCTGTAGGAGTTATGGACAGACCCAGATATGTTACCTCTGGCTTTGTCATCTGGGCCTTGGAAGAGGAGACTCTATATCCTTTGGACAGTAGAAAGATGAAGGATGATGGGTTTTACACCTCGCCTATGTCGATGGGAAATGGGGTATTGGGGTGTGTTGGGGAAATGAGTAGGATCCTTCAGTGTAGTGAGGACGGGAGTATGGTGTTGAGCAATGGTGGGTGTAGAAGTATCCCAGATAAGAGGATTGACAAGATCAGGAGGGAGAGGAAAAGGGAACTGTTGGAAGGCCATGAGTGGTGATTCATTCAAGGACAAAAGTAGAAGGCTTGTTGGCTGTCTTGGAATATGGAATGAGAGTGAGACCTGGAATTTAGAGAGTAAGTCCCTCCCCAGAAGGGGTGTGGGACAATGGGGTAAGATTAGAAAGGAATGTGAAAATGGAAAATCATCTGTTCTACATGGGACTGGTCCAGTAGTTGTAGGGCAAGTAGGAAGGCCATCTACACCTACCACTGAGATCTGGGAGGGAAAAGATGGGCCAGAATATTCAGGCAACACCGAATAACTGGCTCCCGTATCCAAAAGAAAGGACACAAATTTACCTGCAACCTGAAGCGATACCCTGGGCTCCTCCATTGTGATGTTTGTGGGAGCCAGTGGCCCTGGGCACCATCAGTCTTCCACCAAGCCAAGTACCTTGGATGACTTGGGCTCCTTCCTGTATGGATGGAACTTGGGAGAGGCTGGCCCCCCTGTAGAGACAAGGAGGGACAATCAACTCCCCAATGTCCAAGCTGTCCACACCTTAGGCAGGGTCCAGATGGTGGTCATGGAATAGGGCAGGCTCTTGCCCAGTGGCCTTCCTTGCCACACTTAAAGCATGGTCCAGGTGATGTATGTTGTGTGCCTCTTCTTTGAGGAGCCCAGAGGGCAGCAGCCAGGAGCTGGTAATTTTCTCTATCATGGGCAGCCTTATCAGCTTTTTCCTGATCCTCCAGGTTATTGAAAACCTTAAAAGTCATGCTCACCAGATCTCATTGGGAGGTTTGAGGGCCGTCCTCAGCATTTTTTCACTTTCTTTCAATATCAGGAGCAGACTGAGAGATAAAATACGTATAAAGACCACTTTGCCTTCCCTTACTCTGGGTCCAGCTTTGTATAATGCTGGAGTGCCACTGTGAGGCGATCAAGAAATTCAGCTGGGTTTTCAGTGGGTCTCTGGGTAACCTCCTTTAATTTATCATAACTGACTGCACGGTGGTCTGCCTTCTGGAGGCCAGCTACCTGGCAGGTTACTATCCTATTTTTGTTAGCCCTTCCAGGAGCATTATTTTGGTAATCTCAATTGGGCTCTTCCCTGGGCACAGTTGTTTCCCCTTCTGGGAAAGTATTGTCTAGGCCATGGGTTTTATCAGCATGTGCCTGGGCCGCAGCCCAAACCCTTTTTCTTCAGAGGTAAGGGTGGAGGACAGGATTGCATATAGGTCATGCCAAGTGAGGTCATAAGTCTGAACAAGATATTTAAACTCTTTGGTATAATTATTGGGATCTTGGGAATATGATCCTAGTCGCTTATCAATCTGGGAAAGATCTGTCATTGAAAAGTGGGCATGCACACGAATAACCCCTTCTGCCCCTGCCACCTCTGGCAAGGATAAAAGGAGGTTGGTGGAGGTTCTGAGCTTCCAATACGAGATCGAGTATAAGTAGCAGGAGGTGAGTCAAAAGGAGATGAAGGAGGAGAAGGTGCAGAAGGTTTAACACAGGGAGGAGGAGCAGAGTCCTCAATGTCAAATGAGGGATTGAACACTTCAAATTCGGAAAGAGGCTCCAGGCTCTTAGGCGATTTGGCAGGGACAGGTTGCCCCCGTGCCAAGAGGATAGGGAAAATTGGGCAATACTGGCAGAAAGAAGGGCAAGCATGAAGAGCAAAGAAAGCCTGAACATACAGAACTTCTAGCCATTTACCATTACATCGACAGAATCTATCTAATCCCCTGAGAGTATTATAATCAAAAGTCCCATTATTGGGCCATTGAGACCAATTGTCTAGCCTATACTTTGGCCAGACTCGGTTGCAATAAAAGATGAGCCGTTGTACCAAGACATGTGAAAGGGTATCAATGTATGTGAATTAATGCACCTTCTATCTGGCAAATATCATGTAACCCTTTTACTAATTACAATTAAAAAAAAAAAGATGAGCCGTTTTGGCTTTATGGAGCCTCTGAGTAATAGAACATCTAGAGATTTTAAGAGGCATCCCAAGCAGGTGTCCCGGCTCAGGCAAGACTGATAAGACCCCATTGTTGTAAGAATTCGGAAGAGATGAGTAAGTCTAGTGTGGACCTGGGGGTGGTAGTGTGGCTGGGAGTAGGTGAGTGTGGGTGGGGAAGGGTCCCTAAGGATGTAATGGGAATGGTAGGGGGAGTGGTCAGCAGGTGTCCTTAAGGACGGATCAGCAGGGGTCCCAAAGGACATATAACAGCGGGGGGGGGGGGGAGTGGTATGCAGGGGGTCCCTAAAGATGTAGAAGGTCGGTGGGGGGTTGGGTGGGGGGAGTGGTCGGATGATGTCAAGGGCAGAGTCGGAGAGTATGTAGGGGGAGGAGTCCCAAGGGTGTCAGAGGTGGGGTTAGTGAGGAGGTCAATGGGGAACTTAAGTTGAGCGGGAAAGTGGGGGGTGGGGGAAGTCAAGGGTGGAAGAAAAGTGGGGTAAACTAGACAGGAGAGAGCTCGTGGACAGGAAATACTCACCAAGTGCAGACAGGATCACTGTAGCAGAATGTGCGACCAATAATAGGAAAGGCAGAGGTGCAGGAGTGGAGTTTCCTTTCTCAGATCGAGGTTGTGGGGGGGGCAGAAGGTGGATTGACCTTCTGAGAAACGGAGGGGATCCAGCGACTCCTGATCCTCTTTTCAGTCGGGTTTTGGCACCGAATGTAAGGTTTGCTGAAAGGAAACTCCATGCAGTTTAAGAGGCTAAGGTTTATTGAGAGAGGGAGAGAGAGAGAAAGAGAGAAAACAGACCTCCGGCCGCACAAGATGGAGTCAGGCGGAAGAAGAAGGCCTTATGGCTGGAAGTGAGAGATTATATAGGGGGAGGAGTGTGGCCACAGCGGAAGCGGATGTGACCTCAGAGGATGAAGAAATACTTCAGACTGGGGGACCTCCCACTGCCTCCAGACATGCCAGTTGCCAAGGTTACAGTCTGGGCGGGGATTTCCAGGGTGCTTAGAAGGCCAAGAGAAGGAATCATTTCTCCCAGGCAGACCTAACAGTAAGAAGACTCCCTCTCCCCCTCTCCTCCTCCCTCCCCCCCCACCTGCTCTAGGGCCAGTACTATCTGTCTTTTGTGTCTGTACTGGTGTTTGAACTCAGGACCTCATATTTTTTTCCCTCAGGGCTGAAACTGAGCCATACCCACTCTTCCAGCTTTTTTCTGGTTAGTTGAAGATAAGAGTCTCTTGGATCCGAGTCTGTGGAGAGGCTGGCTTTAAACTTTGATCCTCACATCTCAGCTTCCTGAGTAGCTAGGATTACAGGCACAAGTAACTGATGACTGGCTTCTTATTTTTTTTTCCAAAGGCATTGTGCTTTTGTGTTGCTTCTGTAAGGGAATCCTTTAGTCTCACTGTGTGTGAATGTCTAGAGTCTTGAATATATATTTTAGATCTAACTTCTACAAGTGAAAGAAAAGATGCATTGCTTTTTCTCCCTGAGCTTGACTTACCTTGAATTTGATTTAGTACAGTTTTAGATTTATAGAGAAATTGACAAGTTGGTGCATATACTAGTTCTATATACTTTTCCCACCTCTAGAATATTTTCCATTTTGTTGTTGTTGTTATTGTTGGTCATGGGGCTTTAACTCTGGGCCTGAGTGTTGTCCTTGAGCTCTTTAGCTCAAGGCTACTGTCCTACCCCTTGAACCACATCACCACTTCCCGTTTTCTAGTGGTTAATTGGAAATGAGTCTCATGGACTTTCTTCTGGACTTCTGTGCCTGGGCTGGCTTTGAACCATGGTCCTCAGATCTGACCCTCTTGAGTAGCTAGGATTGCACCGGCGCCAGCTGAATATTTTTCGTAGTAGTAATAGTAATAGTGGTAGTAGTAGTCGCTGTGCAGCTCAAATTCAGAGCCTGGGAACTGTCTCAGAGCTTTTTATTTTTTGCTCAAGGCTAGTACTCTACCACTTTGAGCCATAGTGCCACTTCCAGGTTTTGAGTAGTTAATTGGAGATAAGCGTCTCCAACCGACTTTTCTGCCCAGGGCTAGCTTTGAACCAGGATCTTCAGATCTTAGCCTCCTGGGTAACTAGGATTACTGGCTTGACTATTTTCCCTATTATTATTTATTATTACTATTATTATTATTATTATTATTATTTGTGAGTCATGGGGCTTGAACTTGGTCTGGGTGCTGTCCCAGAGCTCTTCAGCACAAGGCTACCACTGTACCCTTGAGCCAAGCCCCATTACCCATTTTTTATAGGTTAATTGGAGATAAGAGTCTCAGGTCCATTTGTGCCTGGGCTGGCTTTAAACCTTGATCCTCAGATCTCAGCCTCCTGAATAGCCAAGATTACAGGCATGAGCCACCACGCCCAGCTCCCTATTATTAATATACAGCATTATAATGGATCGAGGGTCTGAGAGTGTGGCCTAGTGGCAGCCTTGGGTTCGATTTCCTGTAACCACATACACAGAAAAAGCTGGAAGAGGTGCTGTGGCTCAAGTGGCAGAGCGCTAGCCTTGAGCAAGAAGTGTCCAAGGACAGTGCCCAGGCCCTGACCTCAAGCCCCAGGACTGGGGGGAAAAAAGGAAATGGATTGAGGAGGAGGGAATTGCCTAGTCTACGTACAGGTTTACAGCTTATGCCTTTAATTCTAGCAACTCAAGAGGCTGAGTATTAAAAAAGACAAATAGGGGCTGGGAGTTTGGCATAGTGGTAGAGTGCTTGCCTAGCATGCACGAAGACCTGGGCTCAATTCCTTGGTACCACATGCATAGAAAAAAAGCCACAAGTGGTGCTGAGGCTCAAGTGGTAGAGCTCTAGCCTTGAGAAAGTCCAAGGACAGTGCTCAGGCCCTGAGCTCAAGCCCAGGACTGGCAAAAAAAAAAAAAAAGACAAAGAGCAGAAAGACAAACTCAACAGTCCAATAACTCTGGGTTTTTTTTTTTTGGTTGGTTGTGGGGCTTGAACCCTTTGCCTGGGTGCTGTCCCTGAGCTCACTAACTTTTTGTGCCTGGGGCTGGCTTTGAGCTGGTATCCTCAGATCTCAGCCTCCTGAGTAGCTAGGATTACAGGCATGAGCCTCCAGCACCTAGCCTCCAATACATTTTATACAGGAAGAAAACCTGGGAAGAGCTACCAAGTCTTCCTTAGCCCAGCTAAAGGGGAAATGGCATACCCACCTTAAAACTAGGGTCTCTTTAAATATTAGGCAGAAAATGTGAAGTCCAGTGGGACAGATGGGAGTGGGGTGAGATGGAGGCGGGGTGGGAGAGCAATCTTGTCTTGAGTGGGGAGTTTCAGGGTCTCAACAGCATCTGTGTCCTCCGAGGCATCAGCACCAGAGTTGGCCTTGTTTTTTTGTTTTTGTTTTTTTCTCTTTCATGAGTGCTTGAGTGCATTTTCAGGGGGAAGGGGAAAGGCGATGATTCAGTGTGGTTGGCAGCATGGACAGTTAAGGGGGAAAGCAAGTGCTTTCAATCAGTTATTTTCCGCCGCTGAGATCTGAGGATTGTTGAAGTTTAAAGGGTCTAGAGATCTAGATAATCCTGAACAGACAAAGCTGGGCCTTTTTTCCCCTGCAATTAACTAGTAAAACTGAGGTACTGGAGATGTGGCTCAAATGGTAGAGTGCTAGTTGTGAGCTTGAGACTGACTTCAAAGTACAATACTGGCACCCCCCCCCCCATACACACACTCACACACACTGGAATAAAAACAGTAGACATTAGTGGGTTTGATTTTAACCCCACCATCAAACTTTTTAGTTTTTTGGTTTCTTTTATCGCTCCCCCCTCTCTATCTCTCCCTCCCTCCCTCCTTCCTTTCTTCTCTTCTTCACTTCATTCCTCCTTTCCTAATTGTTTTGTACTGATGCTCAGGCTTAAGCAGCCTCATATTCTTGCTTGACTTTTCTGCCCTAGGCTGACTCTCTACCACTTGAATCACATCTCCACTTCTGACTTTTGCCAGTTAATTAGAGGTAAAATCTCACAGACATTTCTGCCTACCTGGCCTCAAACCTTGATCCTCAGATCTCAGCTTCCTGAGTAGCTAGGATTCCAGGTGTGAATCACCACCAACTACCCGTTACTCCTAAGTAGGTGAAATGGGTGGATAGTGAAAGGTTGATAGGAAGTTAGGGTAGATGGGAAGTTGGAATGAAAACTGGCAATTTATTTATTTTATCTTTTTTTCTGTACTAGATATTGAACTCAGGGCTTCAAATTTAGTAGACAGGTGTTTTACTGTTTAAATCATGCCTCTAGTCCACACACACCAAGTTTTTTTTTCCAGTGTGGGAAATGTTTAATAATAACTTAGTCTTTTTTTTTTGCCAGTCCTGGGCTTAAGCTCAGGGCCTGAGCACTTTCCTTGGACTTTGTTAAGGTTAGAGCTCTACCACTTGAGCCTCAGCATCACTTTTGGCTTTTTTCTATGTATGTGGTACCAAGGAATCGAACCCGGGTCTTCATGCATGCTAGGCAAGCACTCTAACCACTAGGCCAAACTCCCGGCCCCTAATAACTTAGTCTTAACTGGGTAAAACATCATAAGAATTATAAGTAGTATATCCATATATTAAAGTTTGAGTGATATTTATTTGGTAGATTTTATATAACAAGAAGTTTTCTTAAGTTAAAAACAAAACTTTTTTTGGGGGGTGGGTCAGCGGCCTGGGCACTGTCCCTGAACTCTTCAGCTACCACCTACCCTTGAGCCTAGCCTCACTTCCTGATTTCTAGAGGTTAATTGGAGATAAGAGTCTCAGATCCTTTTGTGCCCAGGCTGGCTTTGAACCTTGATCCTCAGATCTCAGCCTCCTGAGTAGCTAGGATTACAGGCATGAGCCACTACACACAGCCAAAACTATTTTAAGGACTCAGCTACTACAGAAAAAGTATGCTAAAATTAGTTCATAGTACACTAAAAAAAAAACAAACTCAAAGAGACACCATTCCTGTTTTCTTCAAAATGTGTACCTTAGTTTGTTGTATGCCTCCAAAGACAGAAATGGGAAATATCAGGATGATCTTTATTTGGTCTCAAACAATCATTGCAAAAATACAAGCTCCTCGGCAAAAAAAATTAATTTGACTACTAACACAGGCACGTAGTCCACCATTTTTTCACATTTTATTTTATTTGGTGTTGGTCCTGGAGCTTGAACTTGGGGCCTGGGTGCTTTCCCTGAGCTTTTGTTTTTCTTTTTTGCCAGTTCTGGGCTTGGGCTCAGGGCCTGAGCACTGTCCTTGGGTTTTCTCAAGGCTAGAGCTCTACCACTTGAGCCTCAGCACCACTTCTGGCTTTTTTCTATGTATGTGGTACCGAAGAATTGAACCCGGGTCTTTGTTCATGCTAGGCAAGCACTCTACCACGAAGCCAAACTCCTGGCCTGGCCCCTTTCCCTGAGTTTTGTTTTTTTTTTGCCAGTCCTGGGGACTGAACTCAGGGCCTGAGCACTGTCCTTGGACTTTCCTCAAGGTTAGAGCTCTACCACTTGAGCCACAGCACCACTTCTGGCTTTTTCTATGCATGTGGTACAGAGGAATCAAACCTGGGCCTTTGTGCATGTTAAGCAAGCACACTACCACTAGCTCAAACTCCCGGCCCCTCCCTGAGTTTTATATCTTTTGTTCAATGCTAATGTTCTGCCACTTGAGCCACAACCCGTCCCCTTTTGTTTTTGTGGTGGTTAATTGGAGAGAAGTGCTTCACAGGCTTTTCTGCTTGGGCTGGCTTTGAACCAGGATCCTTAGATCTCAGCCTCCTGAATGTAGGCATATTTTCCCCATTTCAGGTTGACAGCCTTAATCCTGGGACATCTGTAAGCCCATTCCCACACAAATTGAACATGCCACCAGCCCATTCACACCCATAACTGCAATACTGCCCTAACTATGTCAGCGCCATGCTGTTGCCATAGTCCCAGTTACCCATTCCTGATCATATGCTATTTCTAGTGTCCAGGTGCAAGGTGCTTGGACTTGACTATGTGCCCCAATGTTTTTCCTGGCTGTGGGCTAGTTATAGAATGTATTGTCTCGGCTATGTGCCAGATATAGGATGTTGTCCTGGCAATAATCCAGCTATAGGATATTTGGCACTGGCCAGCTGTTATCTCCAGTGTCCAGCTGCAATTAAAATATTTCCTGCTCCCAGCCCCCTCTCTTGTCTTCAACCCCCTACACTCTATAACTGCTCCCCATGCCCGAGAGCAGTTTGCTCTTTATCCTGGAGAAGATCTGCCTATCTACTTTGGACATTAAATCTTGCTTTCTTCTACATGACATGTGTCTGTCTGGTTTTCTGGAATGGTGCTTTATTGAGTAGCTAAAATTATAGGCGTGAGCCACTGATGGCTAATTGTAAAAAAAGACATTTCATGAGCTGAAGAGCTCAGGGACAACGCTCAGGCCGAGTTCCAGACCCATGACCCACAAAAAAAAAGACATTTTCAAATTGCTTTTACCTGGATGTTCTGTGGACAAGGATATTATTTCTGACTGGGAACACTTTCTCTCTACCTAGTATTCCGAACCCCAACCTTGTAGAAGAACCCCTAAAGAAGGCTACATTTAGGAATGGCAAAGTGGATGGGATCAGGGAGAAAGTTTGGGGTATAATTGGTAGAGTTGAGCAACCTTTGAGAAGTGGTTGAGTCTCCTTACCTGAATGTGTTCTGGAAATGGACTGTGACTGTGGAATGGTTCCTTGCCCTTTAAATCCATCCTTCAAGCAGTCACTTTTACTTGTATCTGCTAAAAAAATGCTTATAATATGAGACCATCCTGGTCTTCACCATTTGGAACTGAAGATGGAGTGCTGGAGCAGACCAGCACCAATTAGGTGGAGTGTGTGGAGACAGGGGCTCCTGTCAAAAACCATGAGCGCCTCCCAGTGGTAATTACTTGGCTTAGAGAATTGATTGGCTTAGAGAATTTCCATTTAAGGGCGATTCCTATCTCACTGTTAATCAAAACTGCCCCTGGAATATAAAATTACTCATGATGCGAAGCTGATGGAGAAATGATCTGATTGGAGACCAGTGCCAAGAGAAGTTCTAGAATAAAATGGAAAGGGTTTGGATAAGAACATACTCCCAAGGAAGGCAGAAAAGTGTGTGTGTGTGTGTGTGTGTGTGTGTGTGTGTGTGTGTGTGTGTGTGTTTCCTAGGGCTTGAACTCAAGGTCTGAGCATGTTTTGTTCAAGGGTAGTGCTCTACATCTTGAGCTACAGCCCCACTTCTGGCTCTTTGGATGGCTTGTTGGAGGGAAGACTATGATAGACTTAACCTGCAGAGCTAGCTTTGAACTAAGATCCTTACTTCTGAGCCTCCTGAGTAGCTGGGCTTACAGGAGTGAACCATCAGTGCCCAGCCAGAGTTAGCTTTTTTTGCCAGTCTTGGGGCTTGAACTCAGGGCCTGGGCGCTGTCCCTGAGCTTCTTTTGCTAGAGGCTGGCACTATTGAAGAACAGTTGGGTGCCCATGGCTGTAATCCTAGCTATTCAGGAGGCTGAGATCTAAGGACAACAGTTGGAAGCTAGCCCAGGCAGAAAATTCCATGAGACTTTTTAAAAAATTTTTTATTGTAATTAGTAAAAGGTTTACATGATATTTGCCAGATAGAAGGTGCATTAATTCACATACATTGATACCCTTTCACATGTCTTGGTACCCATTACCCTACCCCCCGCCCCCCCACCCGTCTTGGTTTTCCCCCCTTCCCTATCAAATTTCAAATAACCAAGTACAACTAAATTCAATATATCAGATAACAAAGTGAGATACTGTAATAATATGAGATGACCAAGTGACAGCAAAGGAGATGAGAGACAACATAGTACATTAAGGACAACAATCGTTCGTTATATGGCTTTTGTTTCAATATCCTGGAGGTCCTTTCAATTAGCTTCATACTATATGGCCTTATGTATCAGGATTTTGCTCTATTGCAGATCTCTGGTAGTAGAGGCCAAGGTTTCTACTGATTATGACAAATGAGGGAAACCATTGAGCCTAAGTTCCTTTGAGTCTGGCTTACTTCGCTAAATATGATTTTTTCTAAGTCTTTCCATTTCTTAACAAATGGGGCAATGCCATTCTTTCTGACAGCAGCATAGAATTCCATTGTGTACAAATACCACAACTTGTTGATCCACTCTTCAATTGAGGGACATCTAGGTTGGTTCCATATCTTTGCTATGGCGAATAATGCTGCAATGAACATTGTTGTGCTAGTGGGTTTAGTATGTCCTTGTTTCTGGATGATTGGGTAAATGCCAAGTAGTGGAATTGCTGGGTCATAGGGGAGTTGTATGTTTAGCCTTTTAAGGCACTGCCACACTGCTTTCCATAGTGGTTGAACGAGTTTGCACTCCAACCAACAGTGTAGTAGTGATCCCTCCTGGCCACATCCCCTCCAGCATCTGTTATTATTCGTTTTCCTGATCCTGGCCATTCTAACTGGAGTGAGGTGGAATCTTAGAGTTGTTTTGAACTGAGGACCCAGATATTAAACCACAGACCTATGGCCACCTAATTTTGACAAGGGAGCCAAAAAATAGAATGGAAGGAAGACAGCCTCTTCAACAAGTTATGCTGGCAGAACTGGTTAAGCACCTGCAGAAAACTAAAGTTGGATCCTTCTTTGTCACCTTGCACTAGAATTAACTCCAAATGGATCAAAGACCTGGAGGTAAAAGCTAACACACTGAAAACTTTACAGGAAGGATTAGGAGATACACTAGGCCTCCTTGGCACAGGTCGAAACTTTCTTAATAAGGACCAAGAATCACAACAAATCAGAGAAAGGCTGGATAAGTGGGACTGCATTAAACTGCGGAGCTTTTGTATGGCAAAGGACATAGCTAGTAAATTAATTAGGAAGCCTACAGAGTGGGAGAAGATCTTCACCAACCAAACAACGGACAAAGGCCTCATATCTAAAATATATCAACAACTCAAAAAATTGAATCACTCCAAAACTAATCTCCAAAGTAACAACCATCCCATTAAAAAATGGGCCAAAGACTTAAAGAGAGTCTTCTCTGTAGAAGAAACAAAAATGGCCTATAGACACATGAAGAAATGCTCAACATCTCTGGTCATAAAAGAAATCCATGAGACTTTTATCTCTAATTAACCACCCAGAAGCTAGAAGTGGAGCTGTGGCTCAAATGGTAGAGCACCAAAATTGAGAATAAAAGCTCAGGGACAGCACTCAAGCTCTAGGGAGAAGGCCTTCAAAAGGGAAAAGGCCTGTGCCTCTTTATAGCTCTTAGATATGATTTTATGAGATTGGCACAAAAAATTTAGGTTGAGTGCCAGTGGCTCCTCCCTGTAGCTACTTGGAGGTAGAGATTGGGAGGATTGTAGTTGGAGGCTAGATCAGATATAAATGTGAAACTCCATGCTAATCAATAGCTAGGCCTGGTGGCTACATCCAGGCATATCAAGGTCTAAGCTGGCCTGGCATAATGACAGACCCTACTCAAAAACTAAGGAAGAAAGCCAGGTGCAGTGGCTCACATCTATAATCTTAGCTACTCAGGATGTTGAGATCTGAGGATTGCAGATCAAAGCCAGCCCAGGTACTAAAGTCTGCAAGTTTCTTATTTCCAATTAACTATCAGAAGAGGGAAAGTGAGGCTGTGGCTTAGGGGATAGGGTGTTAGCCTTGAGCTGAAGAGTTCAGGGACAACGCCCAGGCCCAGAGTTCAAGCTCCACAACTGAAAAAAATAAAAATAACGAAGAAGCTGGGCGCTGGTGGCTCGTGCCTGTAATCTTAGCTACTCAGGAGGCTAAGACCTGAGGATGATGTGGTACAGATCCAGCCCATACAGGAAATTCTGTGAGATTCTTAATTAACCACCCAAAAACTGGAAATGACGCTGTGGCTCAAAGTGGTAGTGTACTAGTCTTGAGTAATAAGAAAGAGCTCAGAGACAGGGCTCTGAGTTCAAACCCCACAATCAAAGACAAACAAAAACTCCAGGAAATGGAAAGAAGAGGTTTTTTTTTCTTTTCTTTTTGTCTTATTTGTGTGTCTGTCTTTGGGGGAAGATAAGGGGTTACAGAAATAGAGGGACAAAGGGTGAACAAATGCATTAGTGGTACTCAATAGGCACTATGTTGAAAATGAAGTATATAATTTTTTTTTGGCCAGTCCTGGGCTTGAGCTCAGGGCCTGAGCACTGTCCTTGGATTTTCTCAAGGCTAGAGCTCTACCACTTGAGCCTCAGCACCACTTCCAGCTTTTTTCTATGTATGTGGTACCGAGGAATCGAACCCGGGTCTTCATGCATGCTAGGCAAGCACTTTAACCACTAGGCCAAACTCCCGGCCCTGAAGTATATAATTTATGGGTGGGGATGGCAGGGAAAAACTGGGAGAGAGAAAGGGGTGGAACTGTCCAAAAAGAAATGTACTCTTGGGCCGGGAGTTTGGCCTAGTGGTTAAAGTGCTTGCCTAGCATGCATGAAGACCCGGGTTCGATTCCTCGGTACCACATACATAGAAAAAAGCCGGAAGTGGTGCTGAGGCTCAAGTGGTAGAGCTCTAGCCTTGAGAAAGTCCAAGGACAGTGCTCAGGCCCTGAGCTCAAGCCCAGGACTGGCAAAAAAAAAAAAAAAGAAATGTACTCTTTACCTGACTTAAGAAATGGCAAAGCCTAGCACGGTGGCTCACGCCTGTAATCCTAGCTACTCAGGAGGCTGAGATCTGAGGATCAAGGTTCAAAGCCAGCTCGGGCAATAGAAAGCCGAAAGAATCTTATCTCCAATTAATCACTGGAAAATGGGTAGTGGGGCTGTGGCTGCACCCAGGCCCAGAGGTAGGGCAGTAGCCTTGAGCTGAAGAACTCAAGGATAGTACCCAGGCCAGAGTTCAAGCACCATGACCAAAAAAAAAAAAAGAAAAAGAAATGGCAACCCTTTTGTACATCACCTTTATAATAACAACAAAATATTTAATAAAAAATAAGAAAGGCAAAAAGGTTTGGGGATGTGCCTCAAGTGGTAGAACATCTACTTGGTAAATGTGAAGCCCTGAGTTCAATACTTGGGACCAAACAGGATTATTTTCAAAGATATTAAGATCAAGACTAAGAAAGTTCATTAGCAAAGGAAAGGAAATATAGAGAGATAGTATATAACCCAGACATGAATGTGTCAGATACTCTCGTCAAGGGAGGTATCCACCCTCCTTGTTTTCATTGCAAGCACTTTCTTTTGCCAGTTCTGGGGCTTGAACTTAGGGCCTGAGCACTGTCCTTTGGCATTTTTCCTAAAGGCCAGTGATCTGCCACTTGAGCTACAGTACCACTTCCAGATTTTTTCTATGTATGTGATACCGAGGAATGGAACCTGGGTCTTCATGAATGCTAGGCAAGCACTCTACCAGTAAGCCAAACTCCTGGGCCAGGGCCTCACATTCTTGTCATTCAAAGTTGGCACTCACTTGAGCTACTACAGCTCCACTTCCATCTTTTGTTAGTTAATTGGAGATAAGAGTCTCACAGTTATGCCCAAATTGCCTTTGAACTTTAATCTTCACCCCAGCCTCTTGAGTAGATAGGATTACATGCACGAGCCACTAGTGCCTGGCCCTTTTGTAATCATTTTTCTAGTATCTGGATTTGAACTCAGGTCCTCACACTTAGTAGTTTGCTTGCTTGCTTAGCTGGTGTTGCACCACTTGAGTCATACCCCCACCCAAGCTTTTTGCCAGCTCTTTTTTGGAGCTGGTCTAACTTGATGAATAATCCATATGTACTTGAAGGACCTGTCTTTTCTTTGGGTTGCAGGTTTTTTTTTTTTTTGCCAGTCCTGGGCTTGAGCTCAGGGCCTGAGCACTGTCCTTGGACTTTCTCAAGGCTAGAGCTCTACCACTTGAGCCTCAGCACCACTTGAGGCTTTTTTTTTCTATGTATGTGGTACCGAGGAATCGAACCCGGGTCTTCATGCATGCTAGGCAAGCACTTTAACCACTAGGCCAAACTCCCGGCCCCAGGTTTTTTTTTTAATATATCCTTGCTAAGTTTGTGCCTGCTTATTATTCCTGAGAAAGTTGTTGGGCTCACCATTGTGGATTTGTCCATGTCTTCTGGTTCTTCACATATTGTTTTGTGCTGGTACTAGGGTTCAAATTCAGGGCCTGAGTGTTTGTCCCTGGACTTTTTCTTTCAAAGTTGGCACTCTTATCATTTGAGCCACAGCTGTACTTCTAGCTTTTTGGTGGTTAATTAGAGATGATCCTCATGGAATTTCCTGCCTGGGCTGGCTTCAAACTGTTATGCTCAGCAGCTATCAGCCTTCTGAATAGCTAAGGTTGCAGGAATGAGCACCCAGCTGTTCTTCAAATATTTTGAAGCATTGTTACTGGGTGCACCTCATTCCGAGGGGTCTCCTCCCCAGTTCAGTCACGGGAGCTCTCCAAGCCCTATATCAGCCACCAGGGGCCAGCTAGGCAGCTGGAGATTTAGTTTCTGTATTCTGGCACTCGCTCAAAGGTTTGCCTTCAGAGCAACCATTAGCAGGATGGAACAACTTTTTTCACTCAAGGTTGATATCAGCTCTACCGTTGGAGTCACACTTCCACTTCTAGCATTTTACTAATTGATTGGAAATGAGAGTCTCAAAGATTTTCTATCTGGGATAGTTTTGAACTTCAGTCCTCTTATCTCAGTCTCCTGAGTAGCTAGAATTAACGGCACTAGCCAATGGCTACTGGCTGGCTTCTTAATTTTGATTTCCCTTCAAAGTCCCATAGGTTCAGTCACCTTTTTTCTTTGGTAACAGTCCTAGGGATTCTACTCAGGGCCTCGTAATTGTCCCTGAACTTCTTTGCTCAAGCCTAGTGCTAGTGCTCTACCAATTGAGGCACAGCTCCACTTCTAACATTTTGGTCCTTAATTATAGATAATAGTCTAATGGACTTCCCTGCCCTAGCTAGCTTTGAACTTTGATCCTCAGCTCTCAGCTTCCTTAGTAACTAGGATTACAAATGTGAGCCACCAGTGCCCACCTAATCTTTTCTTCATGAATTAAAAAATTAAAACAATAGTAGGGCTTTTCAGGGCTCTTCCAGATAAAAGATATTAAAACACAAAATGCAGTGTGCTCTTTCTAGTCAGCTTTCAATTGAAAGGATAACCACATAGATTTTATTGAACTCAAGGCCTGTGCATTGCCATTGAGCTTTCTCAAGTCTAGCGCTCTACCACTTGAACCACCATAGTACTTTTGACATTTTCTATGTATGTAGTACTGAGGAATTGAATCCAGGGCTTCATGAATACTAGCTAAAAACTCTACTACTAGGCCACACTCTTGGCCTCAACACACACACACACACACACACACACACACACACACACACACACACACACACACAGTTTTTTTTGCCAGTCCTGGGGCTTGAGCTCGGGGCCTGAGCACTGTTCTTGGGCTTTCAAAAGGCTAGAGCTCTAACACTTGAGCCTCAGCAGCACTTCTGGCTCTTTTCTATGTATGTGGTACTGAAGAATCAAACCTGGATCTGTGTGCATGCTGGTCAAGCACTCTACCACCAGGCCAAACTCCTGGCCCCCACACAGAGGTGTTTTTTTTGTGCATGCTAGTACTGTAGCTTGAATATAGGACTTGGGGCTCTCATTTGACATTTTCCCATCAAGCCTGATGTTCTACCAATTGGGTCACCTATCCACTTCTGTTTTTTGTTTGTTTTTAACTGGTTATTTGGAGACATGAACCTCATGGACTTTTTCACCAGTCTGACTTCAAATCACAATTCTCAGCTCTCAGCTTCTGGTGTACTTAAGATTGCAGATGTTAGTGACTGGCTGACATCAGGATTTTCACACGTTCTTTCCACCATGCATCCCATTTCTGATCATGGCAGGTTATTTTGTTACAGGGATCTGTGTCCTTCGAGGATGTGGCTGTGAAATTCACCCTAATGGAGTGGCGTACACTAAACATTGCTCAGAGGACCATGTACAAGGAAGTGATGCTGGAGACCTACAACAACCTGGTATCCATAGGTGAGGACCACTGTCTGTGTGACTCCTTGGAAGCATGGCACTACTGGAATGTGTGCAGCTGCTGCAGAATATAGTGATGACTGCAGTTCAGCTTCAGTTGCTAGTTGGGGCCACTAGGAAAAATGTGTATGTTTTACCTCCCCAGGGAAAGATTTCAATGGGCCCTTGCCTCCTCCACCTGAGGCTCTAAAGTGCAGACATTTTGATTCACATCCTGTACCATTTCCATTGACAGGCCTCTGCATGGCCAAACCAGAGATGATCCTCAACTTGGAGCAAGGACAGATGTGGGCATTAATGGAGCCCTCCTCAGATCATGGTTCCTCAGGTAAGTGGCCAAGAATTCAACACAGGTAACATACAGGAGGGAAGCAAGGTCCTAGGAACAGATCAAATGGAATACTTTAGCCATATTGTGTGTGTGTGTATGCGTATGCATGTGTGTGTGTGTGTATGCGTATGCATGTGTGTGTGCATGCATGCATGTGCACACATGTGCATAGGCGCACGCACGCGCGCACACACACACACACACAAGGGGTAGGGTGGTAGCCTTGAGCTGAAGAGCTCAGGGACAACGTCCAGGCCCAGACTTCAGGTCCCACGACAGTCAAAAAACCTGGAGATAGTATCTCCCTATGTAGCCCTCAACTCTCCATTCTGCTTTCTTAATTCCTGTGATTGCAGGTGTGCACCACCATGCCCAGTGTATTGCAGAGATTAAAGGATATAGTTAAGAGGTTTATTTTATAATATAGTATGTATGCCTTTTAGAATGGTCTATGAAGGAGTGACATGCTCTGGTTTGTTTTTTAAGGCTCACAGTCACTGCAGTATAGCAACGATTCTGCTGGGGATAATGCCACCAACATGAATAATCACCTTCTTGAGCATGAGAGAAATCAAGCTCTCAATGTGGAGCTCAATGGAGAGGGACAAAGCTCTCATGAAGAAACAGGTGCAATTAGAAGCCCTGTACGAGAAAGAAACTTTGAATGCCATGAGTGTAGTAAGGCATACCGTAGGAAATCCACCCTGTTGGCTCATATGAGAAAACACACAGGGGAAAGGCGCTATGAGTGTGGAGTGTGTGAGAAAAGCTTCCTGACAAAGTCCTATGTCAAGACACATCAGAAAATTCATACCGGGGAGAAACCCTTCCAATGTCAGGAATGTGGCAAAGGTTTTACCAGGAAGTCACAGGTCAAACTACATGAAAGAATCCACACGGGAGAGAGACCCTATACATGTACAGAGTGTGGAAAAAGCTTCACTGGGAACGGGACTCTCACCATTCACCAGAGAATACACACAGGGGAGAAACCTTACGAATGCAGTGAATGTGGGAGAAAATTCCGGATCAAGTTATCTCTCATTCAGCATGAAAGAACACACACAGGGGAGAAGCCCTATGAATGTCACTGTGGGAAAAGGTTTAATGCAAAGAAATCCTTCATGTATCATCAAAGGATCCACACTGGTGAGAAACCTTATGAGTGTGGAACCTGTGGGAAATTCTTCCGAGTGAGGAGAACCCTCCTTAATCATCAGAGAACCCACACTGGTGAAAAACCCTATCAATGTAACCACTGTGGGAAATGTTTCAGAGTCCACTCCTCTCTGGGCATCCATAAGAGAATTCACACGGGAGAGAAGCGTTATGAATGTAGTATCTGTGGAAAAGCTTTCTATGTGAGAAGTTGCCTCACTGAGCACCAGCAAATTCATTCAGGAGAAAAACCCTACGAATGCCAGCATTGTGGGAAAGTCTTTACCATGAAGCGATCCCTTCGCCAACATTGTAAAATTCACACAGGAGAGAAGCCCTTTCATTGCATGGAGTGTGGTACTGCCTTCTACGTGAGAATGCGCCTCGTGGAGCATCAGCGGATTCACACGGGAGAGAGGCCCTTTGGGTGTCAGGAGTGTGGGAAGGCTTTCTACCGCAAAGCACGACTCACAGAACACCAGAAGATACACCGAGGCCAATCTTAGTCTGGCCTGATGAGGAAAAAAAAATCGTTCCTAAAGATACCTCTCCCATTAGAGAAGTGCCTCTTTTGAGTTACCCCACCACTAGAGCATGTGGATCTTTTTTTTGCCAGTCCTGGGCTTGAGCTCAGGGCCTGAGCACTGTCCTTGGACTTTCTCAAGACTAGAGCTCTACCACTTGAGCCTCAGCACCACTTGTGGCTTTTTCTATGTATGTGGTACCGAGGAATCAAACCCAGATCTTTGTGCATGCTAGGCAAGCACTCTACCACTAGGCCAAATTCCCAGCCCTTTTCTTTTTTTATGGATTGTGGGACTTGAACTCTGGGCCTGGGCGCTATCCCTGAGCTCTTCAGCCCAAGGCTACCACCCTATCCTTGAGCCACAGTGCCATTTCCAGTTTTCTAGTGGTTAATTGAAGTCTCACAGACTTTAGTGCCAGGGCAGGCTTTGAACCTTGATCCTCAGATCTCAGCCTCCTAAGTAGCTAGGATTACAGGAGTGAGTCTTGGTGGCCTGCTGGCAACCAACTTTAACTCTTCTAATCTCTCTCTCAATCTCTTAATCTTTCTCTCTCCTCTCTTTATTCATTCATTTATTTGAGAAAGCTCAGACTAGCCCCGAAATCTCTTGATACTTCTGCCTCCACTGTCACCACCACCACCATCTGACTCTTGGGATTGAAGCTATGCACCACCATGCCAAGCTAATTTTTTTAATTTAATTTTTTCTTTCTTTGCCAGTCCTGGCGCTTGAACTCGGGGTCTGAGCACTGTCCTTGGGCTTTCTCGAGGCTAGAGCTCTACCACTTGAACAACAGCACTTCTCGATTTTTCTGTGTATGTGGTACCAAGGATTTGAACCTGGGGCTTCATGCATGCTAGGCAAGCACTCTACCACTAGGCCGAACTCCTGGCCCCCAGCTAATTTTTATAATAATTTTTTTGTAGGTCATGGGGTTTGAACTCGGCCTGGGCGCTATCCCTGAGCTCTACAGCTCAAGGTTACCATACTACCCTTGGGCCTGATCGTTGTCCCTAAGCTCTTCTGCGCAAGGCTACCCCCATACCCTTGAGCCAGGACCCAGTTCCCAGTTTTTATTTACTTTTTTGTTAAAGAATTTATTAACTTAGATTTTTACATCATATTTCAAATGACATGTTTAACAAACAAGTATTCAAGAACATTTCCCATTCTTTAGAATTTAAATGGAGATAAGAGTGTCAGGTCCTTTTGTGCCCGGGCTGGCTTTGAAACTTGATCCTCAGATCTCAGCCTCCTGAGTAGCTAGGATTACAGCCATGAACGACCACCCCCGGGTTATTTTTTCCCCCTCAGTCCTGGGGTTGAGCTCAGGGCCTGAGCACTGTCCTTGGACTTTCTCAAGGCTAGAGCTCTACCACTTGAGCCACAGCACCACTTTTGGCTTTTTTCTGTGTATGTGGTACCGAGGAATTGAACCCGGGTCTTCATGCATGCTAGGCAAGCACTCTACCACTAGGCCAAACTCCCGGCCCCAACCTGGCTTAATTTTCATAACTCTGATTTTACTCTGAATCTGGCTGCTTTCTGCAGTTACACCTTCCTGATAAATGTTCTGTTATTGTCTTTTCAGTTATATTGTTAACAATGTTATAATTATGTAAGAATTATTAAAATAAGTTGTTTGTTAAAGTAACTGGTGTTGTTTTTGTGTCCTATCTCTAAATTCTACTATCCTCCCAATTACAAATCTTTGCTCTGGGGCAGTTGGAGAAACGTTCCATCACCAACTTTCTAACATCATCAGCTCTTATTATCAGTCCTCTAAGTCTTTAATAGCAACTGTGTTTATATATTCATATGCATACAAATATAACCGTTAGCTAATATGCAGACTTTGCCAAGAACCACGGATGTCCAGGTACAGGGAACAAAGGAAGAAGTTTAATGTGGGGGAGGGACTCACATATTCACACGTCAGAAGCAGCACTGGCTATTGTCTGGGGGTGACATATAACCTGCAGGTTTTAGGGGGTGGAGACCCTAGGGTGGATGGAGGACTAGGGGCTTCATCATGGCAGACTGGGATTTATGGATACTGTCCAAATGGTAGATAAGGGGCTCTGCAGCTTCTCAGACCTGAATGTCAGCTGGGGGGATCTGGTAGCCTTATATGGTTATTCAAGGTAAATGGGTGGGAGATAGCTGCCCTTAATCCAGGGGCCTGGTGTTGCTTGTGCTGGGCACTATGAGAGAGGGGCCTTGGGCCAGCACTGATTAATTTACTGCTTTGACCAGATGAGCCCATGAAGGGGTATGCTGATTTACAAGCTAAGCTATTCGAGAGGCCCGTGGGCCTACATGTCACGATCAATAACCTACAATGATGTGTTGTTATACGTATTATGTGTATGCACATATATGCCACACCTCACAAAACGTTTTTGTCTTAAGTGAGCAATAATTCTTTGTTGCTATTGTTTTGGTACTTGTCCTGGGGCTTGATCTCAGGACCTCATTGCTGTTCTTGACCTCTTGACCTCTTTTTTTTTCTCCTCTCTCAAGGCTAGCTGTCTGCTACTTGAGCCACAGCTCTACTTCTGGATTTTCTTTGGTGCTTAGAGATAAGAGTCTCCGGGACTTACTTTCCTACCAGGGCTAGCTTTGAAAGAGGATCTTTATTTTCTTTTTCTTTTTGGTGGGTCATGGAGCTTGAACTCTGCCTGGGCGCTGTCCCTGAGCTCTTTAGCTCAAGGCTACCACCCTACCCTTGAGCCAAGCCCCATTTCCCACTTTCTAGAGGTTAATTGAAGAGGTCCTTTTCCTTTTGTGCCCAGGCTGGCTTTGAACCTTGATCCTCAGATCTCTGCCTCCTGAGTAGCTAGGAATATAGGCGTGAGCCACTGTGTTGGGCTTCTCATGGACTTTATTTTTCTTTTCAATTTGTGTGTGTGTGGGGGTCATGGGGCTTAAACTCTGGGCCTGGGTGTTGTCCCTGATCTCTTCAGCTCAAGGCTGCCACCATACCTCTTGAGCCACAACGCCAGTTCCATTTTTCTGGCTTTGAACCTTGATCCTCAGATCTCTGCTTCCTGAGTAGCTAGGATTATAGGCAAAAGCCACTGTGCCAGGCTTCTCATGGACTTCCTGTGAGAGAGGATTTTGAATTGTTAGCCTCAGATCTCAGCCCCTTGCTTCGCTATTACAGACATGTGCTCTCCGTGCCCAATTCCAGATTTCATTTTGTTATTTTTATTTTGCCAGTCCTGGGGTTGAACTCAGGGCCACTGCCTTTAAGCTTCTTTTTTCTCCAGGCTTTAACAGGAGATCCACAGGACCACTTCTGGCTTTCTTTATGTGGTACTAAGGAATTGAACCCAGGGCTTCATGAATACTAGGCAAGCAATCTACTACTAAGTTACATTCCCAGCTCTCATTTTTATACCTCACTTCTTTGGGGTTGTTGGTGATTTGTATTGCTGAGTGTTAGACAGTGACAGTCAGAAGTTGTAGGTATCCAGCTCTAGCTGGTTCGGTTTTCACCGGAAGAGCACACGTGCGAATGTGGGCACACACACTGGCGGTTTACAAGTCTTTTGGAACTTGCTTCTGCTTCAGCAGGTGTCATTCATCCAGAGGTGAGTAATTGGTCTTCTCCACAACCTGTACCCATGCATAGCCTTCCATACCCCTAGAGATGTGGGTGAGTCCAGAAATGCCCAATATTGTGGTTTTATTTCAAAGATTAATTTTTTGTTCATTGTGGGGCTTGAACTCTAGGTCTGCGTGCTGTCTCTGAGCTCTTTAGCTCAAGGCTAGTGCTCTACCACTCGAGTCACAGCACCACGTCCACTTTCCTAGGTATTAATTAGAGATGAAAATCTCATGGACTTTTGTGCTTGGGCTAGCTTGGAACCTTGATCATCAGATCTCAGCCTCCTGAGTAGCTAGGATTATAGGCATGAGTAACCTGTGCCCAGCTTCCCTGATATTTTTTTTTTGCCAATCATTGGCCTTGAACTCAGGGCCTGGGCACTGTCCTTGGGCTTTCTCAAGGCTAGAGTTCTACCACTTGAGCCACAGCACCATTTGACTTTTTTCTATGTATGTGGTACTTAAGAATCAAACCCAGGTCATCGTGCATGCTAGGCAAGCACTCCACCACTAGGCTAAACTCCAGGCCCCTTTCCTGATTAAGTTTTGTCTGGGCTGGCCTACTACCTACCAACAACATAGGAACCCACAGGAAGCTGTGATGGTTGACCTTCCTTAAATACTTACAACCAACATTGCTAACAACCCTAGACACGGGGCTATCCCATAGAACTCCAAGTCAACTCAGCTCCCTCCAGTTTCAGAGAGGTTTCAATTGCTCAGGGCTGCTGTTATAGTTTGGATGTTAAATGTCCCCCAAAGGCCTGGGATGGAGGCTTACTTTGATAATCTGTGGTGAAACTTGTTGGGCAGCAGGCCCTGGTAGAGGAAATGAAATCATCTCTTCAAAGGGAAGGATATTAGGACCCCATTCATTTCTCTCTTCACTTCTTGGCCACCATGGAGTGGACTGTCTCCTCCCCTCCATCTTCCTGATATCAAACAACAGGTCAAATGAGCATTGTCTGAAGCTTGGGAAACCAGGAGCCAAATCAAGCCTTTCTTCCTTTGTTTATCTGAGGTATAGTTAGTCACAGATACCATGACTGCAGATAGGATGGATGCAATTTCCAAATATAAATGACATATCCTCCACTCTTCATACCAATGGCAGACAGTTTTCCATCCATAAGAACTCTCCAATAAGATACCTAGGATTTTTTTGTCCTCTAAAATACTTTTTTTTGGCAATTGTGGTGCATGAACTCTGGGCCTTGGTGCTGTCACTGGTCTCCTTTTTGCTCAAGGGTAGTATTATACCACTTGAACCATTACACCACTTCTAGCTTTTTCTGTGATTTATTGGAGAAAAGTCTCCTAGACATTCCCACTGGGACTGACTTTGAACTGCAATACTCGGATCTCAGCCTCCTGAGTAGCTAGGGTTATAGGTGTGAGCCACTGGCATCCAGCTCAGTGAGACCACAAAACCAGAAATGGAACTGTGGCTCAAGTGATAGAACACTAACCTTGAGCACAAAACCTCAGGGATAGTGCCCAGGCCCTGAATTCAAGCCCCTGGACCAGCAAAAAAGAAAAAGAATGAGATGAAATGTCATCTCCTCAGGTTTTAAGTTTCATCATTTTGAGAAGTTTGAGAGCCCCTGTATCAATCATGGAACCAATCATAGCTACTATTCAGATGGATATATGTAAAGGGGATCCTTAAGGCCTTCGCATGTTTGACTCAGTGGTCGAAGGCTTATCTAGCAGACACATGTGTTTGATTCCCAGCACTAGCAAAATAAATAAAAACAAAAAGCCTCCCTATGTTCCCTGTGTCAACTGGGGCTAAGTTGGAATGGGTATTTCTAGTCAACAGAAGGCTAGTTTTGACACTGTGTGCCTCTGTTCACTCACGCCACCATCTCTACTTCCCCTGACTGCAACATGAAATGTTCTTCCCCACTAAGCCCAGCTGATAAAGGACATTTTTGGCACTCATGCCTCTGTTCACTCAAGTTACCATCTGTGCCTCCTCTGTGTCATGACTGCAGCATGAAATGTTCCTCCCTTCTAGGCCAAGCCAATGCAGGCACATTGTGATTTTTAAGGCAAAGGCTCTCTCATTCAGTGGCCTTACAGTTTTTCTCCACAGTGGGTTTTCTGGTGTTTAATGAAGTTTGATCTGTCAGCGAAGGCCTTCTGACACTCAGTACATGAGTAGGGTTTCTTTCCTGTATGACTTAGCTGGTGCATATTTAGTGTTGCTTTCTTCATGAAGACTTTCCCACACTTGCTGCACCCATAATACCTCTCTCCAGTGTGCGATCTTTGATGTACACTGAGGCGTGACTTCCAGGTGAAAGATTTCCCACAGTCACTGCACTTATAGGGCTTCTCCCTCGTATGGATTTTCTGATGTGCTCTGAGATTGGACTGGTCAGTGAAGGCCTTTCCACACTCAGCACATACATAGGGTTTCTCCCCTGTGTGGATTTTCTGATGCACCTGAAGCTGTGACCTTTTAGTGAAGCATTTCCCACAGTCACTGCACTTGTAAGGCTTTTCTCCCGTGTGAATTCTATGGTGCACAATGAAATGGGACTTTTGTATGAAGCCCTTCCCACACTCAGGACAAATGTAGGGCTTCTCTCCTGTATGGATTCTCTGATGCACATTTAGTGTTGATTTCTGGATAAAGGCTTTCCCACATTCTTTGCATGTATAGTGTCTCTCTCCCATATGAGATTTCTGATGGATTTTAAGACGTGACTTCCATACAAATGCTTTTCCACAGCCATTACATTGATAGGGTTTCTCTCTACTATGGGTCTTCTGGTGTTTGATGAGATTAGAATGATCTGAAAAGGCCTTCCCACATTCAGCACATATGTAGGGTTTCTCTCCAGTGTGAGTTTTCTGATGTGTGGTGAGATTTGTTCTGTGAGTGAAGACCTTTCCACACTCAATACAAACATAGGGCTTCTCTCCTGTGTGGACTCTCTGATGCACATGGAGCTGGGACTTCTTAGTGAAGGATTTCCCACAGTCATTGCACTCATAAGGCTTCTCTCCAGTGTGAATCCTCCAGTGCATGTTGAAATGTGATTTCTGAATGAAAGCCTGGCCGCATTCCATGCACACATAAGGCTTCTCTCCAGTGTGAATTCTCTGGTGCATCTTAAGGGTTGATTTCCTTGTGAAAGCTTTGCCACACTCTCCGCATTCATAGTGCTTCTCCCCTGTATGGGTCCTGAGATGGACGCTGAGGTCAGAATTCTGGGAGAAGCCTCTTCCACATTCATTACATTCAAAAGGTTTTTCTCCTGTGTGAATTCTCAGATGTCTAAAGAGATCTGATTTCTGGAAAAAGGCTTTTCCACATTCACTGCACTCGTAAGGTTTTTCTCCTGTATGAATTTTCTGATGTCTAAAGAGATCAGATTTTTGCAAAAAAGCTTTTCCGCAGTCATTGCATTTAAAGGGTTTATGCCCAGTGTGGATTTTCTGATGTGTAGTGAGGTTTGACTTGAGGGAAAAGGATTTTCCACACTGAGTACATAGATGGGGTTTCTTTCCTCTAGAAACAACCTGATGTATGTTAGTGTGGGGTTCTGGAGTGAATACTTCCTCATCTTTATTTCCTTCATGGGATTTTTCTATAGCATGAATGTCCTGATGCTCAATGGGCTTCTGAGGGAAGACTTTTTCATATTCATTATATACATGAAGCTTCTCCCCGGGATATATTTCCTGATATGGTTTGCGAGCTTGTTTTTGGCTGAGGTAACTTTCACATTGATTATCTTCATAGGAAGTCACTCCTATGTTAGCCTGGTCATTCTCAGTTGAACAAGGGCTATGCAGACTTCCAAAAAATTTGTTAGGGTTCTTTGCTGGAGTGACTCCATTCTGACTATGTAAGTTTAAAGTATGTTTCAAACTTGTTCCAGATATGTTGCAGGGATGGAGTCCTTTGATTGAAGGAACAAATTTGGTACATCGGTAAATGACTTTTTCCATGTTTTGATAGTCATAAGACTCGTCCTTAATCAATACTTTGACATGGCTTAAAGGGGTTCTTGGGTTTTCCTGATATTGCTCTAGCTGGTCATTTTTTTCCCGCAGTTCTAAAATGGAACATAAGGAATTTTCCTCTGTGGGTAGGGCAAATGTCTCACGGTGAAATGAAACTTCTCCAGAAATTTCCTGCTGTTCAGTTTTCCAAATATTCTCACCTAAAAACAAAAGCAAAAATGAAAATGGCACAAAGCAAAATTATGACAGTAAAGTAAGAGCAGAAATGACATGTGACATTCTCAACAGACTCTAACACCATGACCAAATCACCATTTTTCCCTCTTTTCCCCTCCCACTGAACTCCACAGTGACCCAGGAATTGTAGAACAGTGACTTGAAACATTGTTCCTGAAAGTCTCACTAGCGTTAGGGTTAACTTGTTCACCACAGGGTTAATCTCTTTACCACAGATTTTTTTTTTCTTGTTTTATTTTTTCTTTCTTTTTTTGCTTTGTGGCAGTCCTGGGGCTTGAACTCAGGACTTGGTCACTGTTCTTGAGCTTTTTTTGCTCAAGACAAGCACTGATTTAGTCATTCCTCTACTTCTGGTTTTTTGGTGGCTAATAAGAATCTCACAGATTTTTCCTTCTCAGGTTGCCTTTGAACTACAATTCTCAGATCTCAGCCTCCTGAGTAGCTAGGATTACAGGAATGAGCTACTGGCACCTGGCTTCTTTTTGTTCTCTTTGGCATCAACTAGTTTATGTAGAAGGTTTCATTTTGACTAGTTTATATATGAATATAATGTACCTTGCTCAGACCTACCCCTTCTGTTACCCTCCCCCTCTCCCTTTTCTTCCTGAACCAGTCTCAAAAAGTTTCATTGTTCTAGCCTCACAAATAAAAGTATTTTGACCAGATTCACCTTCCTTCAACTCTTTATTTGCCTGCCCCCTTCCTATTAGTACCTACATACTAGACAGGAACCATTTCACCTTCCTAACATCCAGTTTTGCTGAAGTGGATGGTAATTGTTTAAAAAGGCTTGACACATGTGTTTGTGCATGCTTATTTTTTTAGGTCTAACACTCACCTATGAGAGAAAACACATATGACTTTTGTCGTTTACTTCACAAAAATATGGAACCTTTCATGAATCTGCATGTTATCCTTGCACAGTGACCGTGCTAATTAATCTCTGTATTGTCCTAATACTAAAGCCAGCACTTAGAATTCTTATGTAAGAGAAGATTCGCATCTATATTTATCTTCTTGTTTTGTTCCTCTGTACATATTCTTAGTCAATTATCCCCAACATTAGTTCCAGTTCCAGTATACTTTCATGGAGGTTATGAATTCATAGTGCAGACATCATATAACTCACACTCAGAAGGAAATAAAAAATTACTTTTGGTGGTAGTGCAGTTTGAACTCACAGCCTTGTACTTCCTAGGCAGGAGATCTATCACAGAGCCCCATTACTGGCCCATATTCATACTTGATTTGGCACCATTTAATGTTATAACAAGAAGAACTAAAACTCAAAGACCTAGAGTGCTAAGATTTCATGTAGTTACCTTTCCTTTCCAAATATAACACACGATCCTTTGAATTCTACTGAAAAGATGCTTGAAAATCCTTCTGAAAGGGAATAAAATATCCGCCTTTATCTTCCCAAATTCAATCCATTTAACATATATGTACACGTGTGTGTGTGTGTGTGTGTGTGTGTGTGTGTGTGTGTGTGTGGTATTTTTTTTGCCAGTCCTGGAGAATGAACTCAGGATCTGGGTACTGTCCCTGAGCCTCTCTGTGCTCAAGGCTAGTGTTCTGCCACTTGAGTCAGAGCTCCACTTCCAGCCTTTTCTGTTTACATGGTACTGAGGAATTGAACCCAGGGCTTCATGCATGCTAGGCAAGCACTCTACCACTAAGCTACACTCCCAGCTCTTTAAGTAATTTTTTTTATTGCTAGCATGCCCTATATTAAGCTTTGTCAATGGAAGGTGCTGGAAAGACACTGTAGAAGATTGCTTTGCTTCCTGTTTCTGGAGTGTGGAGTGGAGGGCTCACTCAGCAATCTCCTCTAGCCAGGACAGCTGGTCTCACACTAGGCTCCTTTAGCACAAGTGGCTTTTACCATCTGGTTCCTGATGCACACAGAGCATAACTGGCAGCCAGGTTTGTGGCGTGGGTGGTTTCTCTGAGATAAGCTCCTGCAGTGTACATGAATGACTTCTTCAGCATCCAGACCCTACAGCTCTTATGGCTTCCTAACCATCCAACATGGACAGTGTTGGTAGCTTCTCCAGCTTCAAGCCCCTGCAGTGCATTGTAGACAACAGTGCCCAGAACTAAACCTTTCTGTGATAGCTCTTTTAGATGATGTGTAGTAGAATGTCTCCAGTGACAACCTTCCACATGAAAAGCTTTTTCTGGAAGTTGAGAGGGCGGATTTCCAACAAGCTCTGGGAGTGTGGCACCAGAGTAACTTGTGCTATACCATAAACCATAGCTGTTCCCGCCTTACAAAGTCTGGATCTCATCCTTGGGAACCAGGCAATTGAGTATTTCATATTCAATTGTAGCCTACTATATGTTCGATATCATTTAAGTATACCTTCCTAAAGGATTCGTGTTTGAAAGTATGGAGCTCAGTATTTTGTCATGATAATCAAAAATGAACTAATACAAATTCCTAGAAGAACTGTCTGTATCTGCTATTCCTTTATTGTTTAGGCTTCTCTTTACTCATTAATTCTTTGCCACTCACAATCCTACTATAGTATCTATCATATATATATATATATATATATCTTAAAAAATAATTTTGCCAGTCCTGGAGCTTGAACTCAGGGCCTGAGCACTGTCCCTGAGCTTCTTTTGCTCAAAGCTAGCACTCTACCACTCAAGCCACATTCCCAGCCCAAATTAACTATGTTTAAAAAATAGGTTTTTAATTCTGGGGACTTTCTAAAAAATATATTAGTAAAAGCCCAAGTTACCTTACATTTAATCTTGTGCAATGGAGGATGAGAAGAAGCCACATATGCTGGAGTAATTAAAGCCACTGCACTGCATGAGGGTGGAATTTAGGGGGTAGAGAGTGTGATTGGCATGCATGATACCATAAATTCAATCCCCATTACCATACATATCAGTGCATGCCTTTTAAAAGAATGGGCCAGGAGTATGGCCTAGTGGTAGAATGCTTACCTAGCATGCATAAAATCTTGGATTTGATTCCTTGGTACCACATACACAGAAAAAGCCAGAAGTGGTACTCTGGCTGAAGTGGTAGAGTGCTAGCCTTGAGAAAGCTCAAGGACAGTGCACAGATCCTGAGTTCAAACCCCAGAACTGACAAAAAGTAGTATAATAAAAGCTCATGGATTATATATATTTGGTTACCATGGTAGGAAGCATAAGGAATAATGAATGGATATGGAGGATTAGAATAAAAAAGAAGGACATTTAAAACACCTGGATATACAAGGCAAGCATCTAAGGATGGGTTAGGAGTGGAGTAGGAAGAATAAAAGGCCCAACAAAGGGTATGTCATCTAAGGAATAAAGATCAGAGACAGCCAAACAAAAAAGAAGACAGTGCTCATAGTCATCCATGGAGAGATGGCATTTAAGTATCTGAGGGGCTAATGCTGACCTTCTCCAAACAACTCCAGAAGTCCAGCAACTTCAAGGTGTGCTCTTCTCACTGAGTGTTTAAAAGGTATGGATATAATCCTAGCTACTTTAGAGGCTAAGATCTGAGGATCACAGCCTGGGCAGGAAAGTTTGTGAGACTCATCACCAATTTGCGACCAAAAAGCCGGAAGTAGAGCTGTAGCATGCCCTGAGTCAAACTTCAGGACACACACACACACACACACACACACACACACACGCACGCACACACGCACGCACGCGCACACACACACACACACACACACACGCACGCACGCACACACACAAAGATGTGGGCATTTTCTAGAAGTGAATTTCCTTCCCTGGGTCAGTTTCCCTCATGGATCACTCACTCACCGGAACAGCTCTTCTGTGGGGCTTTCTCCTCTGGCATCCATGGCCCCTCTTCTTGTTCCACCTTGAAGATAATCTCTGGTTTGGCAATGTGGTACCCTATTAATAGGACACGATACAAGATTGAGTTACTCTTTAGGAAAGTGCCTTTGTTTCACAGGGAAAATAGTAACAATCACAGGGTGGAAAGAAAATCCAGACCAACACCATCATGCTCTTCCAATGTTCCAGAGCACACAGCAGTTGAGATGAAAATGTCCCCCTGAGGCCTCTATAGACTGTAGGCACCTGTGCTTACCCACTGAGAGAAGGTGGCAGTAGTTCTCCAACGTCACATCCCAGTACAGGCGTTTCTGATCAGGGTCCAAGTTCTGCCACTCCTCCTTGCTGAAATCCACTGTCACATCCTCAAGTGACACCGAGAACTGTAACAACACAATCCTGTTCAAGGTGATGTGGTCAACATGGGGCATAAGGATGGGAGAAGATAGGAAGCTGTTTTCAATGTTCTTTACTATGATGTAACATGTAGTTTTTCACCAAATAACTAGTTTATTTGTTGTGAATTGTTGAACAACTGTAATCCTAGCTACTTAAGAGGCTGAGATGTGAGGATTGTGGTTTAAAGCCAGCCTGGGAAGGAAAGTCTGTGTGAATCTTATCTCCAGTTAACCTCTGAAAAGCCAAAGTGGAACTGTGGCTCAAGGGGTAGAGTGCTACCCGTGAGCACAAAAACACATGGGAAGTACCCAGGCCAAGTTCAAATCCCAGGACTAGCACATAAAAAAATCCAGTACAATGTACAATGAAATATTCAGACATAAAAATGAGGTACTTGTGGGCCTGGAGTTTGGCCTAGTGGTAGAGTGGTTGTCTAGCATGCACCAAGACCTGGGTTCAATTCTTCAGTTACCACATACATAAAAAAAGATGGAAGTGGTTCTGTGGCTCAAGTGGTAGAGCTCTAGTCTTGAGAAAGCCCAAGGAAAGTGCTCAGGCCCTGAGTTCAAGCCAGGACTGGCAAAATAAAAACAAAAATGAGGTACTAAAACATGCTGCAATATAAATGACCATTGAAAACATCCTATTAAGTAAAAGAAGCCATACATTTTTATTCCATTCATATGAAATGACTGGAATAAAGAAGGCTACAGAGACAGAAAATAGATTAGTGGTTACTTAGGGCATGGCAGAGAAAGGAAGAAGTGGGAATGGAAGATGATGTTAAAGGGTGTGTACATGCATGGGGATGTTAAAGGGTGTATACTTGCATGGGAGTTGTTTTCTTTGTGTGCCAGTACTGGAGAGTTAAATTCAGGACCTGGGTGCTGTCCCTAGGCTTTTTTGCACAAGGCTGGTGCTCTAACACTTGTACCATAGCTCCACTTCCAGCTTTTTGCTGGTTAACTGGAGATAAGAGTCTCATAGACTTTTCTGCCCAAGCTGACATTGAAACAAGATCCTCAGATCTCAGCTTCCTGAGTAGCTAGGTTTACAGGCCTGAGCCACCTCAATCAGCGTGGGGGATTCTTTTTAAAGTGAGAAAAAATTCTGCAAAATAGATCCTGCCAAACTGGTACAGTGGTACATACCTATAGTTTCTGCTACTTAGAAATCTCATTGAGCCCAAGAGTTCAAAGTTATGGGGGGAAGGAAAGTGGTAGAAAAATGTGGGAGGGGTAGGGCAGTAGCCTTGAGCTGAAGAGCTCAGACAGCACCCAGGCCTTTTAAAGTCCAAGCACCATGACAGAGAGAGAGAGAGGAGAGAGAGGAGAGAGAGGAGAGAGAGAGGAGAGAGAGAGAGAGAGAGAGAGAGAGAGAGAGAGAGAGAGAGAGAGAGAGAGAGAGACAGAGAGAGAGACAGAGAGAGAGACAGAGAGAGACAGAGAGAGAGAGAGAGAGAGAGAGAGAGAGAGAGAGAGAGAGAGAGAGAGAGACTACCTTACATATGTAACTGTAACCCCTCTCTACATCACCCTGACAATAAAAGTAAATTTTAAAAAAAGAGGTCAAAGTTAGTCTGGGCAACATAGTAAGAGCCTATCTCTTTAAAAAAAAAATGGAGTGAGGGCTAGGGCCATGAATCAAGAAATGGTAGAGCACTTGACAAGCAAGTGCAAGGTCCTGAGTTCAAACTGCAGCACTGTAAAACAAAACAGGGCTGGGAGTGTGGCCTAGTGCTAGAGTGCTTGCCTCGCATACATCAAACCCTAAGTTCGATTCCTTGGTACCACATATACAGAAAAAGTCAGAAGTGGTGCTGTGTCTTAAATGGTAGAGCTCTAGCCTTGAGAAAGCCCAAGGACAGTGCTCAGGCCTGCATGCTGTAACTGAGCTTTTGTGCTCAAAGCCAGCAACTCCATCACTTGAGAAACAGCCCCACTTCTGGCTTCTTTTTTGTGATTAATTGGAGGTAAAGTTTCATGGACTTTCCTGTTTGGGCTGGCTTTGAAATGCGATCCTCAGATCTCAGCCTCCTGAGTAGCTAGGATTAGAGATGTAAGCCACAGGGGTTTGGCTACATATTTTACTTGTGTGCCCATGCATGTACATGTGCTCATACTAAGGCTTAAACTTGGGGCCTTATATTCTCACTTGGCTTTTTTCCCTCAAGGTTGGTACTCTACCACTTGAGCCATAGCTCTACTTCCATCTTTTTCTCTGGTTAATTGGAGATAAAGAGCCTCACAGACTTTTCTACCAGACTGGCTTGAACCACAATCCTCAGATCCTAGCATGAGTAGCTAGGATTATAGGCATAAACCAACTGCATCAAGCTATATTAATGTAGTTTAATGTCTGGTTAAACTTTTACCTTTTTAATTTTGATTAGCATTAATTGTACTGCTAAATATTTTAACAATTGCTGCTTTCTTCATGTTGATTGAGTAGCTTGAGCTGGTGGAAAAAAAAGACTCTCACCTCTCCCTCCTCTCTTTTTTTTTGCCAGTCCTGGGCTTGAGCTCAGGGCCTGAGC
Source organism: Megascapheus bottae (assembly GCF_031878675.1). Taxonomy (NCBI): domain Eukaryota; kingdom Metazoa; phylum Chordata; class Mammalia; order Rodentia; family Geomyidae; genus Megascapheus; species Megascapheus bottae. The sequence continues at coordinate 28,971,527 of NC_143547.1, forward strand.
ACTGTCCTTGGACTTTCTCAAGGCTAGAGCTCTACCACTTGAGCCTCAGCACCACTTCTGGCTTTTTTCTATGTATGTGGTACCGAGGAATCGAACCCGGGTCTTCATGCATGCTAGGCAAGCACTTTAACCACTAGGCCAAACTCCTGGCCCCTCCCTCCTTTCTTTAAGTCCCAACTACAGAGAATTTGTCCACAGACCAGGTCACAAAATATGAGCATTGACAGACATAAGAGAAATATTGGCAAGGTATATTGCTAGGTACACTTTTTAAAAAATCTTTTCACTTACCAAGATAGAAGGTTTGGCACTCATCATAGCTAGGAAGGCAGATGTGGCATAGTAGAAGAGGGCTTTAGGTAGGAAGTTGATAGCACAGATACTCAGATTGCAGCCTCACCTGCTACATATAAAAAGGTTTCATTGGGCCGGGAGTTTGGCCTAGTGGTTAAAGTGCTTGCCTAGCATGCATGAAGACCCGGGTTCGATTCCTCAGTACCACATATAGAAAAAAGCCGGAAGTGGTGCTGAGGCTCAAGTGGTAGAGCTCTAGCCTTGAGAAAGTCCAAGGACAGTGCTCAGGCCCTGAGCTCAAGCCCAGGACTGGCAAAAAAAATAAATAAATAAAAATAAAAAGGTTTCATTTGTCTAGGCATTTTCCACCACAGACAATAGCATTGGATCCCTACTTCCACATAATCCCCCAAACTCCAGCTTTTCACTGCTCTCCAGCCAAGTACACAGCAATGTCTTCTTTCTGAGCCTTCAAAATCCCAGCACACTCTGCATCTTACCCTGGAGGTGTGCTGGCTTGTGAGGACTTTGACCATCTACGGCCCATTCTGTCCCTGATTCCTGGGCAAGCTGTTCTGGCTCCCTCTACAGCTGGCTGGAAATTTCAGGTCTCCTGCCTCCGGACCCCCCTACTCACTTCTGCTCCCCAGCACACTATCTATTGTTCGTGTGTGTGTGTGTGTGTGTGTGTGTGTAGGTGAGTGTGTGAACCCTCCCCCACAACCAGTCCTGGGCCTTAACTCAGGGTGTGTGTCCTGTCCCTGAGCCTTTCTGTTCAAGGCAAGTGCTCTATCACTTGAGCCACAGCTCCACTTCTGGCTTCTTTTTTTTGGGGGGGGGGGTGCTTTATTGGAGATGAGTGTTCTGGACTTTCATGCTGGCTTTGAACTGTAATGATCAGATCTCAGCCTTCTGAGTATCTAGGATTACAGGCATGAGCCATCAGTGCCTGGCATCCACATTGTTTTTGAAGAACGTGCAGGTGTGATCCTGTCTTCCACCTGCCCTAGGCCTAGCAGAGAGGCTCCACAAGAAGCCTAGCAAGAAAATGAAATGAGAGGCAGTCTCAAGTTGCCTTCAGTTGGAGGCAGCTATCTAGATACTTGCAGATTCCCCTTTGGTTGCTAGATGCACTTGTATTTTGCATGCCAGGTCTTTGGGTAGACTTGCACTGACCCAGCTTTCTTTTCCAGTCTCACTTATACTTCTCAAGAACAATATAGAACATCCTGAAATAGGGACAAACTGGTTGAAGCAGTCTGGGCATATGCAGACTAGATTCCATTCACCCAGGCAGGTTTCTGGAGCCTTGAGTCTTGAAGGACCAGTTTTGCATCAGGCCCCAGGTTTCTGTTGAAAACAAAACCAAAAAGAACAACAAAAAAAACCATTCTGTATGTGTGCTGGTACACTCTGCTTCATTTAGCTCTGCCAAGCTGGTAGACTATCAGCCTGTTTCTCTTTTTTCTGCTACCTCTGGCTGTTCCCTCCCTCCCCCACTAGTCCTCTCTGGTTTTCTTCACTTCCATGGGCTGATCTCTACCCAGGTGTGTGTGTGCTGCTCTTGAAGCGTAAACTCAGGGCTTAAGCACTGTCTCTGTGCTTTTGTGTTCTACTACTTGAATCACAGCTCCACTAGCAGGTTTTAGTAGTTAACTAGAGATAAGTCTTACAGATTTTCCTGCCTGAGCTGGCTTTGAATCACAGTTCCCAGATCTCAGCTTCCTATGAAGCTAGGATTGCAGGTGTCAGGCACCAGTGCCCAGCCTTTTCTTTTTTGAACTCATGGCCTGAGTGCTGTCCCTGAGTTCTTCAGCCTAAGGCTAGAACTCTACCACTTTGAGCCACATTGCCACTTCTGGTTTTCTGGTTAATTCGAGATAAGAGTCTCATGGATTTTAGTGTCCTGGGTTGGCTTTGAACCTCAATCCTCAGATCTCAGCCTCCTGAGTAGCTAGGATTACAGACATGAGCCACCAGCACCTGGCTCAGTCTTACAATTTTTTTTTAAATTGTTGTGGAGATGGAAATGTGTCTTAGCCGTAGAGGTTTGCCTAGCAGCCACCAAGCCCTGGGTTTGATTCCTCAGCACCACATAAACAGCAAAAGCAGAAGTGGCATTGTAGCTCGTGTGGTAAGAGTACTAGCCTTGAACAAAAAGAAGCTCAGGGACAGGCTCAGTCCCTGAGTTCAAGCCCCAGGAGTGGCAAAGAGAAAAAAAGAATCTGAGGGCTTTAGAATGGGTCACTTGATTTCAAAATTGCTGAGAGTCAATTTTAAACGTTCAAACTATAAAAAGGTTAAGTAGGTGAAGTGATGGCTATATTAACTTGGTTTACTCATTATATAATGTAATTCTCAAAATATTATAGAGCTGGGGCATGGTGGCTCATGCCTGTAATCCTGGCTACTCAGGAGGTTGAGATCTGAGGATCGAGGTTCAAAGCAAGCCTGGGCACTAAAGTCGGTAAGGCTCTTCCATCAGAAAACTGGAAGTGGTGCTATGGATCAAGGGGTAGAGCAGTAGCTGTGAGCTGAAGCTACAGTGTCCAAGCCCAGAGTTCAAGCCCCACAACACACACACACACACAATTAAAAATAAAATTTCAGGTCAGGAGCGTGGCCTAGTATACTCTCCTAGCATGCATGAAGTCCTGGGTTCAATTCCCGGGAACCACGTGCACAGAAAAAGTTGGAAGTGGTACTGTGGCTCAAGTGGCAGAGCACTAGCCTTGAGCAAAAAGTGTCCAAGGACAGTGCCCAGGCCCTCAGTTAAAGCCCCAGGACTGGCAAAAAAAAGATAAATATAGGAAGAAAATATTGACTATCTAGAACAGAATGCTGAACTGTGGAGTTGAAAATGAGATAACAAAGCCAGATGAAGGTGGCTCATATCTGAAATCCTTCTAATCAGGATGCTGAGATCTGAGGATTGAGGTTCAAAGCCAGCCAGAGCCAGAAAATTTGTAGACTCTTATCTCCAATTAACCACTAAAAACCCCAAAATAGAGCTGTGGCTCAATTGGTAGAGTACTAACCTTGAGCTTCTGCTCTTTTTGAGCTCAGTAACAGTGCCCAAGCCCCGAGTTAAAGCCCCAGAACTGGCACAGAAGGAGATAACTTGAGCTTTTTTTTGCCAGTTGTGGCACTTGAACTCAGGGCCTGAGCACCATCCTTGGAGTTTTCTCAAGGCTAGAGCTCTACACGTCAGCCACAACACCACTTACAGCTTTTTTAATGTATGTGGTACCGAGGAATAGAACCAGGACCTTTGTGCATGCTAGGCAAGCATTCTACCACTAGGCCAAACTCCCAGTCCAACTTGAGCTTTTTGAAAACATGGCTCAAGTGGTGGGTGGAGCTTTTGGCCTTGAATTCAACCCAGTAACACCAATATATTGAGGGAACAGATCAGTGGTACAGTGTTTGATTAATATGTGTAAGGCCCTAATTAACTGACAGCACCACACAAAGGCAACCAAATAATATGATTCCATTTTTAAACCTTAGTTTTATGTGTATATGGCATATGTGCATATTCACATTGACTATACTCAATGTTAATGATTATCTTTGGGTAATACTGGAATTACAAGTAATTTTCTATTTTCTATTTGTTAATCTGTGTTTCCTAAGACTTTATGAAATTATTTAATGACAAGGTCAAAATAATTTTTTTTAAAATTTAACATCTACCCAATGACCACAGAACTCTGTGCTCTTATGGCAGCACAGCCTTCTCCCAGATGACAGCATCCAGGGGAAGGTCTGAAAGGAAGAGGCCATGTGCAGGGTCTGCCTTTCTTGTGGCAGGAAAACTTGGCACTCTGCTGCTTTGTTGTACGTTGGCAGTATACAGTCAATGTGTCTTTAGGGTGATCACATACCCATACATTTTGTTCATTTGAATGAGTGTGTAGCCCTCCTGACCTCTGGTCACCCTTCCACTTCGCCAGTCTAAGTTTTAAGCAAAAGCATTTCTCTCTGGGCCAGTAGTTTGGCCTAGTGCTAGAGTGGTCACCTAGTATGCACAAAGCACTAGGTTTGAGTCATCTGTACCTCATACACACAAAAAAGTGGTGCTGTGGCCCAAGTGGCAGAGCACTAGCCTTGAACAAAAAGTGTCCAAGGACAGTGCTCAGGCTCAAGCCCCAGGACTGGCAGAAAAAAATCTCCACCTTAAGTAAGATAAGGGAGAAATCAGCAACTCACCAGAGACTAGGAAGAAAGGGGGCTTAGCCATCAGATAAACATCTGTGAAGAGCCCATGGAGAGGAAAGGGCTGTGCTGCAGTCAGGGGTTATGTCTCCATAGCTGTAGTTATGCTCAGCTTTTATAGACCACAAGACTGGCTCCTCTTCATATCTCCCTCCCCTCACCTTGCCTTTCCACCGAGACCTACAGGGTTCTGGGTGTCGGGAGTTCAGCCATGTGGTGTTAACTCACAATGAGAGGACTGTTAACTATCTCTAGAGAAACAGGCCCAAATCTACTGCTTTCTATCACTCATCTACCTTGAGGACCTGCGGGCAGGTCAGAAGTATCTCCACAAAATCGATGGCTGTCCCTGGAGTTCTTTTCTTCCTCACATGAACTCCCAATGTCCCTCTGCAGGGATGGACAAGGGTGACTGGGGAGAGCTCCCATTTTATGGCAGGTATACACTGGATCTCAGTCCCAGCTCTTGTGCTTTTCTGTTGATATGTCAGTCCCTTGTAGAAGCTTAAAAGTGGGCTGGCATCTGAGGATTCCAGAGCTGCTGGTGCAGGTGAGCTGTATATACTCACCTGTGTGTGCTCCATCTCCACCTGCCTTCAACTCTTATCAAGGCGCCCAGAAAGCTGGAATGTTAGTGCGCACATGGTTTGCCACTCACGGGTCACCCACAAACACTTCCTGGGAACACCAAAATAAAGCTTACTGCGCTGGATGCTATGGAAAAGGCCAGGAAAACTAGCACCAAGTAATAGCATGGATGTAGTGAAAGAGTCACAGATTTGATGTAAAATGAATAGGAGCTGATTTCTGGCTCTAGCTGAAATCTGAGCAAATCATTCTAGGCTGTGTTTCTTCACCTCATAACAAGTTCAAAAGACCTCTCTGAGTTATATGAAATGGGCCAGGAGTTTGGCCTAGTGGTAGAGTGCTTACCTAACATGCACGAAGACTCAGATTCGATTCCTCGGTACCACATACATAGAAAAAAGCCAGAAGTGTATTGATGCTCAAGAGTTAGAGCTCTAGCCTTGAGAAAGTCTAAGGACAGTGTTCAGACCCTGAGCTCAAGCTCAGGACTGGCAAAAAAAGGTATATGAAATGATGCAAGTATAGCGCTTACATCTGCATATATAGCACTTAGACCTATCTAGCCTCTGGAATATGATTAGTAGCAAATGCTGTTATATTACAAAATCAAAGGCGTATTTAACCAGATACCTAAATTCATTTTCAGTCATCCCATCCACCATCAAACAGAACTATTCATAAAGTCCACTCAAAGATTTCTCAGATTGAGGGAAGAAGGGACTCAAATCCAGGCTGCCTGTGCCTTTTCTCAATTACATGGTACTGTATACCTGTTAGTTAAAATAACCATTTCTGTTCCTGCTGCCTTCAAAGTGCTTTAGCTGAGGCGTGACCATGTCAATGTACATAAACTGAGTTGCATAATTTCATATACATTCTAAGCAACTCATATAGCTCACTCTTCTATTGTTTTAGCTGAGGCGTGACCATGTCAATGTACATAAACTGAGTTGCATAATTTCATATACATTCTAAGCAACTCATATAGCTCACTCTTCTATCCTTTTGCTATTTCTATTTGTGCCCTAAAAGTGAGCAAGCAGGTCTACACAGGCTTCTCTACCATTAAACTGTTTGACAAAACTGTCAAAAAAGTTGCTTATCATTTCATTTCTACAGGTTCTTCAAATAATCACCAATGTAAGCAGTGTACTCTCAATAGGACATTATCATTGGCCTGCTTTAGGAGTCAAAATATTGAATTATTGAGGCTCTGCAAGTCACAGCCCATATATATAACCCACCACCACCAGTCACAAACCTCCCACTCCAACACATATCAAATGTCTTGCAGCAACTAGTGTTTACTGCCCCAATCCATGGCTTCAGTCACCCAAAGCTTCCAAAGACATAATCCTCAGTGATCCCAGATTTCTTAGCATCCCTATCAATAAACTTACATGGAATGACTAAAAGACCTTAGATATACCTCCAGTACTAGGTCTTGAACTCAGGGCCTGGGCACTGTCCTTGGGCTTTCTCGAGTCTAGTGCTTTATCACTTGAGCCACAACACCACTTCCAGCCTTTTCTGTGTAAGTGGAACTGAGGAATCAAACTTAGGGCTTCCTGCATGCTAGACAGTCACTCTAAGACTAGGCCACACTCCTGGCCCCCTCCAACTCTTTTTGTATTAGCATATGTTAGTTGTACAAAAGAGAGTTTTTGACATTTCTTTTTTGCCGGTCCTGGGGCTTGAACTCAGGGTCTGGACACTATCCTTGGGCTTTCTCAGGGCTAGCACTCTACCACTTGAGCCACAGCACAGCAACACTTGCAGATTTTTTCTGTGCATGTGTTATGGAGGAATCAACCCCAGGGCTTCATGCATGCTAGGTAGGTAGTCTACCACTAGGCCACACTCCTGGCCAGTTGTTGACATTTCTATATGTATAAATAATGTATCCCGATTAACCTCATCCGTCATTCTTCCTCATCCTATCCTCCCTTAAAACAACTCCAACATGTTTCATTGCTCCATTTTCATAAATGCAAATAAACTATGGGGAACATATTCAGTCTCATTCCCCCTTTAGCCTTCCCTTTCTTGCTATCTGTCTGTTTTATCTCCTATCATTCATATTTTGTGAATATTAATTGTACCAAGGGTCTTCACTATGTCATTTCAAATGTGGTACTTCAAATGTATTATGTGTTGCACAAAATAACATTTTCTTGCTTTCCCTTCCTCTGAGCCTCTAATTCCCTGTTGATCAACAGCATTTATTGTTAATTTCCAACTTTTATAAAACCAAGAATTTCTAGAGATTTTAGTCACTTCCCTAAATGTCTCCAAATATTGAAGAACTCACCAAAACTTTAGTTCACCATCAATTGTCATAAGAATGCCCTAGATTGACAGCTGGGCACAGTGGCTCATGCCTGTAATCCTCGCTACTCGGAAGACTGAGCTCTGAGGATCAAGGTTCTAAGCCAGCATGGGCACTAAAGACCCTGAACTCATCTCCAATTAACTACTAGAAAACTGGAAATGGTGCTGTCGCTCAAGGAGTAGGGAGGTAGCCTTGAGCTGAAGAGCTCAGGACAGTGCCCAGGCCCAGAGTTCAAGCCCTATGACCGAGCAAAAAAAGAAAAAAGAATGCCCTAGAATATCCTTTTAGACCCTAACTCACTGATCTTCCCCTAATCCTTGACTCTCAGGAACCCAAACAATTTCTTCTTCTGCCAGTTCTGGAGCTTGAACTCAGGGCCTGGGTACTGTCCTTGAGTTTTCTCAAAGCTAGCCCTCTATCATTTGAGCCATTTACACCACTTCCAGCCTTTTCTATGTATGTGGCATGGAAGAATCAAACCCAGGGCTTTGTGCATACTAGGCAAGCACTCTATCATTTGGCCACACTCCTGCCTCCCCAAATAATCTTAACTTTGGCTTGGCACTTAATTTAAAGGACAACCCGATAACTTAATACATTATATTGGAACCAGACTTTTGTTTGCAATAACAGGAGCTGTATTAGAAGAACACATCTACAAATTCAGATAAAAGAACTGGAACTAATTTTTTTTTGGTCAGCCATGGGACTTGGACTCTGGGCCTGGGTGTTGTCCCTGAGCTCTTCAGCTCAAGATTACCGCTCTACCCGCTTTGAGCCACAGTGACACTTCCACTGGAACTAATTTTAAATGCTCATTGGCTTGATATGATTCTGTCAGAACAATTTAAAATGCATTTATAATCTAACATTCTGATGTCAGTATCTCAGAATATAAAGTAAACAGTAATAGAAATCTCAAAATAGAAGAAAAGCAGTTTCACCACCAGCTTTTGCAACAACTTTATTGTATATTACAATATCAGTCTGCAACTGATGGGGTGAAAAATAGGTCCCTAAGCAATTTGAGAAGGACTTACAAAAATCTGAGGATCATGGTCTGAGTCCAGCCCAGGCAGAAAAGTCTGTGAGATTCTATTTCCACTTAATCAGCAAAAAAAAAAAAAAGAAAAGAAAAAAAAGGGAGGAAAAAGAAAAACCAAACCAAAACACCACCACCAACAAAACCAAGTGAAGGTGTAGCTCAAAGCATAGAGCACTAGCCTAAGCAAAATAGCTCTGGGACAGCACCCAGGGCCTTAGTTTAAGCTCCAGGCCAGGCATGCATGTATGCACACACATGCACCCATGCAGGCACGTACACATGTATGTGTACATACATACATACATACATACATACATACATACACACACACACATACACACATACCCCATCACAAGATGCTACTAAAAAATACAAATAAGAAAAACAAGAGACATGTTTGTCAAGATAGAACAAATTTTATATAAAGGAATAAAATTGATATATTTAAAAAAAACCATGAGAACTTCTAATAGCCAACTAACATGTAAAAAATGTCCAACCTGCCCATCAAAGAAATATTAAAACCACAAAAAGTACAGAAGAGACCACAAGTTTCAAACAAGTCAAGGTGTTGTTGAGAATGGGATGGATCCCTCATGAACAGTACCCACTGAAGAAAAAAAACACACCCTGTGCAGCCTATTCCTACTCTAGAACCCCACAGAAATGTTCCTAAATGGGATCAGGGTGAAGCTCACTGGTAGACTACCTGCTTGCCAAGTGAAAGAGCTTCCTGGGTTCCATTCTGAACAAGGCAAAAGAAAAAAAAACACAAAAAAAACTTTAAATAATAGTTTGTGCAACCAGAGAGCATAGGGACATTTCTAGCATTGGAAATAGCAAAACAGGGGAACACAGTGTATTCCTGAGGGAGAAAGTATCCACTGGGATCTGGCCTTAAAGGAACTGCAGGCAGATGTGCCAAAAATTTAGAAAGGTTTTGGGCCCAATTCACCCACGCCCACAACGCCCATCTCCGCTTTGAGACTCAGATGTTGATACAGAGACAGAAAGTCTCTGGAAGGCTTCCGTGGTTGAGCGGAGCTCAGTGGAACCCAGGGATGATGCTGTGCCTGATGAGACAATGGGTTGATAAGAAAATGGTTTGAATGAAAAATTTGAGAAGCCCTTTTGGTTGCTATCCTTCTGGTCACAGAGGGAGAAGCCGGACTCCCCTATGGGCAAGGCCCAGCAGGGGTTGGGTTGAGAGTGATTGCCTATACCCAAGTCATCACTATATGAGTTGTTGGACACTTTCACTACAACACTGACTTGAGAGAACCATCCCAACTTTCTCCTCCGCTTTTGTGGCCCATACTCTGCCTTAGCATTTGTGGCCCGGCGCATTCGGAACCACACTCGCACATCGTGCTCCTTCAGATTGAGCCTGGCAGCCAGGGTTACCCGAGCCTTATAGTCAGGGTACCCATCCATCTTGAAATAATTTTCCAGCTCTCGATGCTGATCCCTTTTGTAGATCTTGGCATAGGGGTTCAGGGACATTGGGAAGTTCACAAAGTCATTAGGCTCTTGCATCCTGCCTCCTGCTCTGCTCTGGTCCTTGATACTCTCAGGAAAGCAGTCTGAAAAGTGACTCTTGCAATTGTCTATAACTGTATTGGAGTAAAGAAAGATAATTGGGCATTTAGGGTAAACAACGTTATTACTAAGTTAAATTTAAATACTCTAGGATATTTAATTTAACACAATGTTCTGAAGGAACATAATGTTCAGGAGGCTCACTTAATGCTATTGCAATCGACAGTTTCTTCTTTCAGGCTGAATAATATTCCATTCTACTAACATGTATAAATACATGCATACATATATCCCATTATTTATCATTGGTCTATTGAAATACCTGTTCAGCTCTTCAAGACATTGATTCATTTCCTTTGCAAATATACCCAGAGGAGGAATTGGTGGATCATATAGTAGTTCTATTTTTAATATGTTGAGGTATCACCACACTACTTACATAATGGCTGTAAAGCAAAGTATACTCCTATCCACATATACAAGGATTTCTTTTTCTCCATAACCATAAAGGTTCTTTTGTCTTTTTATAATAGTCATCCTTATAATATGATCTATCACTGAAGTTCTGATACACTTTTCTTGGATAAATACTGATGTTGAGCAACTTCACATATACCTACTGACACATTTTTATGTCTTCAAAGCCAGCCAAGGCAGAAAAGTCTGTAAGACTCTCATCTCCAATTAACCACCAAGAAGGTGAAAGTGGAACTGTGGATCTAGTGATAGAGTGGTAACTTTGAGCACAAAAAAGCTCAGGTATAGGGCCCAGGCCCTGAATTCAAGCCCAGGTCTGGCACTGAAAAAAGACATTCATGGATATATAAATATGTGGATAGCCATATATGTAATTTGTATGTCTAAATAAAGACTATGAATCAAACTAATGGAGTACTTAAAAGGCAAAAAGTAAAAAAAAAAATGTGGAAAGGGGCCGGGAGTTTGCCCTAACGGTAAGAGTGCTTGCCTAGCATGCACGAAGACCCAGGTTCAATTCCTCAGTATCACATACATAGAAAAAAGCCAGAAGTAGTACTGTGGCTCAAGTGGTAGAGCACTAGCCTTGAGAAAAAAACCCAAGGACAGTGCTCAGGCCCTGAGTCTAAGCCCAGGACTAGCAAAATAATGTAGAAAATTTTAATACATTGCAAGTTTATACAAAAATAGCAAAACTCAATGAAAGCTATTTATCAATAGGGAATTGAGGGGTCAAGAAAAAAGGCTGTGGTGTGGGGATACTATTGAGACGTGGCTGGAATAACTAGGATATAGTAGGGTGAATACTGTCAAAACAGATTATTTGTAACTATGAAAATAAATAACTACTGCTGAAGCCTGGCATTAGTGGCTCACACTTGTAATCCTATCTAATCAGGAGACTGAGATCTGAGGATCGAGGTTCAAAGCCAGCCTAGGCTGCAAAGTCCCTGAGACTCTTATCTCCAATTAGCCACCAGAAAACCAGAAGTGGCAAACGCTGTGGCTCAAAGTGGTAAAGCACTAGCCTTCAGCAAAAGAGCTCAGAGAGAGTGATCAGACCTTGAGTTTAAGCCCAGGACCAACCCCCCCCAAAAAAAAATTAAAAGAAAAAAAAACATCCTGTTGAAATTGTTTTGGGAAAAGTAGACAAGAAGATTAACAAGAGGGGAAGATTGATTGGGAATTCATTGAAAATGTTAAAAAAAAAAAACAAAAACAACAATGAAGCTTGGCACAGTGGCTCAAGCCTGTAATCCTGGCTACTCAGGAGGCTGAGATCTGAGGATCAAGGTTCAAAGCCAGGCTGGGCACAAAAGGACCTGAGACTCTTATCTCCAATTAATCTCTAGAAAAAGTGAAGTGGGGCTTGGCTCAAGGGTAGGGTGGTAGCCTTGAACTGAAGCTCAGGGACAGCATCTACGCTAAGTTCAAGTCCAATAACCCATTTTAAAAAAAAAGCCATCCCGGGCACTAAGGTCCTGAGACTCTTATCTCCAATTAACCACTAGAAAACTGGAAGTGGTGCTGTAGCTCAAGGGGTAGGGAAGTAGCCTTGAGCTGAAGAGCTCAGGGACAGCGTCCGGGTCCAGAGTTCCAAGTCCCACAAACGACCAAAAATTTTTTCTCTAACTAATGTAAGCTAATAAAATTTTATTACATTAAAAACATGTAGAGGGGGACTGAGAGCTTGTCTAGCATACATGAAGTCCTTGGTTCTATTCCATGGTACCACATACACAGAAAAAGCTGGTAGTGGCATGTGGCTCAAGTGGTAGAACACTAGTCTTGAGAAAGCCCCAGGACAGTGCCCAGGCCCCAAGTTCAAGCCTTAAGAATGGCAAAAAAAAACCATTTAGAGTGAAATGAGAAGGCAATTTTTGCCTCTCCACATGTAGCTATTACAATATGGATCTGGTAATTTACAAAATATAGACAATATTTATGAGGAAGTAAGGCAATTAGCAGCAGAAATTAGTATAACCAAAGTAGGAAAAGTAAAATATCAACTAAGTAAAAGAGCAAGTATAATCTAATAGAAAAATAAAGTATATTAGAATGCCAGATAGATTAAATAAAATTAAGAATATAAGGCTAGATTTTAAAATTTCTAAACTACAAGAAAATATACTAGATCATTGTTATAGGCAATGCCTTTCTGGCTAGGATTACCAAGGCAAAAACTGGCAGATAGGTGTGTCCAGCTCACAGCTGTAATCCTAGCTACTCAGGAGGCTAAGATCTGAGGATCCCTGTTTAAAGCCAACCTGGGCAGAAAGTCCATGAGACTCTTATCTCTAATAAACTACTCAGAAAAGTGTCTCAAGTGCAAGAGCACTAGTTTTGAGCACAAAAAACCAGGGACAGTACCCAGGCCCTGAGTTCAAGACCCAGGACTGGCACAAAAACAAAATAAATCTCACCAGAAATGAGATAGGGACCGATGATCAAGGAGTCAAAATAAACTTAAGGAAAAACAAAAAATATGAAAAAACAGGAATTTTGGCAGTGGCCTGTGGCTCAAAGTGATGGAGTGTCAACCTTGAGCTAAAGAGCTCAGGGACAGCACCCAGGCCGAGTTCAAGCCCCACAACCGAAACAAAAACAAAAACAAAAAAAGACAAAACCAGGAAATTTATCACTTATAAATCTATAAGTCACACATAATCTACCAGGCACTAATGGCTCACACTTGTAAGCCTAGCCTAGAGGTTGAGATCTGAGGAATACAGTAAATCATCCCAGGTAGGAAAGTTTGTGACATCCTTATCTCCAGTGGATTAGTGTGGGACAAATGATAGAACTCTAGTCTTGAGCAAACAAAACTCAACGACAACATCCAGACCCTGAGATACTGATTTTTCAACCCCCAGGACCATCACAAATAAAAGAAAAATTAGAAGTGGCACTGTGGCTCAAGAGGCAGAGAACTAGCCTAGAGCTAAAGAGCTTAGACACAGTGCCCAAGTCCAGAGTTCAAGCCCCACGACCAACCAAAAGAAAAGAAAAATCACACAGTATGTAGATATGGGCTCAATAATTATCAAACTGAAGTTAGTCAAAAGAAAAACTGCCTCCACTGTAGAAAATCATTCACATCTGACCCTCTCACCTATAGCTTTATTAGAGATGAAATATTCAAATAGGTTATTAAAAATAACCGTTGTATGAGAAAGGGTATCAATGTATGGGAATTAATGCACCATCTATCTGGCAAATATCATGTAACCCTTCTATTAATTACAATAAAAAATATATGGAAAAAAATAACCTTTGTCAGCTGGGCACTGTGGCTGACATCTGTAATCCTAGCTACTCAGGAGGCTGAGATCTGAGGATCACAGCTCAAATCCAACCCAGGCACTAAAGTACATGAGACTCTTATCTCCAATTAACCACCAGAAAACTAGAAGTGGCACTGTAGCTCAAGGGCTAGGGCTGTAGGTAGCCTTGATCGGAAGGGCTCAAGGGATAGCATCCAGTCCCAGAGTCCAAGCCCCACAGAAACGGATTGAAGACAACAACAACAACAAATAATAATAACTTGTCCAAGAAATGGAAGCAAGAGATTTTTTGTTGTTGCTGTTTGTTTTGTTTGTGGGTTTATATGTCTTTGGGAGACTAGAGGAGGACACAGAACTGGAGGGAAAAAGGGTAAACAAATGCAACAGTGATACTCACTATGTTGAAAATGAACTATACAACTTGTGGGTGAGGGCGGGAGGGAGAAACTGGGAGAGTAAAGGAAGGGATGATATTATCCAAAAAGACATATACTCTTTACCTGACTTATGCAACTGTAACTCGTCTATCTGTACATCACCTTTCTTATAATAAAAAAAGGAAAAAGCCTGACATTTCCCCAAACAAGTGTCCTTGCTTAGCTCAACACTGGTGGCCGGTGTTTTACCACATGAACCACATCCTCACTTTAGCATTTTGGTGGTGTTTTTTTTTAATAGATGAAGACTCACAGACTTCACCATCCAGTCTAGCTTTGAAATGAGATACCCTATGTGGATTTCCTGAAGTTAGGATTTTTAGGCATGAGCCACCAATGCTTGAATAGCATTTTTCTAAAAAAAAAAATAAGTTAGCTTTTTTTACTGCCTACTGCCTACAGGGTCTCTTAATGACCATGTATGTTAGGAATCACTCCTAAACTCTTCATTTTCACTGTTCTATTTGTTTACTCTTGTATTCCTTTTAAAAATTATCCTTAAGTAGCAGTACTACATTCTTAACTAACATGCTTCATATAAAAACTTGGTACTTGATAGAGTGAAACACTATTCCGAAGACTGAACTACACTACATTAAAATTAAGAACTTTAGGAATCACAGCAATGGTAGAATGATTGCCTAGCAAACAACAGGGTACAACCAATTGAGAGTACAAACCCTTATATCATCAAAACAAAATGCTTCTATTCATTAGCAGATAAAATTAAGAAGGCAAATCCAAATAGTGGTAAAAGTAACTGCAGTATAGGCATTTAAAAATGATTACTCTAATAAAACAAGAATTTCTAGAAATCAGTGAGAGCAACAAAATATGTATAGAAATATAATGCAATTCCAAACTGTACAACTTATATGTACTAACAAAAAATGAAGTGAAAAGAACAGAGTGAGAGGCCTGGGAATGTGGCTTAGTGGTAGAGTGCTTGCTTAGCACGCATGTAGCCCTGGGTTCAATTCCTCAGAACCACATAAACAGAAAAGCCCAGAAGTGGTGCTGTGGCTCAAGTGGTAGAATGCTAATCTTGAACAAAAGAAACTCAGATACAGTGCCCAAGCACCTGAGTTCAAGCCCCAAGACTGACAAAAAAACAGAGTGAGAAAACAAGGATACACTTCATAAAGAAGACACTGAAAGTAAGTGAACGTATGAAGATGCTCTACTTTCTTAACAATAAAATCCAAATTAAAGTAGCTAATCATCCATGCATGTCAGAAATGGCTAAATAACAACAACAAAAAACCACAGGAAATAAACAAAAGCTAGAAAGTATGTAGAGCATACTAGTAGCTCCTCAGAAGTATGAAATGACAAACTTTGGAAAACTGGTGTTATTTATTAATGGAGAATACATTCAATAGTCCATTGAATAACCTATCCAACTTTTCCACTCCTTAATATACACCCAAAACAAACACAAGTATATGTAACTAACTTTGGGAAACTGGTCTTATTTATTAATGCAGAATACATTCAATAGCCTATTGAATAACCTATCCAGCTTTTCCACTCCTCAAAATACACCCAAAAGAAGCACAAGCATATGTTTACTAAAAGACAGATGCAGGGATGGGCATGGTGATCTCAGCTACGTGGAAGGCAGAAATTAGAAGAATACAAGTTAAGGCTAGCCAGGGCAAAGAGGAAGTGAGATCCATCTGAACCAATAATCTGGGAATTTGTATTTATCTGTAATCCCAACTACTGGAAGGCAAAGATAGGAGAAAAGCCATCAAACTATTGACATTGAAAAGGTCTCTCTGTGCCAATTTAAGAATTGTTTACAACAACAAAACACACATGAACTATTTACCTGTCTTATGAAAAGGTAGCCCCTCTATACAACACATTAGTAGAAACAATAAAATTATTTTAAAAATCACTAAACTGGGTGCCAGTGGTTCACACTTATAATCCTAGCTAATCAGGAGACTGAGATCTGAATCACTGTTCTAAGCTAGCCCAGGCAGGAAAGGCTGTGAGACTCATTTCCAATAAAACTACTCAGGGTCGGGAGTTTGGCCTAGTGGTAAGAGTGCTTGCCTAGCATGTATGAAGACCCTGGTTTGATTCCTTGGTACCATAAAAATAAAAAATCTGAGGGGTTGGAGATTTAGCTTAGTAGAAGAGCCCTTGCCTGGCAAGTGCAAGGCCCTGAGTTTGGTACTCAACTCTGGGGGTGGGGTGGGGAAACTAAACTAAAATAAAAAGCCGGAAGTGGTGCTGAGGCTCAGTGGTAGATCTCTAACTTTGAGAAAGCCCAAGGACAGTGCTCAAGTCCTGGTACTGGCAAAAAAACAAAACAAAACAAAACAAAAACCTAGCCGGGTGAGGTGTCTCATGTCTGTAATCCTACTGATCTGAGGATCAGGTTCAAAGCCTGCCCAGGCACAAAAGGACCTGAGACTTTATCGCCAATTAACCCCTAGAAAAGGGAAGCAGGGCTTGGCTCAAGGGTAGAGTAGTAGCCTTGAGCTGAAGAGCTCAGGGATAGTAACCAGGCTGAGTTCAAGCCCCATGACCCAACAAAAAAAAAATTCTACGCAGGGGATTGGGAATGTGACTTAGTGGTAGAGCGCTTGCCTAGTGTGTGCAATGCCCTGGGTTTGATTTCTCAGTACCACATAAACAGAATAAGCCAGAAATGCACTCACTATGGTTCAAGTGGTCTAGTGCTAGCCTTGGGCAAAAGAAGATGAGAGACTGGAAATGGCACTGTGGCTAGCCTTGAGCTGAAGAGCTCAGGGACAGTGCTCAGGCCCAGAGCTCAAGTCCCAAGATCCACCAAAAAAAAAAAGACAACCAGGGACAGTGCCCAGGCCCTGAGTAGAAGTTTGAGGACAAGCAAAAAAAAAATCACAAACTAAAATAGGAACATACTGAAATATAAAGACATCATCAAAAGAGTGAAAAATACGCAGAATGGGAAAAACTGTATTCAGGGCAAAGTGTGGTGGCTCACGCCTGTAATCCTAGCTACTTAGGAGGCTGAGATTTGAGGAGCCTGGTTCAAAGCCAGTGGGGCACTAAAGTCCATGAGGCACTTATCTTCAATTAACCAACAGAAAATCAGAAGTGGCGCAGTGGCTCAAGGGGTAGGGTGGTATCCTTGAGCTGATGACAGCACCCAGGCCTAGAGTTCAAGCCCCCGTCTACCACGGAAGGGAAAAAATTATGCAAATCATGTATCTAATAAGGGATTTACATCTAGCCTATGTGACAGTCTAAGGCTACAAAATGAGACCATGTCTCAAAAACTAAAATAGCCAGGCACCAGTGGCTCACATCTGTAATCCTAGCTATTGAGGAGGTTGAGATTTGAAGATCACAGTCTAAATCCAGCTGAGGCAGGAAAGTCCATGCGACTTATCTCCAGTAAACTACTCAAAAAAAGCCAGAAAGGGAGTTGTGGCTCAAATGGCAGAGCACTGTTTTTGAGAAAAAAGAAAAGGACAGCTCCCAGTCTCCGAGCTCAAGCTCAAGAAAAGTGGCTTGGTGCAAAGGGCTAGCTTACATATATAATCCTAGCTACTCAGGAGACAAAGATCTGAAGGCTCTGTTAGAAGAAAACCTGAGCAGAAAAGTCCAAGAAACATTATTTCCAATTAACCTGCAAAAAACTGTACAGGAAGTGCCTCAACTGGTAGACCATCTGCTGTGATAGAAAAAAAGCTGATGGCTGAGTTCAAGCTCTGGTATCAGTTACACAAGAACGTAAGTAATTAAATAGGTACCGGTGGCTCACACTTATAATCCTAGCCACTCAGGAGGATGAGGTCTAAGGATTACAGTTGGAAGCTAGCTCTGGCTGAAAAGCCTGCAGAGACATTTTTTCCCTGTGGGTCCTAGGACTTGAACTTGGCCTGGGTGCTATCCCTGAGCTTCTTTTACTCAAGAAGAGTGCTCTACCACTTTATCCACAGCACCACTTCTGACTTTTCTAAGTAGTTTATTGGAGTAGTTTATTAACAGTCTCATGTAGTTTCCTGCCTAGGCTAGCTTCAAACTGTAATCCTCATCTCAGCCTCCTGAGTAGTTAGGATTATGTGTATGAGCTACTGGTGTTATGCATGAGACACTCTAAATCATCAATTAAAAATCCCAGTAGGTGGAGCTGTGATTCAAGTGATAGCACTCTATCTTTGAGCAGAAAAAGATCAGGGACAGAATCTAGGCCCTGAGTTCGAGACCCAGGACTGGCGCAAAAATTAATAAATTCCAATATGTATTTCTCCAAAGACTATATACATTGGCCATTAAATACAGGAAAAGATGCTCAAACATCTGTAAGTATTAAAGAAATTAAAATCAAAACTATAATGAACATTGGGGTTGTAGCTCAGAGTTAAAGAGAACTTGCTTACCACGTATGAGGCCCTGGATTCCATCCACAGTACTGTAAAACAAAGCAAAAAAACTAGTAAGTATAATATCCTATCTGTTGGGATGACAAGAATAAAATAATGAGCACAAATATCAAGTGAAGTGGAGCAAATTGGAATCATCATATATTCCTGGCATCTTCTCAATACCAAAAGGAAAGCAGCTTTTTGTGTGTGGGGGGGAGGGTCATGGGGCTTGAACTCGGCCTGGGCACTATCCCTGAGCATTTCAGCTGTTTTCTAGAGGTTAATTGGAGGTAAGAGTCTCGAGTCCTTTTGTGCCCAGGCTGGCTTTGAACCTTGATCCTCAGATCTTAGCCTCCTGAGTAGCTAGGATTATAGGCATGATCTACCATGCCCGGGTAAGAAGCAGTATTGTTGTCAACTATATTGCAACATATTTTTTATCTATCCTCTTAAGTCTATCTATGTAATTTATTGTTTTTTCACAACTATTGTTTTCCAGTCTGGTATGTAGAAAAGTAAAAAAAGAAAAGCTCAAGATTAAACTATTCTTTCATTTCTCTTTCCACCTCTTCCCCTTCTCTTCTCCCTGCCCCCTTTCTTCCACACTGGGGATAGAACCCAGAGTCTCATATATACTAGGCAAATACTGTACCACAAAACTACATTCCTAATATAGGTATTCCTTTTATTATTATTTTTGCCAGTCTTGGGGAATGAAATCAGAGCCTGAGCACTATCCTTGAGATTTCCTCAAGGCTAGTGTTCTACCAGTTGAGGCACAGCACCACTTCTGGCTTTTCTATGTATGTAGTACCAAGGAATTGAACCCGGATCTACATGCATACTAGGCAAGCACTCTACCACTAGGGCAAACTCCCAGCCACTATTCATTTCTTTTGAGAAAGGCTTTTCAAATGTAGCCAAGGCTGTTCACAAAACCATGCTCCTCCTGATTGCTGGGATTACAGGCATACATTACCCACCATACCTGGTTTTCAGGCCATGCCTAACCCCTTTTTTGTGTGTGAGTGTGTGTGTTGGTCCTGGGGCTTGAATTCAGGGCCTGAGTGAATCCCTGAGGTTTTTTTGCTCAATGCTAGAGTTCTACCACTTGAGCCACAGCTCTACTTCAGGTTTTTGTGGTTAAAGTCTCAAGGAATATCTTGCTTGGGCTGACTTTGAATCACAATCCTCAGATCCCTCAGCTTCCTGGGTAGTAGGATTACAGGCATGAACCACCAGTGTCATGGTGCTGAATCCTCTTAAACTCATTAAAGTTTAAATCTTATCTCCTGTTATTGTCTTGTCAATTTCTCAGTACTAGCCCAACCCCCTCCAAAAATTTTTTTTAGAATTAAAATTCTCTCACTCCCTACACAAACTCAATTTTATTTGTTTATCCACCCAAGAGAAAATGTACATCTGTGTGTGTGTGTGTGTGTGTGTGTGTGTGTGTGTGTGTGTGTCTGTATGTGCGCACACGCACGCGTGTGCACGTGCAATAAGATATACAGGGCTCTTCAGTAGGGAGCATGGTCTAGCAGTAGAGTGGTTGCCTAGCATGCCATGAAGCCTTGGATTTGATTCCTCCATACCACACACATGAAAAAGCCAGAAGTGTTCCTGTGGCTCAAGTGGTAGAGTCCTAGCCTTGAGGAAAGCCCAAGGACAGTGACCAGACCCTGCGTTCAAGTCCCAGGACTGGGGGACAAAAAGATATACTTGACTTAATGCATTTACACACAAACTGATTGTATACATAGGAAAGGAGTCCAAAGGCATTAATGCCTCTGATCAAGTAGTGTACCGTGTAGCAAAATGAATATCAGGAAGTGAAAAACATGGTCTGGGGAAAGGGTAAAGTGGAAAAGGGGCACATGAATGGAGGGATGAATAATGAACAAATGAAGTTATTATAGTCAATGTACATTATGTAAAAACTGGACATGAATATTATATAAAAACTGGACAATGTAATTTGAGGGTAGGGTCAGGAGAGGAAAATTGGGAAATGGGTGACATTAACCAAGAAGTGTTCTACTCGTGACCTGACTTATGCAATTGTAAACTCTACGACTACTTAATAATAAAAAGAAAATATTTATATAGGGAATTAGTTGCCTATGGTTCACACCTGTAACTACTCAGGAGACTGAGATCTGGAGAATCACAGTTTGATCCAGGCCTACAGAGCACAATGGTGGGAGTGTGCCACGGTCAGTGACCTTGGACCCGCACAATCACGGTCACTGACCCCACAGTCAGTCCCCAACAGGAGTGTATGCACTGGATATTTTATAATACAAGAAGCCAGATGCGTTCAGGGGCCAGGCTTGTTCTTTTCTTTTTTCTTTTTTGTCGTTTATGGGTCTTGAACTCTGAGCCTGGGTGATATCCCTGAGCTCCTCAGTTTAAGGCTACCACCCTACCCCTTGAGTCACAGTGCCACTTCCAGTTTTCTTGTGGTTAATTGGAGTTTAAGAGTTTCACAGACTTTAGTGCCCGGGCTGGCTTTGATCAGTGATCCTCAGACCTCAGGCTCCTGAGTAGCCATAGACACCCAGGTCATGCTTTCTCTTTTGTAATAATTTGCATTGGATCTAAGGGAGGCAACCGCAATGACTTTTCATGTGGCTTCTTCACTTTACCTCTGAAAGAGTTCTACCATCTCAATATCACCACAGTGGGATGCTTCCAATACATGAAACTTGGGGTAGGAGGTGCACACTAAAAGCCTAGCTAAATCAAGAAAACAGGGATAAAATTTCACTTTCTGTAAGAAAATTAAGTTCCAATGGTCTGCTGTATAACAATGTGGCTGTATAGTACACCTTAGGCAAGCCTCAGGGAATAGGGTATGGCTCAAGTAGCAGAGTGCATGTTAAAAAGCAACAAGCCTCATGTTCCAGCATGGGTACTGGCAGAAAAGCAAATTTCATGTATGTTCTTAGCCACAATAAAAATAAAATGAAGTTGGGTGCCAGTGATTCAAACCTGTAATCCTGGCTACTCAGGAGGCTGAGAAATGAGTGTCAAAGTTTGAAGCCAGCCTGGGCAAGAAAGGCTGTAAGACCCTTATCTCCATTAACCATAAGAAAACCAAAAGTGGCATTGTGGTGCAAAGTGGTGGAGTGCTAACTTTGAGCACAAAATCTCAGGGACAGTGTCCAAATCCTACGTTTAAACCCCATGACTGATAAAAAAATATGAATATATGATGTTAGAATTAATTTTAAAAACATACTAACCAAAAAGGACAAAATAATATGTTTTATTATTCTATTTATATAAATTGTCTACAGTAGACAAGGAAGTACATTAGTGATTGACCACTAATGGATATATCCTTTAAGGGAGTGATAAAACATTAACAATATTGATAGTGTTTTAAAATTAGATGGTAGAAAAGTTTGTCCATTTTTGAAAATGTTAAAAATCGCTTTGACCTGGCACTTGGGCTTGAACTCAGCGGCTTGTACTCTCAAGCTGGGCTCTTTTCCTCATACCTGATGCTCTCTACTGCTTGAGCTATGCCCTAAGTTCAAACCCCAGTAACATCAAAGAAGGAAGAAAAGAAGGGAGGGAGGGAGGGAGGAGAAGAAAAGAGAAATGATGCTACATTTAAAAACTTATTTCAGGGGAACAGGAGTGTGGCCTAGTGGTAGAATGCTTGCCTATCATGCAACAAACCCTGGGTTGGATTCCTCAGTACCACATACACAGAAAAATCCCAAAGTGGTAAAGTGGCTCAAGTGGTAGAGTGCTAGCCTTGAGAAAGCTCAAGACTAGTGCCCAGACCCCTGAGCTCAAGCTCCAGGACTGGCAAAGTAAAAACAAAAACTTATGGCAATAAACTCAAGTGCTACTAAAGAAAAAAATCAAACTCAATGATTATAAAAGAAAACGTATAATAGTGAGGCACAGTCAATTTAGGATTATAAAAATAAAGACAGTTTTATAATCCTAGATACACAGGAGGCTGAGTAAGATCTGAGGATCCTGGTTTGAAGATATCCCAGGCAGGAAGGGCCCCGAGACTCATTTATCTCCAACTGTTTGGTTAAACAATCAGGAATAGAGCTGTGGCCCAAATGACAGGGTGCCTCCTTGTGCTAAAAAGTTCTCGGACAGTGCTCATCCCTGAGTTCAAGTCCCATGACTAACATGCATGCACACATGACAGGTATTTACAGGGAAATAGAGAGACTTAGAAAAACAATCATGTTACATGAAGTCAGGCTCAGAGACAAACCACACTCATTTTCTTTCTTACATGTAAGCTAGATCTAAAATTCACGATAACATATGCAGGGCTCAGTGAATTTATTCATGAAATGACTAAAAAATGGTACGTTTAAGGGAGGAGTCCAAAGGTTTAACATCTCTGAACAACTAACATATTATCTAGCAAAATGAATACCAAAAAAGTAGAAGCATGTTTTGGGAGGACAAAGAGGGGATACATTAATGGAGGAAATTAGAATGAACAAATGTGGTTATTTTCAATGTACGCTATGCAAAAGCTGGACTATGTAACTTGAGGGTAGGAACAGGAAAGAGGAAATGGGGAACTACTATGAAGGGGTGACACTGACAAAGAAGCATTTTACTCGTAACATAACTTATGGTTGGCTTATGCTTATAATCCTACTCAGTAGCCTGAGATCTGAGGATTATGGTTTGAAGCCAGCCCTGGCAAGAAAACTGGAGACTCTTATCTCCAGTTAATCACAAAAAGTTGGGAGTGGAGCTATGCTCAATGAGTAGAGCACTAGCCTTGAGCAAAAGAGCATTAAAAAAAAAAAGAAAACAAAATAAAAAACCAAAGGTGGGCTCTGGTAGCTCATGTTTGTAATTCTACTACTCAGAAGGCTGAGATGCGAGGATCACAGTTTGAAGACAGCCTGAGCAGAAAAGTCTGTGAGGCTTTTATTTCCAATAAACTACTCAGAAAAAGGCGAAAGTAGTGCTGTGGTTCAAGTGGTAAAGCACTAACTTTAAGCACAAAGAGGCTCAGGGGAAGTGCCCAGGCCCTGATTTCAACCCCCCAACTGGCCAAAACAAAACCAATGACAGAATGTAGCTCAGACACATTTGCATAGCACATGCAAGAACCTGGCTTCAATCCCTAGTACTACAAAGTAAATAAAAATAAAAATGTGTATATCACCTTTATAATAACAATTAAAATGTTTTTTTTTAAATAAAGAGCTGGGCGTTAGTAACTTATGCCCGTAATCCTAGTTGTTCAGGAGTCTGAGAACTGAGAATGCCAGTTCAAAGTCAGCCTGGGCAGGAAAGTCCATGAGACTCAATCTCTAAGCATCAAGAGAACCCAGTGCAAGTGGTAAAACACTTGCTTTGAACAAAAATGCTGTGAATTCAAGCCCCAGGACCAGAAAACAAAAACAAAAACAAAAACAGTCGGGGCCAGGAATATGGCCTAGTGGTAGAGTGCTTGCCTTGCATGCACAAAGCCCTGGGTTTGATTCCTCCATACCACATATACCGAAATAACCAGAACTGGTGCTGTGGCTCAAATGGGAGTGCTAGCATTGAGAAAGCACAAGGACTGTATCCTGGCCTGGAGTTTAAGCCCCAGGATTGGCAAAAACAAAACAACCAAACCCCCTCAAAATAAAGTATTAACAAGGGACCGGAAGTTTAGCCTAGTGGTAGTGCTTGCTGAGCATGCATGAAAACCCAGGTTTGATTCCTTGGTTACCATATACATAGAAAAAGCCAGAAGTGGTGTTGTGTCTCAAATGGTTGAGCTCTAGCCCTGAGAAAGCCCAAGGACAGTGCTCAGTCCCTGAGTTCAAGCCAGGACCCACAAAAAAAATTAATGAAGGGCATATAGTAATGGCAAAGCAAAAACAAAATGCTTGTTGGGTGCGGAGACTCATGCCTGTAATCTTAGCTACTCTGGAGGCTAAGACCTGAAGATCAAGGTTCAAAGACAGCCAAGGCACAAAAGGACCTGAGACTCTTATCTCCAATTAACCTCTAGAAAACAGGAAGCGGGGCTTGGTTCAAGGGTAGGGTGGTAGCCTTGAGCTGTAAAGCTTAGCGACAACATCCAGGCTCAGGGGTAGGGCAGTAGCCTTGAGGTGAAGAGCTCAGAGACAGCACGCAGGCCGAGTTCAAGCCCCATGACCCCTACAAAAAAAGTTTAAGTCAAAAGGTAGTTGTTGGGGGGTGGGGAGAGCGAGGAAGTACTGGAGTTTGAAATTCAGGCCCTGATACTCCCCAGACAATCAGCATGATACAACTTGGTCCAGATCTCCAGCTTTAAAAGTATATTGTGTGTGTGTTGGTCCTGGGCTAGAACTCAGGGCATAGGCACTGTCCCTAAGATTTTTTGCTGAAGGCTAGCGCTCTCCCAACTTGAGCTACAGCTCCACTTCTGGCTTTTTTGCTGGTTAATTGGAAATAAGACTCAGACATTCCTCGCAGGGATGGTTTTGAACTTCAATTGTTAGATCTCATACAATTGAGTACCTAGGAGTACAGAGATGAGATACATGTGCCCCAGTTGAAAGTAGGTTTTGAAATAAACTCCTCTCAGAAATGCAGACCTGTAGCAGCACATATTTGGCTCATGCTTTAATTCTACCTACTCAGGAGGCTGCCACTTGGGGGATAGAGGTTGTAAGCCAATCCCAGGCAGGTGGTAAAGTGTACAGCATTTCATTTCCGATTAACTAGCAAACTGCAAGTGGTAGATCACCAGCTGCATCCAGGAAGAGGCTGAGTTCAAACTCCAGTACCAGCAAAAAGGAAATAATGTGTAATATGGACCTGGAGATCTGACTTCAGGCCAGAAGTGTGGCCCAGTGGTAGAGTGCTTGCCTAGCATGCACAAAGACCTGGGTTCGACTCCTCAGTACCACATACATAGAAAAATCCTTAAGTGGTGCTGTGGCTCAAGTGGCAGAGCTCTAGCCTTGAGAAAGCTCAAGGACAGTGCTCAGGTCCTGAGTTCAAGCCAGGACTAGCAAAATAAATATATAAATATAAATGAATCATAAAGTATGTTTTCAAAAAGAAAAGACTTGGGGCTGGGAGTTTGGCCTAGTGGAAGAGTACTTGCCTAGCATGCACTGAGACCTGGGTTCAATTCCTCAGTACCATATACATAGCAAAAAGCCGGAAGTGGTGCTGAGGCTCAAGTGGTAGAGCTCTAGCCTTGAGAAAGTCCAAGGACAGTGCTCAGGCTCTGAGCCCAAGCCCAGGACTGGCAAAAAAAAGAAAAGATTTCATAGACCTCCATCACTACTCCCAAATAGTCCACATATCCCTCACACCAGAAACCTTGTCCATCCAACCCAATAAACTCAATTCCAGACCTCACAGGTCCAGTCATACACTGACTACCATATACTTATAAACTCTCATCTCACACATACTCTATCATTTGCCCTGGAGAGTCAGTGTCACTAACCCTAGGATGCCAGTGTTGTCATCACTCCATCCCTCAAACTTGACTACACATCTCCCCCTATAGTGACCTTGGAGAAGCTCTTCACCCTACAGAGCAAAGCACGTTCCAAATACCTCCATAATGATCCCATGTCTATGCTTAACGGGTCCTAAGTCTATTAAAAACATTGAGCCTTGTGTCAGTGGCTCAGGCCTGTAATCCTACCTACTCAGGTGGCTGAGATCTAAGGATCATAATTGAAAGGCAGCTGGAGAAGCAAAGTCCATGAGACTCCTCTCCAATTAACCAGCAAGAAGCTGAAAGTGCAGATGTGACTCAAATGGAAGTGCACCAGTCCTGAGCAGAGACAGCAAAGTAGGAGCTGGAGGCCTTTAGTACCAGCCCCATTACTACTACTACTACCAAAAAAAAAAAATCCACACACAGAGTTTGGGAAACTCCTTGGAGAGAGCCTAGCGGCTTTGGATTTCAGCTGCGCATGTTCAGTGATAATGCCAGCTCAGAAGCAGTCTTGCCCAAGACACCCGGTGAACTTACACTGCATGCGCGTGCGAGTGCACGTACGCGTGCATGGGTCAGAGGAAAGGCGGGCTTTCCAATTTTCTGCTCTTACTTTGCCAGGCAGGGAACATGGCTGGCTCCAGGCAGTCCCTACTGGAGCCGCCATCTTGGGTGCCTAAGTCTCGACCAGGGACCCCGCGGTCTCCCCCCGTCCCGCCCCAAAGTCCCTAGTGGTTTCTTTGAGGCTCCAAGGCCGCCCACCGACCTCACCACAGGGCTGGCCTCCCTCCCTCCGCTGCTGCTGCCGCCGCCGCCGCCGCCATAGAAAATGACCTCTGAGGCGCCGGCGGCCGGGGCACAAGGCCTGAGGGTCGCCTACTAACTAAGCTCCGTACCCCGAAACTGCCTGCAACTGGACCTGCTTCTCTGGAGCCATTGTCTGCCGCGCTTCTCCACAGAACGCCGCAGCCCTCCCTCAGAATCTTCCATTCCCTCAGCTCCCTAAGGGCGGCGCTTCTCCGTGGAACGCGGTGGCTTTCCCTCCGTTCTTCCCATTCCAACCCGCTCCCTCCCGGCCGCGCTTCTCCGCCAGACGCCGCGGCTCTCCCTCAGTCCCTTCCACTGCCGCCGCTCCCGAGGGGACTCTTATGAGCCCACCTGGCAACGTCTCTATTGGAACCTCCGACTCGGCCCACGAGAAGGGGTGGCAGGCCGCCGAAAACGCCAAGCGTCTCGAAGGACCTGGAACCAGCTGCTTTTGCGGGGGTGGGGAGGGGAGGGGCGGCGGGAGAGAGGATTATAATGATTAAGGGACAGGAAGCGGAAGTGATCCGCCGCGGGAAATTAGACTGGCCTTGAGAGAGTTGTGGTACAGTGCGGAGAATTGTGATTCGACGCCTAGGGTTGTGATTTGCCTCCTGAAATGAGAATCCGTGCGCGATATTGTGGATCTATGTGGTGGGAAGCCTTAATTTACTTTGCAACTCCACTTTGTACTTTTCTCATGGTGGCCAGCCTAAAGGCAAAAGGTTCTCAAAAATGTAAATTTAGATTTGTTGGGACTTGTTGGATGTGCATTAAGGTTGGGTTTCAAGCACTACTTTTTTACATTCTCCCCCCCCAACTACCACCCATGGCCCCTGAATCATTTAGAATGCTTATTATGGATCCGGTGTTCTCGGGTGTCTGCAGTACATTTGGGAAAGAGCAGGATTTTATTTTATACTGAAAATATAAAATTAATACTTATTTCAATGTTTTTAAATTTTTCTACTTAAACTTCTAGTTGGAATTTTATCATGTTAGGATTGTGATACAAGATGTTTTGGTTTTGTTGTGTCAAATTAAAAACAAATCTAGACTTAGCTCAAGAGACACTTTTATAGGAAACTGATTGCAGTTGTGAGACTACTCCCATCACAAGCATCTCAAAACCAAACAGAAAGCTGAGTGTGAGTGCCAAGAACATATCATCTTAGCTACTCAGGAGGCTGCTAGCTACTCAGGAGACCAAGATACGAAGATTGTGCTTCAAAGCTGAATCCATTTGCTTAATGCTAGTATAGCAAGACAATGTCTATTTCAAAGCCAAATACAGTGACACACACCCATAATGCCTGCAGTGAAGAAATTGAAGTTGGAGCATCGTGAGTTCAGGGCTGTCCTGAGCATGTTACATAGAAAGTTCCAAGCCAGCCTATGGTGCATATCAAGGTCCTGTCTCAAAAAATGTACCTATTCTGGTAATTACATCTTGTATCTAACATCAGAGAATTACCTGTTAAGCAGGGCATCCATGGCTCATAGCTGTAATCCTATCTATTCAATAGACTGAGACCTACATGATCACAATTTGAAGCCAACTCCAGTGAAAAAGCCTGTGACATTCCATCTTCAACTAACCTGCTAAAAGGCAAGACTGGAGGTGTGGCTCAAGTGGTAAGATTCTTGAGTAAAGAAGCTGGTACTGCCTGGTGCTGGTGGCTTACACCTTTTATACTAGCCACTTGGGAAACAGATTCAGATTAGGGACTGGGATCCAGCCTGGGCAGAAAAGTCTGTGACTTTTATATCTAATTAACCACCAAAAAGCTGGAAATGACGATTTTGCTCAAGTAGTAGAGTGCCAACCTTGATTGAAAAGCCAAGCAAGCAAGTCGTGCTGTAGCTCAAGTAGTAGAGCACTGGCCTTGAGCACAAAGAGGCTTATGGATAACACCCAGGCCCCGAGTTCAAGCCCCAGCACTGAAAAAAGAAAAGAAAAGCAGAGCAAGAGCATGAGGGCTTAAAGCCCCAGAATCAGAGGGGGGAGCAGGGAGAAAGAGACAGAAAGACAGGGACAGAGAGAAGAAGGCAAGGGAAGGAAGGAAGGAAAGAAAGAAGGAAGGACTCCGATGAAACAATCCAATAAATGCAATGAGTTTAATCACAATGAGAAGAGGAAGAGGACATTCTCTCTGAAGTTCAGAATTGAGGTCGATCCAGGTTTATCCAAAACTGAGTCCCCTACCTTTCTGAGCCTTAGGAGTTCATCTTTCAGGTATCTATTTTCTTCTGATAGCTTCATCATTTCTCCCCCAAATTGCTATTCTTACATTCTTTTTCTCATTTTAGTATTATATCATGAAGCATATACAGTTTTGACACTCCTTTGCTAGATTCCATGTCATTCCCTTGCTTCTTCTGTTTGAACACATTGAATCCCTTGGGGGTCATTCTTTTTTTCTTTTTCTTTTCATTTTTTGGCCAATCCTGGAGCTTGAACTCATGGTCTGGGCACTGTCCCTGAGCTGCTTTTTCTCAAGGCTAGCAGTCTACCTATTGAGCCACAGCACCAGTTCTGGCTTTTTGTTTATATGATACTGAGGAATTGAACTCAGGGCTTCATGCATGCTAGGTAAGCAGTCTACCACTAAGCCACATTCCCAACCTGTGGTGTCATTGCTCTTGTGATAGATAACTGGCAAGTGTTGCAACTGGGTTGTTAATATTGTTATTGAAGTGTCAGTAGGGAACT
This sequence comes from Megascapheus bottae, assembly GCF_031878675.1. Lineage (NCBI taxonomy): Eukaryota > Metazoa > Chordata > Mammalia > Rodentia > Geomyidae > Megascapheus > Megascapheus bottae. Next base: position 29,001,072 of record NC_143547.1, read on the forward strand.
GTCCTTGGTGGAGTTTACCCAGTTTAGCATTTCCATTGGTGTTTTACATACCCATCTCAATTTAGGACCTTTTAATTTCCTAAGTTTGGCCTCTTTCCATGCAAATTCCATATCTGTAAAAAGTAAAAAACTGTCACTACAATAAACTTGTGGGGTTTTTTCCCTTTCAGATCATACTCAGATGGATGAAACAAGTGAAGGAACAGGATCTGCATGTACTTCCCCGTGGCCCTGGAGACAGGTGACATCCAATGGGGAGGGGTATACCAGTTCACTGGCAGGGGCAGGAATAGCTGTGGTTCAGTTTGGGAACATTGGCAGTGATGACTCTGAGGCAAGGGTGCCCAACCTGAGTAGCTCTAGGACAGGATGAGGCTCTATGCCTATGGATCTGCCATTGGTGGATTGCTGCTTAGCTGAGTTATAGTTCCAGGTGTCACATGGGGCTCAATGCTTACATGCTATTTAAATTTAAAATTCAGGGATGGGATTTTAGCTGAATGTTAGAGTATGTACTTAAATATGTGTGATACACTAGGTTCCATTTCCAACACTACAAAAACATGTTATTACTCAGTTTCTTTGTCATTTAGCCCTATTTCAAGAGCTCAAACGCCACATTTGGTGATTGGCTGCTGAGCTGGATGTTGCTAAATATGAGTCCTTGCTACCATTGCAAAAAATTGGATGATATTGCGAAAGCACGTTCAGAATAATGTAAAGTAAAGGCCAGGAGTTGGCCTAGTGGTAGAGTGCTTGCCTAACATCCCAAAGACCTCGTTTCCATTCCTCAATACCACATATATAGAAAATAAAAGCCGGAAGTGGTGCTGTGGCTCAAGTGGTAGAGCACTAGCCTTGAGGAAAGCCCAAGGACAGTTCTCAGGCCCTGAGTTAAAGCCCCAGAACTAGCATAAAAAATAATAAATTAAAACAGAATCAAGGCTATGTTTGTGATCCTAGCTACTCAGGAGGCTGAGATCTGAGGATCAAGGTTAAAGCCAGTTCAGGACAGGCAGAAAGTCTATAAGACTCTATAATCTCCAATTAACCACCAAAAAGCTGGAAGTGAAGCCATGGTTCAACTTTCCTGAAATATTTGTATAATATTGACTTACAAATATTAAATCATACTAGTATTTCTGGTGTCATTTCAATGTTTGCGGTACATTTACCCTTCTAGATATGCATAATATGGATCGTGCTGGTTTCTCTTTTTTCCCTTTTTTTCAATAGGTAATTGGACTTGAACCCAGGATCTGGGTGCTTACTGTACCTTATTGCTCAAAGTTAGCACTCTATCAATTGAACTACAGCACAACTTCCTGGTTTTGGTGGTTAATTGGAAATAGAGTCTCAAAGATTTTCCTGACCAAGCTGGTCAGTCTCTAGTATAGCTAGGATTACAGGTGTGAACTACCAGTACCTGCCTTGCTTGATTTCACTGTCCTTGGGCTTTTCTCAATACTAGCTCTCTACTACCTGAGCCATGATACTCAGATCTCAGCCTCCTGAGTAGTTAGGAGGTATTAACCTCCCTTGACCATCTACATGTTGATTTTTTTTGGCAGGCCTGGTCTTGAGCTCAGGTCCTGAGCACTGTCCTTGGACTTTGTCAAGGCTAGAGCTCTACCACTTGAGCCTCAGCACCACTTCTGGTTTTTTTCTATGTACGTGGTACTGAGGAATGGAACCCAGGTCTTCCTGCATGCTAGGTAAGCACTCTACCATTAGGCCAAACTGCTGGCCCCTACATGTTGATATTTTTAAAATAATTTTTCATCCTTCCTTTTGTAACTGTAGTAAATCAAGTTCTACTGCTACTTGATGAAGTCAACAATTCAAGACAGAATGACAGAAGAAAGAGCTACAGATCAGCAGATGATGGGATCTTGCCCAAATTCCATCTTGCCAGGAGATGTAGGTATAGAAGATTATATAGGTTTCTAGGCAGTCTTAATTTTAGCCAGTATACTGGATCAGGCATTGGTTCTTGTCGTGTGTGTGTGTGTGTGTGTGTGTGTGTGTGTGTGTGTGTGTGTGTGTGTGGTGTACTGGGGCTTGAAGACAGGGCTTCATACTTTCCAGGCACATGTTCTGCCATTTAAGCCATATCCCTAGCCCTGAGGTTTTTTTTTTTCATTATTGTTCAAGGCTAGTCCTCCACCACTTAAGCCACACCTCTACTACCAGCTTTTTGGTGGTTAATTGAAGATGAGTCTCATGGAATTTCCTTCCCAGGCTGACTTTGAACGATGATCTTCATATATCAGCCTCCTGAGTAGCTTGGATTACAGGGATGAGACATGATATCCACCTGCTATAGTTGTTTTTTCAGGAGAGTCTCAAGATTTTTGTTTGTTTGTTGCCAGTCCTGAGGCTTGAACTCAGTACCTGGCTGCTGTCCATGGGCCTCTTTGTGCTCTATGGTAGCTCTCTACCACTTGAGACACAGCACCACCACTAGCTTTTGTTTTTGGTCAGTCGTGGGGCTTGAACTCTGGGCCTGGGTGCTGTCCCTGAGCTGTTCAGCTCACAAGCCCTACCACTCTACTGCCACAGCACCACTTCCAATTTTCTGGTGGCTAATTGGAGATGAGTCTCACGAGTAAGCCAGACCCAAAGTAACATAGGTTCAATTGTTTCCCTCATTTGTAATAATTAGTATACATCTAGGACTCTCCAAGCAGAGGATTACAAGAACTCAAACCTAGGTACATAAGGTCATATAGGATGAGACTAAAGGTAATGAACGCTAGTATATGGAAGCAAGAGGTTTATCTTGTATGATTGATTGTTGTTCTTAATGTACTGTGTTATTTATCTTCTCTTTTTTTGCCCTTATGATTAATCTCATATTTTTACTATATCTGACTTTGTTACCTGGTTTATTGTATATATGTTAATTTGTTTATTTGAAATATGAAAGGGAAGGGGGAAAGCAAGATAATTGGGAGGGTGTGGGAGGAGGGAAATGGGGACAAAAATATGAGAAGGGGTATCAATGTGTGAGAAGTAATGCACCTACTACCTGATGAATGTAACTGTAACCCCTCTATACATTACCCCGACAATTAAAAAGAAAATGTCTCACGAGCCAGGTGCTGATGGCTCATACCTGTAACGCTAGCTACTCAGGAGGTTGAGATCTGGGGATCAGGGTTCAAAGCCAGCCTGGGTACGAAAGTCCATGAGACTCTTATCTCCAACTAATCACCAGAAAACCAGAAGTGAAGCTATGGCTCAAGTGGTAGAGAGGTAGCCTTGAGCTGAAGAGTTCATGGACAGCACCCAGGCCCAGAGTTTAAGCTCCATGACTAACAACAACAATAAAAAAAAGTCTCATGGACTTTCTTGCCCGGGCGGGCGTTGAACTCTGATCCCCAGAACTGCCATCCTCAGATCTCAGCCTCCTAAGTAGTTAGGATTACAGGCGCGAGCCACCAACACCAGGCTACTGTCAACTTAGTATATTGCAGATAAAAGTCTCACGGGGTGGGTGGGAGGGAGTTTGTCCCAATGGTATAGTGCTTGCCTAGCATGCACAAAGACCCGAGTTTGATTCCTTCTACCACATATATAGAAAAGGCCACAAGTGGTGCTGTTGCTCTAGTGGTAGAGCGCTAGCCTTTCAAAAGCCCAATGACAGTGCTCAGGCCCTGAGTTTAAGCCCCAGGAATGGCAAAAAAAAAGTCTCATGGAGATTTTCCTTCACAGGCTGGCTTTGAACTTCAATCCTCAGGTCTCGGACTCTTATGTACAGGATTATGGGAGTGAGCCACCAGCGTCTGGCTCACGTTTTTATATCCAGTGCTCTTAGACCAGGTCAGTGATCCTCCTGCCTACACTTTGAGCTCTCACATAGATAGCTGGGATCACAGGTGCATACCATCATGCCAGCTTATTGATTGAGTTGAAGATCTTGATAATTTTTTGCTAAGGTCTAGAACTGCAGTCTTCTCAGTTTCTACCTCCTGAGTAGCTGAGATTATACGTACATGACAGTCCTCCTTCTGATCTCTGCCTCCTAACTGTCACAGTATATGATCATTAAATCTTGTTTTGTTTTGTTTTTTACACTATTAGGGTTTGAACTCTGGGCTTTTCCCTCACTCAGCTGGTGCCCATCCACTTGAGCCATACCTTTAGTCTTGTTTTCTTTTGGTAATTTTGGAGATGGAGTCTCTAACTTTTCTGCCCAGGCTGGATTCCAAGCATGATCCTTTGGAAAACAGTCTCCTGAGCAGCTAGGATTCTAAATATGAGCCACTGATGTCTGCTAGTCATTAATTTTTAAAGTAGTCTAACTTTGCATGTGGTTTCAATAACCATAGGTCACTAGGTAATGAAAGCGACCACATGACTTGTCCTTTGATGTTTTCCCTTATGCTTTTCAAGTAAAGATAATTTTATTAAGGTGCTGAGAATGGAACCAGGGCCTCCTGCATATTAGGCAAGTACTCTTCCTGGGAGTTCCATATCCAGCCAACAAAGCTGACTATCACAGTTATTTGAGGAGTAAGGTAAAACAAAAAAGATGAAAAACAGATTTGCTAGGAACAGGTCTATTGGGTTCAATATTTTTTTTTGCCAGGCCTGGGCTTGAGCTCAGGGCATGAGCACTGTCCTTGGACATTCTCAAGGCTAGAGCTCTACCGCTTGAGCCACAGCACCACTTCTGGCTTTTTTCTATGTATGTAGTACCGAGGAATCAAACCTGGGTCTTCATGCATGCTAGGCAAGCACTCTACTACTAGGCCAAATTCCCGGCCTTAGTATAACACATTATAATTTTTATCTTTTTTTCCTTTTTTTTTTTTGATCGGTGTGGGGCTTGAACTCTGGGCCTGCACACTGTTCCTGAGCTCTTCAGCTCAAGGCTGGTGCTCTATTACTTGCGCCTCGGTGCCACATCTGTTTTTACTTCTTTTTTTTTAAGGCAGGATCTTGGTTTATAGCCCATGCTGACCTTCATTTCACTCTGTAACCCAGGTTAGCCTCAAACTCATAATCCTCTTTTTTTTTCTTAGTGTGTCTCTGTCATAAACCTCTTAACTGGCCTCCCTAGTGCTGGGATTATAAATGTGTGCTATCATGCCTGGCACCCTCCATCTACCTCTACTTTTTGTGATACTGGGGATTCAAGTCAGAATTTTTCTCTGGCAAGGTAAACACTCTCCCACTTGAATCACACTGCCAACAACTGAAAACAAGTTGTTGATTAGCTGGGCACAGTGGCTCACGAATATAATCCTAGCTACTCAGAGGCTGAGATCTGAGGATTCAGGTTCAAAGCCAGCCAGGGAACTAAAAAGCCCGAGAGACTCTTATCTCCAATTAACCACTAGAAAACTGGAAGTGGTGCTAGGGGTAGGGCGGTAGCCTTGAGCTGAAGAGCTCAGGGACAGTGCCAAGGCCCAGAGTTTAAGCCCCACGACTGCAAATAAATAAATAAATAAACAAACAGTTGATTATTTTTGACTATACATTGGCATTCCTGTGACCCCCTCCTTGGGTTCAGTTGTTTTGCTAGAGTGACTCATAGAACTCAAGGAAATTCTAATCACATTAATCCATTTATTAGAAAGTATTTAATAAGGTATACAAATGTACAGCTGGATGGAAGAGATGTGGAAGGGCAGGTGCTGGGCTTCCATAGTCTCTGGTGGGGAATCACCCTCCAGAGGCCTCAAGAATCTCAGGCATACGCAGTCCTTTTGTTTCTCTTTTTCTTTGCTTTTGAGTATCAGAACTGGAGTACTGGGGCTTGAACTTATGAACTTTACTTCTCTGGCTAGTTTTGAACTACAATCCTCAAACCTTAGGACTCCTGAGTAGCTAGGATTCCAGGTATGAGAAAATTCTTTGGTTTTAATGACTATTTCTTGCCTGCAGAATTTTTTGGAGTCTGATTTCTTTCTTTCATTTAATCTGCTTTCTTATCCCTTTCAACTATAAACTGGCAATGTTTCTGTTGCTCTGGCCCTTTCCCAAACCTTAGGTATCTCTGTGTATGTCACAAGCATTCATGCCATTAAACACCTTTATTCCTGGCTTCTGTGTGGAATATTATTTATATATAATTGATATATAATATTGATTAATATATAATAGATTCAATATAAGCCAATATATACTATATTCAATAGATAATCAATAATATTTAAGTATTAAATACTTAGTTTAGCAAATAAATATCAAAATATTTGTCCTTTTCTCTAGATTTTGGCTTTCTAACAGAAAATCTGATTGTAGTATATTTTACAGTTGCAATACACTTACAACTTCCCAAATTGTCAAACCCTGGTTCTTTTTCGCCTAGCAGTTCAACTGTCAGTTTATCACTTACCCCTCACATTTTATTATAAACATGATTTATAAAACACACACACATACACACACACAGGAAGTGGCACTGTGGCTCAAGTGGTAGAGCTCTAGCCTTGAGCTGAAGAACTCAGGGACAGCTCTCAGGCCCAGAGTTCAAGCCACACAACAAACATACTCACACCGCCCCCCCCCCACACCAGTGCTTGGCTTCCCCTCTTTTTTAAAAAAAAAGTAAACAGAGGAAGTTTATTTGAAAGTGAAAGGAAAACTGTGAAAGAAAGTAGCTCTCTATTCCAAGAGGGGCCTCAAAGAGGAGTCAGTGGAGAACTTTTGGAGGGAGGATGATTTTTATAGTATAGGGCTCTTTCCATATCTGTTCCCCAGTGTTTTGTGCTGATCACCTTTATTGGTCATATTCACATCAACTTTCTGCTCATGGTCATGACATATAACATATGGGGCTTGAACTTGGCCTGGGCACTGTCTTTGGGCTACCACTTGAGCCACAGCGCCATTTCTATGTATGTGGTACCGAGGAATGAAACCCGGGTCTTTGTGCATGCTAGGCAAGCACTCTACCATTAGGCTAAACCCCCGGCCTCAACATATGACATATTAATATGGCAGACTTTGTCTCCCATGTTTCACTTCTTATCTCTCATCACCAGCCAGTGCCTTCAATGTCCACATTTCCACCAACAGAAACTGTTCTGGGCAATACAATAGGAACCCCTTCTAATAATCTTCTTTAACGAGCATGTAGCCTCTACTTATTATCTGATCAGCCTGTTTCAAAGCCATTTCTGCATTTTGAGGTATTCCAGCAACAACTCCCTTCTAGTACCAAACTCTGTTAGTGTCCTAGTCCTATTTTTGCTGTGATATACCACATTAGTGGCTTAAAATAACAGAAAGTTATTTTTTACAATAGGAGTAGATGCATAAATCCAATATCAGCACCAATAGTCTAAGATCAACGTGTTGGAAGGGCCATGATCTTTCCAGAAACTTTAAGGGAGAACCTGTTCATGGCCACTTCCAGTTTCTGATGATGGCTGGCTTGCTTGCCTGGGCTTGTGATCACATCATTTGAATCTACCTCTCTTCACATTCTCCTGGTAATCCAAACTGTCTATCTCAAACTCTTTTCAATGATGATTGAAAAGTCCTCCTTTTGCTATATAGCAACATTGGGTTAGTGCACAGATTTTTGTTTGGGTGGGTGTCTTTCAGTTTACCTCAAAAAAAGGAGAGAATAGGCTCAGAGTGTAGCTTAGTGGTAGAGTGCTTGCCTAGCAGGAGGAAGCCCTAGGTTTAATTCCTTGATGCTACATACACAGGAAAAGCTGAAACTGGTACTATTGCTCAAGTGGCAGACCACTAGCCTTGAGAAAGCTCAAAGACAGTGCCCAGCCCTGAGTTCAAGTCTCAGAACTGGCAAAAAAGGAGAGAGGGCCAGAAGTGTAGCCTAGCAGTAGAGTGCTTGCCTCATATGCATGAAGCCCTGGGTTCGATTCCTCAGTACCACATACACCAAAAAAGCCAGAAGTAGCACTGTGGCTCAAGTGACCGAGCGCTAGCCTTGAACAAATATGTCCAAGGACAGTGCCCAAGCCCTGAGTTCAAGCCCCAGGACTGGCCAAAACAAAATGGAGAAAGTATTCAGAGAACATGGCCAAGAAAACTCAAATAAATTTTCTTAATTTTAGCATTTTGCAAATACAACAGAAGGGGGAGCTCTGACATTTGAGAAGCTACCCTGAACCCTAAGTTCAGAAATCTAATTGAATATAAAGAAAAGCAATAAAGTACACAACACAAATCCTATACATTATTGCTGTAAGAATGGAAGAATAGGGGTGGAACATCGTTGTTAGAGATAAAAGTATGCCAAAAGGAATTGTTCACAGAACACATCAAGATTATAGGGGCTGGAGTTTGGCCTAGTGATAGAGTGCCTGCCTAGCATGCATGAAGACCCAGGTTTGATTCCTCAGTACCACATACATAGAAAAAGCCAGAAGTGGTACTGTGGCTCAAAGTAGAGCTCTAGCCTTGAGAAAAGCTCAAGGACAGTGCTCAGTCCCTGAGCTCAAGCCCAGGACTGGCAAAAAATAAGCATAGCCAGTTTATTTTGAACAGCTGTAAGATGTTAAGGAAATGATATAAAAGACCATGAAAAAATAGCATAAAAACTACTAGAAAAACTCAGAAATGATTATGGATCTCAAGAAATAGCAAGAAGAGAAAAACCATTTTTTTCCAGTCCTGGGCTTCAGCTCAGGGCCTGAGCACTGTCCCTGGGCTTTCTCAAGGCTAGAGCTCTACCACTTGAGCCTCAGCACCACTTCCAGTTTTTTTCTATGTATGTAGTACCGAGGAATTGAACCCGGGTCTTTGGGCATGCATCGCAAGCACTCTACCACTAGGCCAAACTCCTGGCACCAAGAAAACCATTTTAAAATAGCAAAGTAACTTTAAAAAACATAGTGAACCACTGGCAGTAAGTAGTTCATGCCTATAATACCAACTATGTAGGTGAGACTAGGAGGACTGTGATTCAAGGCCAACTTGGGCAAAGTTGAGGCCCAGTCTCAATGAAAAAGCTGAGCATGGTGGTTTAAGTCTGTGATCCCAGCTATGTGGGAAGCCATCAATAGAGGATCAACTGTAAGGCTTGCCCTGGTCAAAAATAGGAGACTCTTCCTGAAAAATAAGGCAAACAAGGCTGAGATCATGGCTGAAATAGTAGAGCACCTGACTAGCAAGAGTGAAACCCTGAGTTCAAGCCACAGTACCAAAAGGAAAAGAAACACTAAGTTAACACAACACATGATGTCTTATGAGAAACAGAAGAGAGAAATTGGCAGGGTGAGAAAAGAAGATTATGAGCTTGGGATAAGAGTGAAACCTAGAGCAAGAGAAAGAGAAACAGAGAGGCAGAGAGAGAAAGAGGCAGAGAGAGAGAGAGAGAAAGAGAGAGAGAGAGAGAGAGAGACAGAGAGAGAGAGAGAGAGAGACAGAGAGAGAGACAGAGACAGAGACAGAGACAGAGAGAGACAGAGACAGAGAGAGACAGAGAGAGAGAGAGAGAGAAAACAGGCCTTAAATATAAGAGCTTGGCACCAGTAGCTCAACCCTGTAACCCTAGCTACTCAGGAAACTAGGATCTGAGGATCACAGTTTAAGGCCAGCTAGCCTAGGAAGTAAGGTCTGTGAGACTTTTTATCTCCATTTAACCACGAGAAAGCCAGAAGTGGAAGTGTAACTCAAGAGGCAGATCACCAGCTTTGGGTGAGAAAGCCAAGCAAGAGTGTGAAGTCCGCAGTACAAGCCCCAATTCAAACCCAATGCCAGCACACAGAAAAAAGGAAAATATCTGATTCATATAGGAGACTTTGAAGAGAACACAAATTAAGGGAAGAAAAAAAATCCCAAACTATACAAATAAAGACGATTTTTGGGAATTAAGAAAATGAAAACCAAAGCTGGGTGCTGGTGGTTCATGATTGTAATCCTAGTTACTCAGGAGGCTGAGATCTGAGGATCCAGGTTCAAAGCCAGCCTGAGACCTAAAATCCCTGAGACTCTTATCTCAAATTAACCACCAAAAAGCCGGAAGTGTCACTATCCATTCCACAGCACTGCAAAAACACAAGCAATGGGCTGTGAGTGTGGTCTAGTGGTACAGTGCTCGCCTAGCAGGCATGGAGCACTGGGTTCAATTCCTCAGCACCATATGTACAGAAAAAGCCAGAAATAGTTTAAAGAGGGTCAGAGACAGCGACTAGGCCCTGAATTCAAGCCCCATGACGGGCAAAAAAAACCAAAAAACAAAAAACAGGGGCCGGGAGTTTGGCCTAGTGGTAGAGTGCTTGCCTTGCATGCCCAAAGACCCGGGTTCGATTCCCCGGTACCACATACATAGAAAAAAGCTGGAAGTGGTGCTGAGGCTCAAGTGGTAGAGCTCTAGCCTTGAGAAAGTCCAAGGACAGTGCTCAGGCCCTGAGCTCAAGCCCAGGACTGGAAAAAAAAAACAAGCAAACAAAAACCAGTTGAAACTATATGTTGAAAAAAGTACCACAGGACCAGAAATATGGCCTAGTGGTAGGGTGTTTTCCTAGCATGATCAATTCCACGAAGCCCTGGGTTTGATTAATCAGTACCACATAACCAGAAAAGGCCAGAAGTGGTGCTGTGGCTGAAGTGGCAGAGTGCTAGGACAGTGCCTAGGACCTGAGTTCAAGCCCTAGGACTGGAAAAGAGAAGGGGGAGAGCAGGAGGAAGGGAGGAAGGAAGGAAGGAAGGAAAGAAGGAAGGAAGGAAGGAAGGAAGGAAGGAAGGAAGGAAGGAAGGAAGGAAGGAGGGAAGGAAAGGGCACCATAGATTTCTCCTCCTGCCTGTTCCTAGGGAAATTGAGCATCAGATAATAAAGTATAGTGATTCCTAAGAAAGGGAAAGAAGGTTGAGATACTTTCCTATCAGAATGATGAACAATGGATCCTAGAGATAACTCAAATGCTCTCCCTGAGTTAAGAAGATGGCCAAGGGGATCCCAAGAGACCAAGAAAAGTTGAAGACTACAGTGCTGGGTATCAGAGAGGAGCAAGCTATATGGAAAGGGAAAATGCTTAGAGCTACATAGGGGATTCAGCCTTCAGCTTGAGCCTTTAGCTGAGTACTAGCTCGGTTTATGCATGTAAGAACACAGAGCTACACAAAGAACCACCAGAAAGAGTGACCTGAATAGTCCTTAAAGTTTAGGGGGCTGGAAATAGTTATGGTTTCTAATAGTTAAAGTGCAAGCCTCATAACTGACAAGGAATTCAGATGAGTACTTAAAAGGCTTTTACTTGAGCAGGGGTGCTAAACTTAGATCCAGACTAAAAGCTACTCTGGCTCTGCCTAATTAGATTTAAAAGCAATATCTGAAAGGATCAAACTGCTTTCAGATAAATTAACCTTGTCTCAGAATGCAACATAACAATATTTATAGCAGCACATAAATATCCAGTCCCAAGCAAGGTAAAATTCACAGTAGCTCACATCCAATTGAAAATACGCATCTATAGGGCTGAGGGTATAATTCATTGGTACAGAGCTTTATCAAGTATGCACAAAGCTTTGGGTTCTATCTACAGTATCCAAAATTAAAAAAAAAAGTAGGAGACACCAGGCAGGGTAGTTTAAGCCTACAATCCCACGTACTTAGGAGACAGAGATTTAGGGACCAAGGTTAGAGACCAGCTGAGGCCAAAAAGAAGTTTTTGAGATTCCATCTAAGCTTCTAGCTTTGGGAGAAGCACAATAGCTGGGGACAATATCTGTGAGTCTGTGAGACTCTTATCTTCAATTAACCACCAAAATGAAAGAAGTGGAGCTGTGGCTCAAGTAGTAGAGCACTAGCCTTGAGCAAGAAACCTCAGCGTCAGCATCCAGGTCCTGAGTTCAAGTCCTAGGACTAGCACACATACAAAGGGGACTGGCAGTATGGATCAGGTGGGTGACCATTGAAAATATGAGGCTCTAAGTTCTATACCTAGTATTGCCAAAAATAACCAGGAGAGGCCCATGTGTCACCATGAAGGTAGCAAGAGAAGGTAGCTATGTTGCCTCTGCATGTGGCAGCTACCAGCCAAAAGAATGCCATGAAATGGTGTGAAGACAGAGAGAACATGACCCTGCTGACACCTTGACTTTGAATTTCAGCCTTTAGAATGATGAGAGGACAGTCCTATTGTTTGAAGCCATTCAGGTAGTATACTTCATGATAGCAGTCCCAGGTAACTAATATACCAAGATCGATTCCCATTCATGAGTCAGATGGCAGTGGTAGACTTGCCTCACAAAATTGCTAGACATAGGGTACTGGTGGCTTACACATGTAATCCTAGCTACTCAGCAGGCTGAGATCATAGAATCATAGTTCAAAGCCAACCTGGACAGGAAAGTCTGTGAAACTCTTCAATTAAGTACCATAAGTCAGAAGTAAAGCTGCAATCTTAACCACAAAAGCCTGGGGACAATACCCAGGCCCTGAATTCAGTCCCCAGGACCAGCACCAAACAACAACAACGACAAACAAACAAATAAGAAACCAACTGGCTAGAGAGCCAGGAGTATGGCCTAGGGGTAGAGTGCTTGCCTAGCATGCACAAAACCCTGGGTTCAAGTCCTCAATACTACATACGCAGAAAAATCCAGAAATGGTGCTGTGGCTCAAGTGGCAGAGTACTAGCCTCAAGAAAGTTCAAGGGCAGTGCCCAGGCCCTGAGTTTAAGTCCTAGGACTAGCAAAAAACCTAGCTGGAGATATGTATTGATATCTTTGCCCTTTTTCAGTCACACTCTTAGAAACAATCTCAACCCTTAATCCTCTTGTCCTTGGGGAGTCTGTCTGAGCAATGGCATGACCGCTGAATCCCTGGGACAAGTTATGCCTTTGCTTTACCCCCCCAAAACTAATGATATGACTTTATTTGGAAAAAGAGTCTTTGTTGGGCCAGGAGCATAGCCGAGTGGTAGAGTGCTCGCCTAGGATGCACAAAGCCCTGGGTTCCATTCCTCAGTACCACATACACAGGAAAAGTCAGAAGTGGTACTGTGGCTCAAGTGGCAGAGTGCTAGCCTTGAGCAAAATGTGTCCAAGGACATTGTCCAAGCCCTGAGTTCAAGTGCCAAGACTAAAAAAAAAACAAAAACAAAAACAGTCTTTGCAGATTTAATTAAGTAAAGGATATTGAATTGAGATCATTCTGGATTACCCAGTGAGGCCTAAATCTAAGACAATGTTTTTGTAAAGGAAAATGAGGAGGCCATGTAAAAACAGTGGTAGACCCTAAAGTGATACAATCACAGGCCAAGGAATGCCTGGTGACATCAGGAGATGAAAAACAGGAGGGACAGAGTCTCCCTTGGCGCCCTCAGCAGTGAATCTGCCAATCCATTAGTTCCAGATTTCTGCCCTCTGATACAGTTCTACTGTTTTAACTTTCATTTGTGGTCATTTGTCATAGCCACAGAAGGTGTTTTGCGTGCATCTATGAGAGAACAATGAATCATATCTATTGCTAAGCCCATCCCCAATACCTACACACATTCAGTACTCATGAAAATGCTCAGCATTGGACCAAAAGGAACATTTTAACTTCTGGGAATCTTTCCTTAAGACATAACTAGTGTGTCCTAATGGTAGAGTGCTCGCCTAGCATGCACAAAGCCCTGGGTTTGATTCCTTGGTGTCACAGACACAGAAAAAGCCAGAAGTGGCGCTGTAGCTCAAGTGGCAGAGTGCTAGCCTTGAGGAAGCCCAAGGACAGTGCCCAGGCCCTGAGTTCAAGCCTCAGGACTGACAAAAAGAAAGAAAAGAAAGAAAGAAAGAAAGAAAGAAAGAAAGAAAGAAAGAAAGAAAGAAAGAAAGAAAGAAAGAAAGGGAATAAAGGGAAAGAAAACATGTAAAGATTAAATATTAAAAATATTAGATACCAGTGGCTCATTCTTGTAATACTAGCTACTCAAGGCACCGAGTTCTGAGAATTGAAGTTCCAGGCCACCTGGGACAGGAAAGTCTATGAGACTCTTATCTCTAATGAGCACAAAGCCACATATACAGGTATGGTTCAATAAGTAGAGTGCCAATCTGTCATGAAAAGGCCTGGTGAGAGCACAAAACTCTGAGTGCAAGTTCAAGTACCGTCACCAGACAAACAAAAAAGACTCAAATTGAACTTTCGTAGAGATGAGAAAACAGAGTAGGCATGGCAAATTGAAAGAATAGTGAACTTGAAAACATATATGTTGTTAGCATCTTGGGGAAGGACTTAAAAATATCTGAGAGCTCACATTGTGGCTCATGTCTAGGATCATAGTTACTTAGGAGGCTGAAATAGGGAGGATCATGGTTTGAGGCAAGCCTGGGCACAGTTCTCAAAACCCCTGTCTCAACTAACTAAAGAGCTGATCGCAGTGGTTCATGATTGTCAGTCATCTCAGCTATACAGGAAGCATAACTAGGACAATCATGATCCAGGCCAACCAGATCGAAAATGCAAGGGCCTAATCAAAAATAACAAAATCAAGCCAGGCAAGGCAGCTCATGCCTGTAATCCTAACAACTTAGTAGGCTGCGATCTAAGGATCAGGGTTCAAAGCCAGCCTGGGCACAAAAGGACCTGAGACTCTTGTCTCCAATAAACCTCTAGAAAATGGGAAGTGGGGCTTAGCTCAAGGGTAGGGTGGTAGCCTTGAGCTGAAGAGCTCAGAGACAGCGCTGCCCAGGCCGAGTTCAAGCTCCATGTCTCACAAAAAATAAAATAACAAAAGCACGGCCTGGAATTTGGCCTAGAGGTAGAGTGCTTGCCTACCATGCATGAAGACATGGGTTTGATTCCTCAGTACCACATACATAGAAAAAGCTGGAAGTGGAGCCGTGGCCCAAGTAGTAGAGCTGTAGTCTTGAGAAAGCCCAAGGACAGTGCTCTTTCCCTTAATTAAAGTCCCAGGACTGACAACAAAAGCAAGTAGCATTGTGGCTCAAAGTAGTAGAGTGCTGGCCTTGACCCGAAGAGCTTAGGATAGCACTCAGGCCCTGAGTTCAAGTCCTATGACTAACAAAAAACAAAAGCGAAAAGGGCTAAGTATGTGGTTCAAATTGTAGAGAGCCTGCCTAGCAAGCACAAGGATTTATTTTTGCCAGTCCTGGGGCTTGAACTCAGGGCCTGGGTACTGCCCCTGAGCTGCTTTTGCTCAAAGCCACCCCTGTACTGCTTGAACCACATCACTACTTACTTATGTGGAACTGAAGAATCAAATTCAGGGCTTCAGGCATGCTAGACAAGCATTCTACCACTAAGCCACATTCCCAGCCTTAAGGCTTTGAATTCATACTCAATTACCCTAAAGGAAAAGTATGAGAGTATATTTTGTATCTGAGAATATCCACTAAGAATAACTAACAAGAAGTCATATTCTCATCAGTTTTAATGTGTGGGTGCCAATGTTGTAGCTTAGTCTTGTAGTCTGGCTTAGCTTTTGTGCTTAAGACTTACTCTGCTACTTGAGTCACACCTCCACTTTTGACCTTTTTTTCTGGCTAATTGGAGATAAGAGGCTCTCAAAGCCTGGCTTCGAACATAGACTCTCAGATCTTAACCTCCTGAGCAGCTAGGGTTACAGGCATGAACCCCTAGGGCCCAGGTTTCTCACCAGTTATTAGAAAAATATAGATCATCATCAGATTTGATAGCAATCTTAGAAAAATAGTAGCTAAAATAAGGTGGAGTAACTGGATATACCAGGAAATCAAATGTGAGCTAAGGCATTTATATCAGACAAAATTGCCTTCTAATGTTTAAAGGACTAGAACAACTGTCTTCAATATGTAAAACCTCAAAGACTATTGGACTTATAAATCCCTCTTGAGGAATCTATTAGAGAACAAAATTCAGGGCTGGGAATGTGGCTAAGTGGTAGAGTGCTTGCCTAGCATTCATGAAGCCCTGGGTTTGATTTCTCAGTACTACATAAGCAGAAAAGGCTGGAAGGGGTGTTGTGGCTCAAGTATAAGAATACTGGCCTTGGGCAAAAAGAAGCTCAGGGACAGTGCCCAGGCCCTGAGTTCAAGCCACAAGACTGGCAAAAATAAATGGATGTAAGATGTTATATGCAAGCCATGTGATTTGGCTCCTAGCTACTCAGGAGGCTGCAATCTGAGGATCCCAGTTCAAAGTCAGCCCAGGCACTAAAGTCAGTAAGATTCTTATCTCCAGTTAACTACCAGAAAACCGGAAGTGGTGCTGTGGCTCAAGAGATAGGGGGGTAGCCTTGAACTGCAGAGCTCAGGGATAGTGCCCAGGCCCAAAGTTCAAGCCCTACGACCGCCACACACACAAAAAGATGTTATATGCATCATTTTTCATCAATATAAGATGGGTCATTCTGTCAGGAAAAGTTGTAAAGAAAAAAAAGCTGCATCAGTGAGTCAGAGTGCCCTTACTTTTTACTATATATGGGAGAATTGCAATTTGAATTCTTTGAGAACAGAAAACACAAGTCTCCTTGACTAATGATTATTTTTGGTCTCTGGAAGCCTCTAGAAAAAGGGTAACAAGATGAAAAGAGAGGCAATCTCTAAGTCAAAATACATTTTTGGAGTCTTGACCAACAGTTATAAATGCTGGAGCCAGGACAGATGGTCTTCCAGCCTGGTGGTGCTTCTATTTTGAGTAGATCTTTTTGGTCTCTTAAAATGACAAGAAGTGATTTTTAGAGAAGCCTAGATTAAACCTGGTGCTGGTGGCTCCCTCCTGTAATCTTAGCTACTTTGGAGCAGATATCTGAGGATAAAGGTTTGAAGTCAGCTCAGGCAAATCTGTGATTTTTATCTTAATTAACCAGCAAAAAGCTGGAAGTAGATATATGGCTCAGTGGTAGAATGGCAGCCTTGAGTGAAAAAGCCTTTAATGGCCAGTGCCCAGGCCCTGAGTTCAAGTACCCAAGCACCTACACACACACACACACACACACACACAGAGAGAGAGAGAGAGAGAGAGAGAGAGAGAGAGAGAGAGAGAGAGAGAGAGAGAGGTGGGGGGGTGCTACTTGAATTTGGGACATGGCTGTCTGGTTCTTTTTTACTTTGCTTTTTTGCTAATGAAAAAAAGGCCACTGGCTTTTTAAAAACTTGCAGATTCACAGTTCTACAGTCTGTCCCAGCCCTGCAGCTGTAACATGAGCTGCCTGGTTTCCTGCCAGCTGTAACCTGGGAAGTGAAAGGTCATCTCAAAGAAAAGTACTCAGTTTTAGACAGACTTTGTGGGGCCATAAATGACAAAATATGGATGGTGACAGGACTGTCTGGGTTACAGATGCTGACTGGAAATGAAGGGCGTGTTCCCCAGAGACCATCCGAAAATTGCGAGGTTCAATGACTGGATTCCTGCTACAGAGATTAAATGCATTCCAAACTTGTGATACCCTGTGAAAGCTGTGGGTTGAGGAAGGGGCCCCACCACAAGGAGGGTGCCCTCTTCTGTATACTCTCCACATAGCTGGCTCAAGGCTTCCCTCTTGGAGATGTCCTTTTGTTGACAAGTTTGGCTTTCTGGATTGATTCCTTGCAGTTTGCACTAAGGGCTGATAGCCTGATTACCCTTTTATCTCCCTCCTTATGGATACATCTTACTAAGGCAGTTTGGTCATCCCCAACAAAGGTCTAAATGTGTGTTTGTGTGCGTGTGTACACACGTGAGACAGTTCAGACTTGAACTCAGTGTAATGCCTCTAAGCATTTTGCTCAAGGCTAGTGCTTTATTACTTGAGTCACTGGCCCACTTCCAACTTTTGGAAGTTTATAGGAGATAAGAATCTTAACGGCTTTCCTGCCCTGGCAAGTTTCAAACTTTAATTCTTAGATCTCAGTCTCTTGAGTAGCTAGGATTACAGATATGAGCCACCAGCACCCTGCTAAATCCCCCATCCCCAGGCTGTTCACTGGGTAAATGATCAGGACCAAAGGAATGGATGGTTATGGAAACTCATTTTGAAAACATTCAGAAGTGTGAGATTCTTCCTTACTAGTTCCTGAATATGATACATAAAATTGAATAAAAATGCTGGGAAAGGAATTCTTGTCTTTTTGCCTGTAACCCTTCCAGGTCAAGGTGGGAACAAGTAAAATGATTGGGAAACATGAAGTTGTGATGACCCATATGAGAAATGTTGCTTTTGCAATAATGGAGAAAAAGGAAAACCCAGGGAGGTTCCTGCAGTGGAAAGGTCAGTGATATACTATTCTTTCAGAACTACTTCTGGAAGCCCACCCTTCTTCCAGTAGAAAAACACCCCAAGCTTCATTTCCTATCTGCTGTGAGTACTTTGCCTCTCATTATTCCTGCCAATGCAGACTATGACACACTCTACTCTAGTTGGCACACAGATGCCACCCAGTGCTACTCATAACCGTGGAACGGATGAATTGAGGTCATGGGAAAGCCACCTGATGGAACTTGATCATCTTCAGGTCCTTCTGGGACCAAACACTAACCTGAAATATTTAGATTGGACTGAATGAAATGTTGTACTAGAGGTACCCTGACAGCTGTAAACACATTTCCAGAGGTGTAATGGGAGCCCTCTGAGATTGTGCTTGCATACTCATCTGTCTCTGTTGAACCTGCTCTAGCCCTGAAAGACATCCAGGTCATCCTCACCTAACTGGCCAGGGTTTTATGGAGCCTGAATTAATGTTGCCTGCTAGGCTGAAAAGAGATTAGTAAATTAGGTGCAGTGGCTCACACCTGTAATCCTCGCTACTTAGGAGGCAGAGAATTAAAGACTGGGGTTCAAAACCAGCCTAGGGAGGCAAATATAAGAGATTCTAATGTCCAATTAACAAGCAAAAAACTGAAAGTAGAGATGTGGCTCAAGTGGTAGGCACTAGTCTTGAAGGGACAGAAGGGAACATGTCTTAGTGGTAGAGTGCTTACCTAGCATGCATGAGCCCTGGGTTCAAGTCCTCAGTGCCATATAAACAGAAAAACTGGGAGTGGCACTGTTGCTCAAAAGGTGGAGTGCTAACTTTGAGAAAAAGAACCTCAGTGACAGTGCTTCAGCCTTGAGTTCAAGCCTCAGGACTGGCAAAAAAATTTGAGCAGTCCCCTCCTAGCTTTCTAAGATAGACTTCTATGATTAATGGGATTTGTTTCAACTGACTAAAACTAGGATCCTTTGAGGTAATAACTGAGATCAGTATTACAAGCTAATTGAATGTTGCTGCTGGATCGGTTATAGATGCTTTGGGGAGCTGAACATGGAAGTACATATCTATAATCTGAGCTACTCAGAAGATGAAGCAGGAAGATTGTGGTTCAAGGCTGGCCTGGGCAATATCTTCAGACCCTACCTGAAAAACAAAAGGACTAGAGGTGTGGCTGAAGTGATAAATTGCTTGTCTAGCATGTGTAAGGCCCTGAGTTCATTTCCCAGTACTGGAGGGTGGGGGAGAAAGAGAGGGAGAGGGAGACAGAGATAAAGATGGTGTGGCCTTCTGGACCTGGTGGTGTATTGTCTTATTGTCACAGTTACTCAGAAGATTGAGCAAGGCAGGAGGATCTCTTGAGCCAATTTGGGGCCAGTCAGGGCACCATAAGCAGAAACCATCCCCCCAAAAGATACCTTAGCCAAGGGGTGGACACAGTGTTCTCAAGATTGTTATCTGTTGAAATCTTGGACTCTGACTAGCAGCTGAAAGCATCCTTTAATTGATGGGATAGTTTAGTATGCTAAACTTTCTGTGAACCATGGTTTATGCTGAACATCAGCAAGGAATTACGACAAGCACTAAGCAGAATGTACCTTGGAAACTACCATTGGGCACTGAATTGCTAATGGGCTTAGGTCTACAGCAACAGCTTCACACAGGAGCAGCTGCAGGCCTTTGCTTGGAGGAAAGAGAATTCTAATAGAGTTTCATGCGAGGGAATATATCCTCAAACCGCACCCCTGCGCCGCTGCTTTCCCCCTCCCCACTACTTGTCTTCAGGAATCTATCAAATATTGTCTTGCTGTAGCAAGCCGTAGTTGTTGTTGTTGTCATTGTTTTGCCAGTCCTGGGGCTTGAACTTCGGGCCTGGGCACCGTCCTTGGACATTTTTTACTCAAAGCTAGCACTCTGCCACTTGAGCCACAGCGTCACTTCTGGCTTTTTCTGTGTCTGTGGTTCCAGCTTTCTAGGTGAGCATCCTACCACTGGGCCACACTCCCAAACCAGTAAGCCATAGTTTTGAGTACAACTATACACTCAGTGCTGTAACGTCCTAGTAAGTCACCAATGTAAAGTGGTGCTAAGTCCCCCATACAGTGGGATAAAACAAGTGGGAATCTGAGATGTTTCTTTTTTTGGTCGATCATGGGGCTAGCCTAGAACCGTAGAGCTCAGGGCCAGCGCTCTACCACTTTGAGCCACAGCATCACTTCTGGTTTTCTGTTGGTTAATTGGAGATGAGTCTCATGGACTTTCATGAGACTGGCTTTTTCTTTTTGGTCAGGCCTGGGGTATGAACTCTGGGCCTGGGCACTGTCCCTGAGCTCTTCAGCTCAAGGCTAGCACTCTGCCACTTGAGCCACAATGCCACTTCCAGTTTCCTGGTGGTTAGTTGGAGATAAGAGTCTCACAGACGTTAGTGCCCAGGATGGCTTTGAACTGGGTTCCTCAGATCTCAGCCTCCTGAGTAGCTAGGATTACAGATGGGAGCCACTAGTGCCCCTCTGAAGTATTTTAACTTTATCATCCTCTGCATCCTTGAGCACTTGTGGTTTGGTGTAAAAGAAATGAAATGCAGATACAATTTACAGAAGAGGTTAAATTAAAAAGAAAAACCCTACCCAGAATTCGAGCTGGCAATATCTGTATGATCTCACTACATATGATCGCGCGCGCGTGTGTGTGTGTGTGTGTGTGTGTGTGTGTGTGTGTGTGTCCTAGGGCTTGGACTCGGGGCCTCATGCTCCTTTTTTGTCAAAGTGCTTAAATTCAGGGCCTTCAACCTGTTCCTGAGCACTTTTGTCCAAGGCTAGTCCTCTACAACTTTAAGCCTCAGCTCCACTTCTGGTTTTCTGATGGTTAATTGGAGATAAGAGTCTCACAAACTTTATTGCCCACTCTGGCTTTGAACTGGGACCCTCAAATCTCACGCTCCTGAGTAGCGAGGATAACAGGAGTGAGCTACCAGTGCCTAGCATCTCACACTCTCATTTAGCCTTTGTTGCTCAAATCTGGTACTCTACCACTTAAGCCACATCTCCGTTTCTGGCTTTCTGGTGGTTAATTTTTTGTGTGTGTGCCAGTCCTTGGGACTGAACTCAGGGACTGAGTACTGTCCTTTGGCTTTCCTCAAGGCTATTATTCAATCACTTGAGCCACGGCACCACTTCCAGCTTTTCTATGTATGTGGTACTGATGAATCGAATACAGGTCTTCATGCATGCTAGGCAAGTACCCTATCATTAGGCCGAATTCCTGGCCCCAAATTCTGGCATTTTTGTTGTTGTTGTTTGGTGTCAGTTCTGGGGCATGAATTTAGGGCCAGAGCACTCAGGCTAGTAGTGTTTTACTACTTTGATACACAGTGTCATTTCTGGCTTTTCTTTGGGGGGGGTCAGTTATGGGGCTTAAATTCAGGTCCTGAGTGCTGTCTCTGAGCTCTTTTGCTCAAAGCTAGCACTCTATTCTTTTGATCCACAGCTTCACTTAAGGTTTTGTGGTGGTTAATTGGAGCTAAGAATCTTACTGACTTTCCTGCTTAGTCTGGCTTGGAACCATAATCCTCAGATCTCAGCCTCCAGGGCAGCTAGGATTACAGATGTGAGCCACCAGCACCTCCTCTTCCTTTGTATTGGCAAAAAAAAAAATTTCACCCTTAATGCTTAAAAGATAAGCTAAAAAGATATCACTTTATTATATTATCCTGCCTAAAAAAGAACTGGGGGCTGGGAACATTGCTTGAATAGTAGAGTCAAGCCCTGGCTTAAAATCCCATCCTGCCAGGAGGATAAAAAAAAGGAGAATTGGAAGTAAAAGTGTCACTAATTTTACTCAGAATCTCAGGGCATTTCCAGAATTTCATCATGACAGATCTACAGATCTACAGATGCTTCTTACTAAATTGGTTTTTTTTTGTTTGTTTGTTTTTTATTTTTTTGTCAGTCATGGGGCTTGAACTCTGGGCCTGGGCATTGCCCCTGAGTTCTTCAGCTCAAGGCGACCGCCCTACCCCTTGAGCTACATCAACACTTCCAGTTTTCTAGTAGTTAATTGGAGATAAAAGTCAAGGTCTTTACTACCTGGGCAGGCTTTGAACCATAATCCTCAGATCTCAGCCTCCTGAGTAGCTAAGATTCTAGCCATGAGACACCGCACCCAGCTGAATTGTTTTATACTCCATTGTTCTAGTACAATGTGTGTGCGGTGGCTCAAAGTGGTAGAGTACTAGCCTTGAACAAGAAGAGCTCAGGTACGACAGCTAGGCCCTGCATTCAAGCCCCACTGTTAACAACAACAACAACAACAAGAAAAAAAAAACTTAAGGATGAATGCCCAAGCCATGCATTCAAGTCCCAACACCAAACAAAAAGTAAATAAATAAGAAAACATCAAAAAATTGTGATAAAATGCATACATAAAATGTTCCATCTTGATTAATTTTTCTAGCAGTGTTGAGATTCAAATGCAAGGCCTCACAATTGTTAGTCAATTATGGGTGCAGTTCTAACCACATGGACCCAGGCCCTCATCTTAACCATTTTTTTTTGTCGGTATTGCGGCTTGAACTATGGTCCTGGATGCTGTTCCTGAGGTCTTCAGCTCAAGGCTCGTGCTCTACCACTTGAGCCATGGCACCACTCCATCTTAACCATTTTTAAGTGTGTCATTGAAAAAGTGAGAAAGCAAGGGTCTTCTCCCCTCCTCCCACAATGCCTGCTCTGCAGCAGGAGAAGCAGCAGCAGCAGCAGAGATATTCCCTCTCCACCACCTCCACCAGAGCCTCTTCCCTGGCAGACAGGAGTTGATAGGAAAGGGTCACCTCCTCTTGGGCATATAAATGCCCACTCCTGCCTCAGCCAAGACACCACATTTAATAAACAATGACTGAGCTTTATATCAAAGGTATCTGTGGAATAGTGCTACAGTTTGATATGCTATTTTTTTGCCAGTTCTGGGGCTTGAACTCAGAGCCTGAGCACTGTACTTGAGCTTTCTCAAGACTTGAGCCACAGCATCATTTCTGGTTTTTTCTATGTATGTGGTACCGAGGACTCGAACCTGAGTCTTCATGCATGGTAGGCAAGAACTCTACCACTAGGCCAAACTCCAGGCCCTAGATTTTTTTCCTTGATCTAATTTACAGTGTATTTTGTGGGCTGGAAAGTGAGAAATGAAATACATAATAAAATAATAAGCTTATCGTGAATAGATAATAATTCTGGAGGGTTGGGAATGTGGCCTAGTGGTAGAGTGCTTGCCTAGCATGCACAAAACCAAAACCCTGGGTTCTATTCCTCAGTAACACATACACAGCAAAAGCCAGAAGTAGTGCTGTGGATCAAGTGGTATAGCATTAACCTTGAGAAAGCTCAAGGACAATGCCCAGGCCCTGAGTACAAGCCCTAGGACCTGCATTAAAAATCATGGAAATATTTATAATAAAGTATTCTTGAATAGAGATGGGGGGAAGATGGAGGGAGAGAGGAAGGAGAGAGAGAGAGAGAGAGAGAGAGAGAGAGAGAGAGAGAGAGAGAGAGAGAGAGAGTTCACACCTATAATCCTATCTACTCAAAAGGTTAAGATTTGGAGAATGGGCTGGGAGTTTGGCCTAGTGGTTAAAGTGCTTGCCTAGCATGCATGAAGACCCGGGTTCAATTCCTCGGTACCACATACATAGAAAAAAAGCTGGAAGTGGTGCTGAGGCTCAAGTGGTAGAGCTCTAGCCTTGAGAAAAGTCCAAGGACAGTGCTCAGGCCCTGAGCTCAAGCCCAGGACTGGCAAAAAAAAAGATTTGGAGAATCAAGGTTTAAAGCCAAGCAGGAAGAAAGACCATGAAAGACCATCTCCAAATAACCAGCAGAAAGCTAGGCTAGGGATGTGCCTCAAATGGTAAAGTGCCAGCTGAGCTAGCAAGCCAAGCTGGTATGAGTACCTGACTTTGAACTCTAGTCCTGCCAAATAAATAAATAATCATTGAGGTGAAATTTATATAGCACAAAATTCTTTTTTTGGAGATAGAGTCTTGCTATGTATTTCACACTAACTTTGAACCCACAAACCTCCTTTCTCAGTTTCCCAAGTGCTGGAAATACAGACATGTCATTATAGCAGGTCAAAGTAAATCCTTGGGCTGGGAGTTTGGCCTAGTGGTAGAGTGCCTGCCCAGCAGGCACAAAAACCCGGGTTAAATTCCTCAGTACTACATATATTGAAAAAGCTGGAAATAGTGATGTAGCTTAAGCGGTAGAACTCTAGCTTCGAGAAAACCCAAGGACAGTGCTCAGACCTTGACTTCAAGTCCCAGGAGTGACCAAAAAAATCCTTTCCAAGTGACTTCGTGGCATCTATTAATTTGTAAAGCTCTTTACTAGTCTTTGTTCTTTGGACAGTAGATCACAGCCATAGACTGTGGTTCTAACTGCTCAGAAAACACCCTAGCGAAGGGCCAGGAATGTGTGCTAGTAGTATAGTGCATGCCTAGCATCTGCGAAGCCCTGAGTCCTGAGCCCTGAGCCACAGAAGTGGATCTGTGGCTCAAGTGGCAGAGCACTAGCCTTGAGCAAAAAGTGCTCAAGGACAATGCCCAGGCCCTGTGTTTAAGCCCCAGGACAGGCAAAAGAAAAAGAAAGAAAGAGAGAGAGAGAGAGAGAGAGAGAGAGAGAGAGAGAGAGAGAGAGAGAGAGAGAGAGAGAGAGAGAGAGAGAGAGAGAGAAAGGAAAGAAAGAAAGAAAGAAAGAAAGAAAGAAAGAAAGAAAGAAAGAAAGAAAGAAAGAAAGAAAAGAAGAAAGTGTGAGAGAGAGAAGGAGGGAGGGAGGTGGAGAGGGAGGGAGGAAGGAAGAAAGGAAGGAAAAAACCCTAGCTAATGGTTTCCTGATGCAAATCATAGTCCAGTCTCAAGGACCCTTAACCAATGGTGGCTTCTGTCCTGTCCTGACAACACACACACACACACACACACACACACACACACACACACACACACACCTCTTCCAAAGACAGACCATGCAGGAAAGGGACCTGTCTAGTACCAGCCCTCAGTGTCCTGCAAAAGGAGGCTGAAATCCTTCTGTGTGGTGCTTCATTCCTGCAGCCTGCAGCCTAGGATGTGAAAGCTCGGGAAAGAACAGAGCAGCTGCACATAGGAGCCTGCTATTAGAGATGCAGACAATCCCGGAGTTTCTTCCCTTCGGAGGACACAAAGCCCTTTTCAGCAAAAGATGTTCAAAGATCTGAATGACACCCATGCTAATTGCACTTGGCTTCAAAACCCAAAGACTCCTGAAAACCTCGTTACCAGTGTCACCCAAGCTGCTTTCCCACGCACCAGCTGCTTTTGAAATTATGGTCCTGAATGTGACACCTCAACCTTGATGCTAGCCACTGTCAGCTCTTCCTGAAAACCATCAATACACCCTCCAAGAGTCTCTGATCCCAGCATCCTCTATGGGGGGGGAGCATCCCCTCCCTCAGCAGTAGGTCATTTTCTAGCACCCCACAGAATGGAGGGGAGAGTCAACTAACTTTCTTGTCACCGCCTTTCAATTTTCCACATTGGGCTCCTTTTGTTTCCAGTCATCAAAGAGAAAGCTTTCCGACACAAAGCAATAAGAGAGAGCCATCCAGAGAGCCAGCTGCAAGAATTCCCCAGCTCAGGAGATCATATTGAATGAACTTAGTAAACCAAGCTGAAAAAGGCCAGATACTCATGTTTTTTCACTCATTTGTGGACTCCAGATTTTGTAAACCTGCATATAAATATGCATGTACTTTTTTATACATAGACCTTGATAGTAACTCTGAGACTGATTGGGGGGGTGGGGAAGGGGATAGCGAATAATGGAGGATGAATTCTACTGAAATGAATTCCACTGTGTTGCAGTGGAACACAGTGGAAATCTTTATAATTGGAAAAAAATTTGCCAGTCCTGGGGCTTGAACTCAGGGCCTGAGCACTGTCCTTGGGCTTTCTCAAGTCTAGAGCTCTACCACTTGAACCACAGCACCACTTACAGCTTTTTCTTTGTATGTGGTACTGAGGAATTGAACCCAGGTTTCTGTGCATGGTAGGCAAGCACTCCGCCACTAGGTCATACTCCAGGCCCCTCCTAGAGCTTTCCTTTGATTTCTTTTCTTTTTTTTTGCCAGTCCTAGGGCCTGAACTCGGGGCCTGGGCACTGTCCCTGAGATTCTTTTGATCAAGGCTAGCGTTCTACCACTGGAGCTACAGCACCACTTCCGGCTTATTCTGTGTATGTGGTACTGAGGAATGGAATCCAGGGCTTTATGCATGCTAGGCAAACATTCTACCATTAGTCCATGACCCGGGTCCATGTGCTTGAGCTTTCTTGCTCAAGGCTATTGCTCTACCACTTGAACCACAGCTCCAGTTCCTGTCTTCTTTGTGCCTATTAGGAATAAGAGTCTCATCGACTTTCTTGCCTAGACTGGCTTTGAACAGTGATTCTCAGATCTCAACATTTTGAGTAGCTAGGATTACAGGAGCCACCCATGCCTGGCTGGGAAAAAAAAACCAAACATTTTTTCTTCAAATCAAAACAATTTCCTAGTGGGGGGGGGAGGGAAATGGGTACCAAGACATGTGAAAGGGTATCAATGTATGTGAATTAATGCACCTTCTATCTGGCAAATATCATGTAACCCTTTTACTAATTACAATAAAAAAATAAGCTCAATGTAAAAAAAAAAAAGAAAAAAAAACCAATTTCCTAGCTCCCTGACCAACAGGGCTAGGCCAGCTCAGGAAATGTCACCAATGCATGTCTCACTGCCTCCAAGAAAAGACAATCAGCCAGGTGCATTGGCTCACACCTGTAATCCTAGCTACCCAGGAAGCTGAGATCTGAGTATCATGGTTCAAAGCCAGCCCGGGAACTAAAGACTGAGAGATTCTTACCTCCAATTAACCACTAGAAACCCGGAAGTGGTGCTGAGTCTCAAAGGAGTGGGCGGTAGCCTTGAGCTGAAGAGCTCAGGGACAGTGCCCAGGACAGAGTCCATGCCCCACAACTTAAAAAGAGAAAAGAAAGAAAGAAAGAAAGAAAGAAAGAAAGAAAGAAAGAAAGAAAGAAAGAAAGAAAGAAAGAAAGAAAGAAAGAAAGAAAGGAAAAGAAAAGACAAAACCATCTGCTATTAATTTTAAAGTCACAAGACATAGCTCTACGGTTCTAGTGGTAAAGGCAATGACCATTTGATCACAAGTTGGCCAGACCGCAGGAAGGACTTCCAGCTCTGATAGTCAATGAATCATGGATCTTTCTCCTGGCTCTTTGCATCTTAAAATCTTAGACATGATTACACCTAGGAGGCCACTCCCTGGCCGGAGGATCAAATGCAGGGTACGAGCTGGCATGCCATCTCAGGCTTTGTATTTTTCCTTAATCCATGTGGTATTTATCTGTTTGTATGCTTTCTTTCTCTTTTTCTTTTTTAGGGTGTTTGTGTGTGTGTGTGTACTCACACTAATAGAGCTTGAACTCAGAACCTCATTATTTTGCTCAGGTTTTTCTCTTAAGGGTGGTATTCTTCCACTTTTGGTTTTTCGCTGGTTGCATGGAGATCATTTTCTTACAGATTCTCCTGCCTGGCTGGTTTTGAGTCAGGATCCTCAGATCTCGCCTCTTCAATAGCTATGATTACAGGTGTGAACCACCAACTAACCCTCTATTTTTTTTAACAGCAGCCATAAGAAATTAATAATACAACATACTGAAAAAACAGGGCAGAAAGTATAGCTCAGTGATAGAGCACTTACCTAGTATGCTTGCTTGAGGCCCTGAGTTCCATCCTTAGCCCTTTGTTAATTTTTTAAAATTAGCGAAAAGCAACTAAGTAGTTGGGCGCCTTAAATCCTAGCTACTCAGGAGGTTGAAATCTAAGGATCACAGTTCAGAACCAGGAAAATCCATGAGACTCTTATTTCCAGCAAACTACCTGAAATAACTAACATAGAGCTGTGCCTCAAGCAGTAGAGCTCTAGCCTTGAGCAAAATAGCTCAGGGCAGTGCCCAGGCCCTGATTTCAAGCCTTAGGACTGGCACACATAAAAGTAATTAAGTTTCTCACAGTTATAGAGGCCTATAATCACTATTGCTAAGCTGAAATCATATGTTATAGGGCCATGTTATAGGGTAGAATCCATTTCTGCAATCTTCCAGCTCCTAGTACCTGGAAAGTTCATGAGTTGTGTTTTTTTGTCAGTCATGGGATTTGAACTCAGGGCCTGGACACTGTCTCTGAGCTTTTTCACTCAAGTCTAGCACTCTACAACTTTGAGCCATGGTGCCACTTCCTGTTTTCTGGTGGTTAATTGAAGATATGAGTCCCATAGGCTTTCCTGCACAGGCTGGCTTTGAACTGAGATCTGAGGATCTCAGCCTCCTGAGTAGCTAGGACTATAGTCATGAGCCACCAGTATCTGGCTTCATGAAACATTTTTCTCTTTTTGCTCACTTTTGAGGCTTGAACTCAGGGCCTAGGCGCTGTTCTTGGCCCCCTTTGTGCTCAAGGATTTAGGCCCTTAAGTTCAAGCCCAAGCACATAAAACAGATCTCTTCATTGAACTTCCTATTTTCTCTTCTTTCAGTCTCATTTTACTATTGAGCTCATTTAATGATTTTGTGTGTGTGTGTGCCAATCCTGGGGCTTGAACTCAAAGCCTGGGTACTTTCATTGAGCTTTAGTGCTCAAGGCTAGTGCTCTGCACTTGAGCCACCATGCTACTTCCTTTATTTGTGCTGTGTTATTCAGAAATACCCAGTGGCCAGTTTTCATTTGAAAGTAGTCTGTCCTGTGTTTCAAATCTCACATCCTTTGATGTAATCTTTACTATAAAATCTATGCAGATGCTAATCATCCTTACATCAGGGGTTGAACACAACTTTATGTGATTCTTGGATTCTTTCATCCCTTTGATGTTGCAAATGCTTGCCCCTCACCCCCCTTTTTTTCTGCTTGCTAGAATACTAAGCCTTCCATTTCCTCACTGTGTCATACACTTCCCATAAGTTTGCTGGCCTTTTAACCATACAGCAATAAAAGGAATGATTTTTTTTGTGTGTGTGTGTGTGTGTTTTTAAATAAAGGGAAATGCTGGGCTCTGGTGGCTCAGGAAGCTACTCAGGAAGCTGAAATCTAAGGATTGTGGTTTGAACTCTGGCAGAAAAGTCCTGTAAGACTCTTACCTCTAATTAACCACTCAAAAACCAAAAGTGGCACTGTGGCTCAAGTGGTAGAACACTAGCCTTGAGCACAAAGAATCTCAGGTACAGCACCCAGGCCCTGAGTTCAAGTCCCATATCCCACAAAAAATGAGACTGGGGACTGTAGTTCCTCCATCATAGAAAAGGAGTCCCTTGGCTATTAGTTTTAGGCACTTCTCCAGTCAAGGCTACTATGGCACAGTTAATGATTGTTTGGGTGGAAAACAAGTGGCAACAATAACAGCAACAACAATCCCTGGGGATTTCTCCTACATCCTATCACCAATAAAGGCTGTTTGCCTCTTCCTTAAAGCACAAGCAGAGGATTTCTCTTGGAGAAATTTCTTTTTATGTAGAGGAAGAGAAAAGTGGAGCTTCATTACTGGTTTGGTCTTTGGGTTTTTCTTTCAACAAACCTCACACACAGAGAAACAGAGAAAGACAGAGAGAAACAAGCCCATCAAAAAAAAAAAACAGAAGTGGTGCTATGGCTCAAAGTGGTAGAGCGCTAACTTTGAGCTGAAGAGCTTAGGGACAGTGCGCAGGCCAAGAATTCAAGCCCCAAAACCAACAAAAATTAAAATTAAAAAAAATAGCCATACCCTGAGCCAGGGGCTCACACCTGTAATCCTAACTACCAGGAGGTAAACATCTGATGTTCATGGTTTGAAGTCAACCAGGCCAAGAAAGTCCATATATTATCTCCAGTAATCACCAAAAAACTGATAGTGAAGCTGTGGTTCAAGGCTAACTCCCAGGCTCTTTGTTCAAGCCCTCGAACTGGCACACACAAAATGGATACATCTAGGAGCCAGGAGTTCGGCCTAGTGGTTAAAGTGCTTACCTAGCATGCATGAAGACCCAGGTTTGATTCCTCAGTACCACATATAGAAAAAGCTGGAAGTGGTGCTGAGGCTCAAGTGGTAGGGCTCTAGCCTTGAAAAAGTCCAAGGACAGTGCTCAGGCCCTGAGCTCAAGCCCAGGACTGGCAAAAAAAAAGGACACATCTATTCTTGATCACTTTAGGATTTTTTTCTGGTAGCACTAGGGTCTGAAGGTAGGGTTTCAAGGTTACTAGGCAGATGTTCTCCCACTTGAGCCATATCTCCACAACACTTTTTGCTTTATTTTGAGGTCTTGCATTGTCTGAGTAAGACTGAACTGTGATCTTCCTACTTATGCCTACCACAAACCTGGAAGTGCACGTGTGAACCACTATGCCCAGCTTTTTGTTGTTGAGAGGCAGTCTCTAAATTTGCACCCCCCACCCCGTTGGCCTCCTATTGTGACCCTCTTGATTGTTCTCTCTGAGTATCTGGGATTAGGCTAGAGCTCTACCACTTGAGCCACAGCACCACTTCCAGCTTTTTCTGTGTGCATGGTTCTAAGGGAATGAACCCGTGTCTTCGTGCATGCTAGGCAAGCACTCTACCCCTCAAAAATATATATATATATATTTCAAATATATATGTATTTTGTATATTATATATATATATATATATATATATATATTTCTAGGTCATGGGACTTGAACTCTTGTCCTGGTCACTATCTCTGAGTTCTTCAGATCAAGGCTACCAGTCTACCTCCGGAGCCACAGCACCAGTTCTGCTTTCCTAGTGGTTAATTGTAGATAAGAGTCTCTCAGACTTTAGTTCCTAAGCTGGATTTGAACCAGAATTCCCAGATCTCAACCTCCCCAGTAGCTAGGATTACAAGCGTGAGCCACTGGCACCCATCTCAAGTATATTTTTAATTAGTAAGTGTTGTTTTAAGCCAGGCGGTGGCTCACCCCAGTAATCCTAGCTGCTCAGGAGGCTGAGATCTGAGGATCGGAGTTCAAAGCCAGCCCAGGCACTGAAGAATGTGAGACTCTTATCTCCAATTAATCACTAGAAAATGGGAAGTGGGGCTATGGTTCAAGGGTTAGGGCAGTAGGCTTGAGCTGAAGAGCTCAGAGACAGCATCCAGGCTTGAATTCAAAACCCATGACCTACAAAAAAAGTGTTGCTTTAAAGTGTTTGTCAGATAATTCCATCTTCAGTAGTATCTTGCTTTGGCAAATGTTGGTTTTCTTTTTTTTCCTTTCTTTTTTGTTTTGCTGGTCATGGGGCTGGGACCCTAGGCCTGGGCACTCTCCTTGGGTTTTGTCAAGGAGAGAGCCCTACTACTTGAGCCACATCACCACTTCCAGCTTTTTCTATGTATGTGGTACCTAGGAATCAAACCAGGGTCTTCATGCATGCTAGGCAAGCACCCTACCACTGTGCCAAACTCCCAGCCCCAACTGTTGGTTTTCTTTCACATTCCAAGGTCTTTCTATGCTTAGTAATTTGCGTTGTATCCCAAACATCTTGGGTATGATGATACTAAATGTTATGTAAATCCTGTGGAGGCAGCTGATATTTTTGTTTTAGCAGGCCATCAGTCTGATTGAGTTCAGATTAAATTCCAGTCTACTTTCAGTGAGCAGTAAGGCCAATGTGAGCTCAGCTTTCATGTCCTTGGTAGTGCCCTTTAGAGATTTTTCTGGCTACCATATGCAGCTGTCAATCTGGGATTTAGATGGTGTTCTGTTCTGGTTCATTTCCAACTACTTTGGTATATTAATTTTGGAATAGTTCCATACATGCGAAGCTAGAAGACAAGGCCTAGACTTTACAATTCCCATTAGCTGCTTTACCCATGTGTCCTTCCTGACAGAAGGAGCTTAGTCACATAGACATTTCTGCCTGGGCTGACTTTGAACCTCAGTCCTCAGATCTCAGCCTCTTTATTAGTTAGGATTATGAGCATGAGCCTGGCTCTGGTCATATTTTCGTATTGTGCACTTAAGGCTTGCTTTCTAGGGGGTGATCCCACGTCCACTCAGACATTGATCAGAGATTGAGCCTAAATATGTGAAGACACACGTGACTTGTGAGCACATTCTAGCCTTGAGCCTCTTACAAATCAGACCTGGTTTTGCTAATCACTGGGCTTGCTGTATATTCGTTGTGCTCATACAAGCACTGTGGGTAAAGGAAAAACGGGGAGTTGGGGCAGGCCTACTGGTCCAGTACTTGCCTAGCATGCATGAAACCCTGGGTTTGATTCCTCCGTAAACAGAAAAGGCTAGAACTGATGCTATGGCTCAAGCTTCAGGCTTGCTTGGCTTTCTTGGTCACAGTTGGAGCTCTAACACTTAAGCCATGCTTCTAACCCAGCTTTTTACTGATTAATTTGAGATAGAATCTTGCATTCTTTTCTGCCTGGGTTGACTTTGAAACTCAATCCTCTGGTCTCTGTCTCCTGAATAGCTAGGATTACAGGCCTGAGCCACTGGCACCTCATTATATTCTTCATTTTTGGAAGAATTTCTAAACGATTTTGCTAAGCAGTTGTGGCATTTTGTAATCTTACCAACAGTGCACCAGGGTTCTAATCTCTTTACTTTCTTGACAACCTGATTGCATTCTTGGTTTCTTTTTAAATATGACATAGCTCATAACACTTGTTATTTCTCTTTTTACTTCAACCCATTCCACCCATGAAATGCAGAAACTTACAACTATTTTTACAATGTGACTAGGTGTTTATTGTCAACCACTTGCCTCTAGCCTGGCTGCCAGAAACAGGAAGTAGTAGAGACAGAGTCCCAGCCCCTCCCTTCCGGGCAGAGTCACTGCCAGATCCTGACTCATTCTTACATTTAGTGTAGTCACAATGACAATTTGGAAGAGAAAGGATATGGCAGCAACAGAGGACAACACTTTCCTAGGGAAGGAGAGTTAGGGGAAGCCACAGCACCACTTCTGGTTTTCTAGTGGTTAGAGATAAGAGTCTCATAGACTTTCATGCCAGGCTGGCTTTGAACTGGGATCCTCAGATCTCAGCCTCCTGAGTGGCTATAGGTTATAGGTGTGAGCCACAGTCACCTGGATCCATTTCTCCCTTAACAACAACTAAAAAGTTTAATTGAAAGTCAGGCATGGTGGCTCACGCTTGTAAATCCTAGCTACTCAGGAGGCTGAGATTTGAGGATCAAGGTTCAAAGCCAGCCCCAGCACAAAGGGACCTGAGACTCTTATCTCCAATTAACCTCCAGAAAACGGGAAGTGGGGCTGAGGCTCAAGGGTAGGGTGGTAGCCTTGAGCTGAAGTGCTCAGGGACAATGCCCAGGCCCAGTTCAAGCCCAATGACCCCCACAAAAAAAAAGTTTAATTGGAGATGAGTATTTGGGGCTTTCCTGCCTTCGGATGGCTTTTAGCTATGATTCTCAGATCTTAGCCTCCTGATTAGCTAGGATTACAAACATGAATTCAGAGACAGCCTCAGACTCTGAGTTCAAGTACCAGGACCAGGCCACACGTGCATGTACATGCAGTCACTCATGGAGTGAAAAAATCACAGTTTGCCGAAGAAATAAGGAAATCTATCATCATGAAGCAAGCACATTTTGGTTCCAATTAACACTGACACTATTTTGAACAGAGAAATATTAACAGAATTTGCCAAGAGACAAAGGCGATAAGATTTTTGATTGGGAGGAGTGAGGGCTGGGGCCTGCTAAGGATGAGGGCTGCACACAGAAGAGAAGCAGAGGTAAGTCAAGATCCTTGGGAAAGGACACTTCTGTCTTCCATCAAGCCCTGCCCCCTTGCATAGTCCAGGATGCAGCTTGTTTCCCCTTGTCCATAAACTGAGAAAGCCCCACTTGATTGTAGAGTCAAATTTATCTACAAGCCAGGTGCAGTGGCTCACGCCTGTAATCCTAGCTACTCAGGAGGCGGAGATCTGAGGATCTCAGTTCAAAGCCAGCCTGGGCACTAAAGACAGTGAAACTTTTTTCTTGCCACTTCTTGGCTTGATATCAGGGCCTGAGCACTGTCGTTGGACTTTCTCAAGGCTAGAGCTCTATCACTTGAGCCTCAGCACCACTTCTGGCTTTTTCTCTATGTATGTGGTACCAAAGAATCAAACCCCGGTCTTTGTGTATGCTAGGCAAGCACTCTACCACTAGGCCAAACTCTTGTCTTCCCCCCCCCCCACCCCTGCCGTGAGACTCATCTCCAGTTAACCACTAGAAAACTGGAAGTGGGGTTGTAGCTCAAGGGGTAGGGTGGTAGGCTTGAGCTGAGGAGCTCAGAGACAGTGCCCAGGCCCAGAGCTCAATCCCCACAACCGACAAAAAAAAAATCACCTATAGTTTGCCATCTCTGAAAAAATCTGTTTTATTTCATTTTGCCAGTCCTGGGGCTTGAACTCAGGGCCTGAGTACTGTTCTTGAGCTTGTTTGTGCTTAAGGCTACCAAGTCTACCACCTGAGCCACAGTGCCACTTCCAGCTTTTTCTGTGTATGTGGTACTGGGAATTGAAATCAGGGCTTAATGCGTGGTAGGCAAGCACTCTACCACTATGCCACATTCCCAACCCCTGGAAAGCTCTTTCATAGCTACAGAAATATTAATACTGTTTATCCCAGGTGCAGAGAGAGAGAGAGAAGAGAGAGAGAGAGAGATGAGAGAGAGAGGGAGGGAGGGAGGGAGGGAGGAGGGAGGGAGGGAGGGAGGGAGGGGAGGGAGAGAGAGAGAGAGAGAGAGAGAGAGAGAGAGACGAGAGAGCGAGAGAGAGAGGAGAGAGAGAGAGAGAGAGAGAGAGAGAGAGAGAGAGAAATACACACCACCACCAGCACCATCACCACCTTTATCTGTTAGGAGATGAAGGTGGAGTTGAAGGCGGATATGGAAGAGGGGGAGAGAGGGTGACGCTCCAGGAAGCATCAGTGGTGGCAGAGCGCCACGGTGACTGCCGCACTGCAGGGTAGGTAGCCCCACCCTCCAACTGCAGACCTCTCCGCAGTGCCCTTGCCGCAAGTGGCAAGCTTGGCCTTGGTTTGGGGCGGTCTTTGGCGCCCTCTGCTGTTCTTCTCTCTACCTGTATCAAACCACTTACTGCACATTGCTCTCACTTTCTGCCTCCATTTTGCTTCTCCACACCTTTCCCGATGTCCCGCCCCTTTCCAGGTCTCTGCATCTTGATTTAGGGGTCCCAGCTCGAGGAGCCCTTTGTGCAATTAATTGCTGTCATTAGTCTCAGAGGGACCGAGCAGATCGATAGGGGCTTAGGTAGTCAAGGACAGCTGGCCACAGCCAGGTTCCATAGCCCCCCACCCTTCCCGCCCCCTGGGCACCCCAACCTGCCAGGCCAAGTATATTGTAGTGTCTGATGTCTAACTTCATGTGCCTTGGGAGATGGTGCCAGAAGCATCAACACCTGTATGCAATCCGGGGACCACAAGATTGCAGACCTGCACTCTCCTCCTCCTTCCAGCAGAGGAAGTGAACGGGGGGGGGGGGGGGGGGGGGGAGCACTAGAGCACAGAAATGCCCAAATGTGATATCTGGAGATGGCAGGACAACTACCTGCAGGAGCAAGCAGAGGACCTTGTGGGTGACAGAAAGCAGTCATGTCTCCAAATCTCAACCTGCAGAGCTGAGGCTTCCTCATATGGCTTCCCACCCATGTGTCATCTCCTTCCACTTTCACAGTAGCCTCAATTCCAGCAGGTTCTAGACCATCCTCTGGAAAGTGCCTTTTGATTGGCAGGATGCTCCAGGCCTCTCCACATAGACATCCCTGGTAAAGGGCGCACCATTCAATGTGGTAGAATCTGGAGGAGGAAAGGCAGAGTCCAGGAAAGGCAGCTTGTGGGTGGTTCAGAGTCAGCCCCAGTGCTGACAGAGCGGCAAGAAAGGAGAGGTAATACAAGTGATGCCCCCCAATGTCTGGCCTAGAGCACTCAAGGACACTGGATGAGGAGCCTTAACTGTTGACAGGCCTCCTGGCAGCACACAGAGGACTCTGCCTAGTCAAAATCCATAAGCTTGACCAAGAGCAGTGGCCATGTGACTTGGTGGCTCATTCAGACCTAGCTGTGTCCACCTCATCCACCTCAGCAACATTATCTCTCTCTAAGCTTTCTTTTCCTGTCCTTTTTTTGTCAGTCATGGGGCTTGAACTCAGGGCCTCAGCCCTGTCCCAACCTCTTTTGCTCAAGACTAGCCCTCTACCACTTTGAGCAACAACATCACTTCCAGTTTTCGGTGGTTAATTGGAGATAAGAGTCTCACAGTCTTTCCTGCCTAGGCTGGCTTTGAACTGCATTCCTCAGATCTCAGCCTCCTGAGTAGCTAGGATTACAGGTGTGAGTCACCAGAGCCCAGCTTTACTTCTAAGTTTTTTCGGGATCCTCCATTGCTGTTTACAGTTTTCTGGATGTGAACTCTGATCCGCCACCACTCCTTCACTGTCAAACTATGATCTTCACAGTGACCCATATCCGCATGATGAAGGCATTGCAAAGGAGGGCTTTTTTCTGTGACTGGAGATATGTCTAACTTCAGCTTTTGCAAATGTCTACCAAGCAAAGTTAAGCTGTTGTCACCCAGTTGTGGATAAGTTACCTGTGGACTCCATCATAGCTGTATCATAATTTTTCTTTTCTTTTCTTTTGGCCATATTGGGGTTTGAATTTACAGTTTCAGTTTTGCTTGTTTACCTGGTGCTCTACCACCTGAGTCACGCCTCCAGTCCAACTTTTCATTGGTCAGTTGGAGGTGGAGTCTTTTGGACTATTTTGTTTGGGTGAGCTTTGAGCCAAGATTCTGTGATCTCAACCTCCTGGGGAACTAGGGTTACAGGCGAAAGCCATTGACACTCAGCACCCTTTATTATTTTTATTTTTGCCAGTCCTAGACTTGAACTACGGACCTGGGCACTATCCCTGAACTTCCTTTGCTCAAGGCTAGCACTCTACCACTTGAGCCACAGCATCATTTCCAGCTTTTTCCTGTGCATGTGGTACTGAAGAATTGAACCCAGGGCTTCATGCATGCTAGGCATCGATCACTAAGCCACATTCCCAGCCCAGCCCCGTCACAGTTTCTAAATATCATTGAAGGGTATAGGACACTTTAGAGAAATGACTGATTTCAGAGCTAGAACAAGGAAAGGCAAAGTGGGCCTCGAACATGGTGTGCTGGAAAACATAGAAAGGCTCAGAGAACCTAGGGGCTCTATAAAAACTGATCAAGGAGACAGTGGCAAGGGTGCTCTACCACTTGAAACACACCGCCACTTCCAGCTTTTTGCTAGTTAACTGGAGAGAAGAGTTTTTTAGAATTTTCTTGCTGGCTAGCTTCAAATCTCAGTTCTCAAATCTCAGACCCCTGACTAGCTAGGATTACAGGCATAAGCCAACCACACCTGGCTCATACCCCTGGCTCAGAGCCCATTCCTCTTGTTCAAACATCCAGGAAAAGGATATTTGATCCAAATGGCCAGATATTCTTATCTTGAGGCCCCAGAACTAACACTCCCACGTTACTCTCTCTACTTGACCTCTGGACTCATATCGCTGGCAACAGACTAAAAATTTATTGCCAATTAGGGCCTTGAGCTAAGATCTCCACCTGGCTCAGCTTCCTCTCTACCTCTGGCTTAGATTCTTTTCCCACTTTATCTGCTTCCTACCATTAGTTACTTTCCTACCAACCCCCACCAGACAACTCTAGCATTCCTTTAGACTCACAATAAATACATCAGAATGTAAGAGTGTTTGAAGCTTTGCAAGGGCTCCCAGCTGCAGATTGCAAAGTTGTACAAGATTAAGCACCTCCCCTCTTTCTTTGGTGCCAGTCATAGGACCTGAACTTACGGTAGGGGTGCTATCCCTAAGCTTCTTTTGCTCAAGGCTAGCGCTCTACCATCTGAGCCACAACTCCACTTCCAGCATTTTTTGGCCAGTTTATTGAGGTTAAGAGATTCAGGACATTCCTGCCTGGGCTAGCTTCAAAGGACAATCCTCAGATCTCAGTCTCCCAATAGGTAGGATTACAGAGGTGAGCCACTTGTGTGGGGCTTTGAGTCCTTTCCTTGTCTATTCTCAGTACTTTTTTTGTCAGTCGTGGGCTTGAATTCAGGGCCTAGGCACTGTCCCTGAACCCAAAGCTAGCACTCTACCACCTGAGCCACAGCAACACTTCTGGCTTTTTCTGTTTATGTGGTACTGAGCAATCAAACCCAAGGCTTCATGCATGCTAGGCAACCACTCTACCACTAAGCCACATTCCCCCAGCCCCTCTGCACCCTTTTGAACCTATCAAAAATCTTTTGGCTAATACCAACCCTGCACTAGGAAAACTCCAACCCTGCACTAGGAGAAAGAATTGCAAACCCACCCACTCTCACCCATTTCATGTGGAAACAGGGAGCTGGGCACTGAGCCTCCATTCCATTGTATCAACAAATTGAACAGGCAATAATGAATGGGAGTATTCTTCCTTTTCATGTGCTGTCACCTCCTTGCTCATACACTGGAAGACTTATCACAGAAACAAACAGAATCTCATCTGGACTTGGCTCAGCCTGTCATGGAGATGAGGTTTAGTGACGCTTCCTTTTAAATACAGGAATTCTTCCCATAGGGTCCTTGACTTCCATCAGATTTCAGAATAAGAATTTCTGGACAAGTCACAATGGTAAGAAAACTTGGCAGAACTTTATTGAGTAAATAAACAACAGACAATCAGACATACAAAAAACAAATGAGTGCCGGGAGTTTGGCCTAGTGGTAGAGTGCTTGCCTAGCATGCATGAAGACCCAGATTCGAACAGAAGGGCAGGGGCACACTCTTACAGAGTGTGGGTGTTTTCCTAGAGAGATGGACAGAGAAGCACACAGCTCCTAGAGCTGCTGGAATATTATAGGGTAAAGACAGGGGGTCTGGCTTCAGTGTTATGCAAAGACAGGTGCTTTGTCTTTGCTCTAATTACGACTGGTGTTACTTTCTGAGATTCTAGGTAAAAATGCATCCTGACATAAAACAGAAGTTTACCCTTGAGACAAGGAGGCTGTCTGTAATCTGCATTTTGGACAGGGAGCTTAAGTTTACTCAGGAAGACATAGTTAGCTGTTAAGTTAGGCTAGAAATGCATCCCTCAGGAAGAAATGCATTCTGATGTCTCTCTTTGAAGCACTTCTGTGTTTCTAAATACCGTATTCTTGAGTTGCCTTCACCATGGCCTCAGTTTCCTTAACTTATCCTGCTCCATTTTCCCTAAAATGATTTTTGTTCCCTTAATCTATTTTTTTTATTTTTGCTGATCATAGGGCTTGAACTCTGGGCCTGGATGCTGTCCCTGAGCTCTTCAGCTCAAAGCTAGCGCTCTACCCCTTGAGCCACAGCGCCATTTCTGGTTTTCTGGTGGTTAATTGGCGATAAGAGTCTCATGGTTTTTTACCCTGGCTGGCTTTGAAGCTTGATCCTTAGATCTCAGCCTCCTGAGATCCTGACCTGGGCACTGCCCCTAAGCTTCTTTTGTTTAAGGCTATCACTCTACCACTTGAGCCACAGTGATACTTACGGCTTTTTCTGTTTATTTGGTACTGAGGAATCAAACCTAGAGCTTCATGAATGCTAGGCAAGCACTCTACCACTAGGCCACATTCTAAGCTCCCCAGTTTCAATATTTTTTTGCCAGTCCTGGGCTTGAACTCAGGGCGTGAGCACTCTCCTTGGGGCTTTCTCAAGGCAAGCAATCTACCTCTTGAGCCACAGCACTATTTCTGACTTTTTTTTTCTATGCATATGGTACTGAGGAATCGAACCCAGGTCTTTGTGCATGCTAGGCAAGCACTCTATCACTAGGCCAAACTCCTGGCACCCCAGAAATAAGAGGTTTAACTCTTATTTCCTGACGGGGAAGCAGAAAATGTTTCTCTTCTTTTCCTAAAAGAAAAACATGATAGAGTAGGAAAGCACTAGGCACAGACATACCACATGTATTTCTTTTGTATTTCTCCCTATTTTAAACTTTGATACTAAAATACATCTTTGGTAAAGGTTTTACCTTGTAAGACATCCTGAAATGCTTTTGAAAAGTGGATCTTGCAGGGTGCTGGTGGCTCATGTCTGTAATCCAAGTTACTCAGGAGGCTGAGATCTGAAGATCGTTGTTCAAAGCCAGCCCAGGCACAGGAATGTCCATGAGACTCTTATCTCCATTTAACAACCAGAAAACTGGAAGTAGCACTGTGGCTCAAGAGATAGAGTGCTAGGCTTGAGCTGAAGAGCTCAGGGACAGCACCCAGGTTCAGAGTTCAAGTTCTATGATGGGTCGGGGCATAGAGGGAAAGTGGATCTCAAGGACCTGTAATTTTGTGTGGAAACTGGAAAGTTAGGAAATGCCCTAATCCATTTTCCAATGACACTAATAGTGAGATGTTTGCAAACTATTTTAATTCATAAGTAAAGGGCCAAGAGTGTGGCTTTGTGGTAGTGCGCTCACCTAGCATTCACGAAGCCTTGGGTTCAATTCCTGGCTACCACATAC
The DNA here is from genome assembly GCF_031878675.1 of Megascapheus bottae. Taxonomy (NCBI): domain Eukaryota; kingdom Metazoa; phylum Chordata; class Mammalia; order Rodentia; family Geomyidae; genus Megascapheus; species Megascapheus bottae. The sequence goes on from NC_143547.1 coordinate 29,041,757, forward strand.
ACAGAAAAAGCCACAAATGGAGCAGTGGCGCAAGTGGTAGAGCCCTAGCCTTAAGAAAGCTCAAGGACAGTACCCAGTCCTGTAGTTCATGTCCCAGGACTTGCAGGGAAAAAAATCACTAGCCCTAGCTGGGCACCCGCTGCTCATGCCTGTAATCCTAGCTTCTCAGGAGGCGGAGATTTGAGGATCATGGATCAAAGTCGCCCCAGACAGGAAAGTACCTGAAACTCTTATCTCCAATAAACTACCAAAAAGAAAGAAAAGAAAAAAAAAAGAAAGAAAGAAAGTTGGAAGTAGAGCAGTGGTAAAGTGGTAACTAGCCTTAAGCATATAAAAGCTTAGGAATTGCATCCAGGCCCTGAGTTCAAGCCCCTGGACTGACACCCAAAACTAAAATCACTGGCCCTAGAATAGCTAAACAGAGGCAGAATAGACTAGGGAAAACGTGTCTGCCAGGAGTTCAAAAACTCAAGCCTAAAGCTAGGCCATCAACTTCTCTTAAGATTAAGAGAACAAAGAGTCATTTAGGGGGAAATTAGGTAGGATAAATTGAGGAAAGTGAGGTGGGAGAAGGCTACCCAGAAACATAATCTGTAGAAATACAGTAGCACTATCTCTGCTCCAAAGGTAGACAACAGGATGCTTTCTTTATCTCAAGGATAAGCATCTGCTTAGTCGCAGGAAGCATTCTTATCTGGAAAGAATGCCCAAGGCATCTAGAGACAGAGCAAAACTAAGAGTGATTCCAACAAAGATAAAACACCTATCTGCATAACTTTAAAGTCAGACCCTCAACCTTCATCTTATGAACACTCCTAACACCCAAGGAACTGAGTGTTTGTGTTTCTGTCTCCCTTTGAGAGCTCTGCTAGAATGTGTCCCTGCCTTCTGCTTGTCTGCTTTTTGTTTGCTTGTTTGCTTTCTGTCTGCTGATCTGTTTGCTTGCTTACTTCCTTACTCGATAAAGTCCCACCAAGTTTTCTTAACATGGTGACTTGTCCAGAAATTGTTATTCTGCTATCAAAGTCAAGGATCTTTTTTTCATATATTTTTATTATAATTAATAGAAGGGTTACATTATATTCACCAGATAGAAGGTGCATTACTTCACAAACATTGATACCCTTTCTCATGTCTTGGTCCCCATTTCCCTCCCTCCACCCCCTCCCCTCATCTTGTTTTCCCGCCTTCCCTATCTGATTTCAGGTAACCAAATAAGCATATAGACAATGTGTCAGAAAACAAGGTAAAATACTGTAACAATATGAGATCACCAAGGGACAGCAAAAGAGATGAGAAATAGCATAGTACATTAAGGAAAATAATGACTCATTATATGGCTTTTGTTTCTATATCCTGGAGGTCCTTTCATTTAGTGTCATGCTATAAGGCCTTATGTATCTAGGTTTTGCTCTATTGTAAATCTCTGCTATGGGCGCACAAGGTTTCTACTGATTATGACAAATGACAATTCTAGTTAGTTTGCTAGCTATGTCCTTTGCCATACAGAAGCTCTGCAGTTTAATGCAGTCCCACTTATCCAGACTTTCTCTGATTTGTTGTGTTTCTGGTTCCTTATTAAGAAAGTTTTGACCTGTGCCAAGGAGACTTAGTGTATCTCTTATTCCTTCTTGTAAAGTTTTCAGTGTATCTGCTTTTACCTCCTGGTCTTTGATCCATTTGGAGTTAATCCTGGTACAGGGTTAAAGTCAAGAATCTTAAGTGATGTGTCCACAAGGAAACTGCACAAACCCTCATCTGCATCCAGTGACAAAACTACATGGTAAAAAAAGAATAAACTGGAGCCGTGAGTTTAGCCTAGTGGTAGAGTGTTTGCCTAGCATGCATGAGGACCCGGGTTCTATTCCTCGGTACCACATACATAGAAAAAAGCCAGAAATGGTGCTTTGGCTCAAGTGGTAGAGCTCTAGCCTTGAGAAAGCCCAAAGACAGTAACCAGGCCCTGTTTTCAAGGCCCAGGACTGGCAAAAAAGGGAATAAACTGCTGGATGCTAATGGCTTATATCTGTAATTCTAACTACTCAGGAGGCTGTGGTCTGAGAATTGTGATTCAAAGCCAGCCAAGGTTCAAGGTCCTAATCTTACTACAATAAAACACTAAAAGAACCCCCACCAAACAAAACAAAACAAAAAACCCTTAAGTCCAGCTGTGGTTCAAGTAGTAGAGCTCTAGCCTTGAGCAATAAAAGCTCAGGAATATGATTAGGCCCTGAGTCCAAGACTCAGGATGGCACAAAAGGGAAAAAAAACTGTAGGCATGTATGTAATCCTAGCTACTCAGAAGGCTGAGCTCTGAGGATCCTGTCTGAAGCCATCCCAGGAAGGAAAAGTCCAAGAGAGTCTTATCTCTAACTGGCAATAATCTGGAAGTGGAGGTATGGCTCAAGTAATAGAGTGCTAGCCTTGAGCAGGGGAGGGGGGGACAAGCAAGAGTGTGAAACTGAGTATTAAATATCAAAACTGGCTTTAGAAAAAGGATTAAAATACCTGAATTTACTATTAAGGTTTCCTGTATAACACAGTTGTTAAGAGAATGTAGTACTAGAGAAGTAATAGACAGATACACAGAGTAGTGGACAAAACAGAAAAGCTAGAATATACAATGTAAATGTAAGTAGTTGAGTTTTGGAGCCACTACTGGGATTAAAACACTGTTTCATCTTCATTGAGCAAGTGCCTGTTTGAGTCACACTATCTATCCAATTGATCTTTTGTCTTTTTATTTTTTCCTTTCTTGGTACTGGGGATGAGTCCAGGATGTTGCATTTGCTAGGCAAGCACTTTGCCACGAGCTACATCCCAGCCTCCAATTGATGTTTGAAAAAGGTGCAAAACAATTCAATGGAAGGATTTTCTTTTCAAGAAATAATGCTGCAGGGCGCAGCAGCTCACACCTGTAATCCTAGCTACTCTGGAGTCTGAGATCTGAGGATCACAGTTCAAAGCCAGTCCGGGCACTAAAGACTCTTATCTCCAATGAAGCACTAAAAAAAACAGGAGGTGGGGCTGTGGTTCTCAAGGGGTGTGGTGGTAGCCTTGAAGAACACAAGGACAGTGCCCAGACCCAAAGTTCAAGCCCCAGGACACACAACAAAGAAAGAAAGAAAGAAAGAAAGAAAGAAAGAAAGAAAGAAAGAAAGAAAGAAAGAAAGAAAGAAAGAAAGAAAGAAAGAAAAGAAAAGAAAAGAAAATTTAAAAAAAGAAAAGAAAAGGAAAGAAAAGAAAAGAGGCTGGTAGTTTGGCCTAGTGGTAGAGTGCTTGCCTAGCATGCATGAAGACCAGGGTTTGATTCCTCAGTACCACATACACAGAAAAAAGCCAGAAGTAGTGCTATAGCTCAAGTGGGAGGTCTCTAGCTTTGAGAAAACCCTGAGCCCAAGCCCAGGACTGGCAAAAAAAGTTTTGGTATTGCAAGACACTGGTGCTCAGCTATGACTTTATTTCCCGTTTGTTGTGGGACTTGAACTCAGAACCTAAGTGTGTCCCTGAGCTTCTTTTGCTTAAGGCTAGTGCTCTACCACTTGAGCCACAGCTTCACTTCCAGTCTTCTGGTGGTTAACTAGAGATAAGAGTCTCAAAGGCTTTCCTGCCTGTCTGTCTTTGAACCTCAGTCCTCAGATCTCAGCCTCCTGAGTAGTTAGGATCACAGGTGTGAGCCACGGGTGCCCAGCTCAGCTAGGAGTTTTATATTTTAAACTCTGCAGCTTGGGCTAAGAATATGGCTTAATGGTAGAAAGCTTAGAATGGTAGAGTGGTAGCATGCATAAAGCCCTGGGTTTGATTCCTTAGTGCCACATAAACAGAAAAAAATCAGGAAATGGTGCTGTGGCTCAAGTGGCAGAGTGATAGCCTTGAGTACAGAGAGGCTCAGAGATAGGGCTCAGGCCCTGAGTCCAAGCCCCACGACTGGGCGGGGGAGAACACAACTATACAGCTCCCCCAGGATCGTCCTGTATCTGGTCCAGATTGTGGCTACACAGTAAGAACCAGAGGGCCAGGAGTGCAAGAGAGGGTAGGAGGGAGCTTTCTGGAGGCAGAAGAGAAGAGCAAGAATGAGAAAAAAAAACATGGTGAGGGTTATGGGCCTGGGTAGAACTTTGGGTCTGCCACACATTGCTTCTCTTCTGTGGCCTGAGCTGAGTCCCTTCCTCCCTCCTCTCTCATCTCCCCTCTTCCTCCACTTCCCTCTTGGTCTCAGCTTCCTCATCTGCACCTCCACTGAGATACAGGGCTCAGTAACTCTGAGTGGCCCAGATACACTCAGTCCTTGTGCCTTTTGGCTAGAAAGTTGCTTAGCTGCAATTGTCAGGTGATTGTCATCAAGGGATGCTGTAAAGTCACAATGCAGGAGGACTTCACTCATCAGCAAGATATTCTTCATGCACTGGAGACAGCCAGCTTATATGTAGTATTAGGCATTATCATTTGTGGGACTATTTAGATTGCTGTCATCTCCTGTTACTTCATCCTGCATGATGCAACCTCTTTAAAACTCAAACACAATAGTAGATTGTATTCCTCCTGCATAGCCTCTAAAGTAGCTAGGACTACAGAGCCACCAGCAACTGGCTTCCAAACTATGGTGTGTGTGTGTGTGTGTGTGTGTGTGTGTGTGTGTGTGTGTGTGTGTCTGTGTGTCTGTGTGTCTGTGTGTCTGTGTGTCTGTGTGTCTGTGTGTCCTGGGGCTTGAGCATTGTCCTTGGGCTTCCTCAAGGCTAGAACTCTACCACTTGAGCCACAGCACCATTTCTGGCCTTTTTATGTATATGTAGTACAGAGGAATCGAACCCGGGTCTTCGTGCATGCTAGGCAAGCACTCTACCTCTAGGACAAACTCCCAGCCCCAGCCCTGAGCTTTTTGGTTCAAAGCTAGTGCTCTACCACTGAGTCACAGTTCCACTTCTGGTTTTCTAGATGCTTCTGCCAGGGTTGGCTTTGAACCACAATCCTTAGGTATCAACCTCCTGAATAGCTAGGATTACAGGTGCTGAGCTCTAAACTATGTCTTTTTTTTAACATTGTCTTTTAATATAATCTTAATGCAATTGCGTGCTTTTCATTTTACCAGTCCTGGGGCTTGAACTCTGGTCCTGGGCATTGTTTCTAAGCCTCTTTGTGTTCAAGGCTAGAACTTTATCACTTGAGCCACAGCACCACTTCTGACTTTTTGAATAGTTTATTGGAGATAAGTGTCTCAAGGACTTTCCTGCCCAGGCTGGATTCGAAGTGCTCTCCTCAGATCTCAGCCTCCTGAGTAGCTAGGGTTACAGGTATAAGCCACTGGCATCTGGCAATATGATATTTTAAAAAAGTATTACACTTCCTAGCTGGGAAGTGTAAAGTGTGTTCTGGCCTTGCCATTTGCTCTCAGAGTCACTTGTCCCCAGCCACATGTTGGAGCAGATTTCCTGAAACCCTTGCAACAAGAGCTTGAAACTACGTAACAGCCTCCAAGCTGCTACTGTTGGAGGCACATCCTTTGATTTTCATATAACCTAATCAATTATTTAAAAATAGGTGAAGGTTGGGCCGGGAGTTTGGCCTAGTGGTTAAAGTGCTTGCCTAGCATGCATGAAGACCCGGGTTCGATTCCTTGGTACCATATACATAGAAAAAAAAGCCGGAAGTGGTGCTGAGGCTCAAGTGGTAGAGCTCTAGCCTTGCGAAAGTCCAAGGACAGCGCTCAGGCCCTGAGCTCAAGCCCAGGACTGGCAAAAAAAATAGGTGAAGGTATCTGTGCAACGGTGGCTCACCTCAGTAGTCCCAGCCTCTCAGCAGGCTGAGAACTGAGGACTGATGTTCAAAGCCAATCTGAGCATTAAATTCCAACACTCCAATTAACGACCACAAAACTAGAAGTGAAACTGTGGCTCAAGTGGTAAAACATCAGCTTGGAAAGGCAGCGTGCCCAGGCCCTGAGTTCAAGTCCTATTACCAACACACACACACACACACACACACACACACACACACACACACTCACACTCACACTCACCATCACCATCATCATAGTTTGGCTTTCCAGAATGAGGATAATAAAATGTATCATTTCACCAGTTACTTTTCTTTTTGTTTGTCAGTTGTGAGGCATGGGCACTCTTCTTAGACACTTTTTGCTCAAGGATAGCACTCTATCACTTTGAGCCACAGCGCTGCTTCCGGTTTTCTGGTGGTTAATTGATGATAAGTCTCATGGACTTTTGTGCCCAGGCTAGCTTTGAACTGTGATCCTTAGATCTCAGCTTTCTGAGTACAGGTGAGCCGCCAGCACCTGGCTCGTTTTTTTTTTCCTTGATGCCAGATCTGGGGCTTTAACTCAGGGCCTTTGTGCTGTCTTCTGCACTTTTATTAATTTTTGTGAGTCCTGGGGCCTGGGCGCTGTCCCTGAGCTCTTCAGCTCAAGGCTACTGCCCTACCCCTGGAGCCATAGCCCCACTTTCTATTTTCTAGTGATTAATTGGAGATAAGAGTCTCAAGTTCTTTAATGTCTGGGCTGGTTTTGAACTGCAGTCTTCAGATCTCAGCCTCCTGAGTACCTAGGATACCTAGGATTATAGTAAGCCATTGCACCTGGCTTCCCTGAGCGTTTTTTTTTTTTTTTTTTTTTTTTTTTTTTTTTTTAGAATACTAGCACTCTACCACTTGAGCCACAGCTCCATGTCCACTTTTTAGGTGGTTAATTGGATATAAGTATCTCAGGGACTTCCCTGCCCAGTCTGCCTTCAAACCTCACTCCTCAAATATTAGCCTCCTGAGTAGCTAGACTTACGAGCAAGAGCCACAGAGGGCCCACTCCATCATCTACTTTTTAAAAATAAACTTACGTTAAATACATCCTATGTGGGGGCCAACGGAAAAGGGGAATATGTATTCTCTTGACCAACATACATCTTTCAAATAGTTTCCAGTCCACTCACAGATTCAAATGACAGCATCATTGTTGTCCTTTGTTGTTCGGTCTTCAGAATTTTGCCCATATTCTCTCCAAGGTTTGTTTTGTTCCAGAAAATCTCCTAGTTGGAATTTAATGCACAGCCCAGCAGAGGGCCCTGTGTTCTGAGTCATGATGTGGCTGGCACCAAAGCCACTGCACCAAACAAGCAGCAAATCAGGCCTGAGTAGGCCAGTCCTCCCACACTCCTCTCTCAGGGCTCAGTTCCAGTTCCAGCTGGCCTGCTTAGGACAGAAGGTGTCTGCACGCCCTTTAGTCACTGGCGGCACAAATGGTTTCTAAGAATAACTAGTGCCTCATGAAGATTCTTATTATGTGAAAAGTATTTATATCACAGCTTTTATTCCTCTGTCCAGTTCTTATTTGAAAATGGGTGGCAAAGGTATAGAGGAATAGAAACTATAGGAAAAGAATATTACTGAAGGTGCAGGACACAGTGGCTCATGCCTGTAATCCTGCTACTTGGGAGGCTGAGATCTGAGGATTACAGTTCAAAACCAGCCGGGGCACAAAAGACCATGAGACTCTTCAATTAATCACTAGCAAACAACAAGTGGGGCTGTGGCTCCAGGGGAGCTCAGGGACAGCGCCCAGGCCCAGAGTTCAAACCCAATGACCCCCACACACACACAAAAAGAATATTACTGAAGGGACTATAGCTGAGTTATTCCAGTCTGGGTTCATGTGGTATTGTTTTGTTCTTTAAATTTTTGTTTTATCTTTTGTTTTGTGCTGGTACTGCAGCTTGAACTCAGGACCTTGAGCTCTGGCTTGGCTTTTTTCCACTCAACTCTACCATTTGAGTCACAGTTCCACTTCTAATTTTTCAATAATTAACTGGAAATGAGTTTCACAGACTTTGCTGCCTGGGCTAATTTCGAGCTAGATCTTCAGATCCCAGCCTTCTTTTTTCTTTTTTTTGCCAGTCCTGGGCTTAAGCTCAGGGCCTGAGCACTGTCCTTGGACTTATTCAAGGCTAGAGCTCTACCACTTGAGCCTCAGCACCATTTCTGGCATTTTCTAAGTATGTGGTACCAAGGAATCGAACCTGGGTCTTTGTGCATGCTAGGCAAGCACTCTACCACTAGGCCAAACTCCTGGCCCCTCAGCCTTCTTTTTTCTTAGTCAGTTGTGGGGCTTGAACTCTGGGCCTGGGCTGTCCCTGAGTTCTTCAGCTCAAGGCTAGTACTTGAGCCACAGAGTCACTTCCGGTCTCCTGGTGGTTAATTGGAGATGAGTCTCACGGACTTTTGTGCCCCGGCTGACTTTGAACTGTGATCCTCAGATCTCAGCCTCCCAAGTAGTTAGGAGCTGGTGCCCCGCATATCTCAGCCTTCAGAGTAGCTAGTATTACAGGTGTTTGCCATTAGTGCCTGGCAGACCTCTCCTCTTTTTAAATTGCTTATGTCTAGGCCAGACAATGGTGGTTCCTGCCTATAATCCTAGTTACTCAAGAGGCTGAGTACTGAGAGTTATGGTTCAAAGCCAACCTAAGCAGAAAAGACCCTGTAAGATTTTTGGGGGGGATCTGTTCTGGTGCTTGAACTCAGCACCTGAGTATGTAACAAGGCGAGAATATCCAGAAGCCACTCTTTGCCAGTTCAAATCTTAGAGTCTTTGTTAAAAGGCCAATGACTGCATAGTGGACTCCCGCTTCAAAGTGCAGCTGCCAGAAAACACAATGCAGTGAGGAAACGGGCCAGAGATGACAGAAACAACATCCAATACCAACAAGCCAATTCAGCGGTGATGGAGAGCTGAACTGGGACATCATGCTCATCAGAAAACAGCCAGGAGACTGGACCCAGGACCCAAACATGGATACACCTGGCATGGTGTAAAGGCATCTAAGCTGGTTCAGGCATAAATAAAGTCAGGGCAGGAGGCAGGGTCACAGGAAGCTCCCAGTCCCAGGGACGCAGGCAACACCCATCACTGGGAGAGGTGGCTTCACCTTCACCCACCAGAGAACAAGAGGCTAGAGCTTAAATCTCTAAATGTAGGACTTTGTTTTCTCATAAGCAGAGCCCTATCTGCTCACCTTGATTCTAGGCATCTGCATTTACCAGAGGTGCCAAGATGACTGAGAAGCCCTCAGCAACTGGGCAGGCGTTGGCATGGCTCTGACTCAGTTTCCTTACTTAGGTTCAGCCACCTTATTTCAATGTTCTTGAGCTTTCCCAAAGCTAGTGCTCTACCACTTGAGCCACAGCACCACTTCTAGCTTTTTCTGTGTATGTGGTACCGAAGAATCAATCCAGGGCTTCATGCATGATAGGTAAGCACTTTACCACCAGACCACACTCCTGGCCCCGCTGTGATACATTTAACTCCAATTAATAACTCAAAAGACAGGTAGAGCTGTGACTCAAAGTGTTAGAGTGCTAGCCTTGAGCACAAGAGCTCAGGAACAGTGGCTGGATCCTGAGTTCAAGGCCTGTGATGAACAACAACAACAAAAAACTTTTTTTTTAATTGAAGGCGGGAGTTGGTTATGGGAGCTTGAAACTCGGAGCCTTGTGCTTGCGAGGAGTTATATTATTTGAAGCACTACCCAGTTTGGGGTTTTGTTTTTTTGGGGGGGCAGTCTTTTTGAGATAGATTCTCATGACCTTTCCTGCCCTGGCTGGCCTCAAACCATAATCCTTCTGTTCTCTTCCATACAGGTAGGTAGGTTAACAAGCATAAACCACCAGCATGTGGCAGGAAATTTTTTTGCCAGTCCTGGGCTTGAGCTCAGGGCCTGAGCACTGTCCTTGGACTTTCTCAAGGCTAGAGCTCTACCACTTGAGCCTCAGCACCACTTCCGGCTTTTTCTATGTAGTGGTACTGAGGAATCAAACCTGGGTCTTTGTGCATGCTAGGCAAGCACTCTACCACTAGGCTACGCTTCCAGACTGAATTTTTTTTGTTGCTTGTGTGGCTTGAACTCTGGGCCTGGGTGTTGTCCCTGATCTCTTCAGCTCAAGGCTACCGCCCTACAGGCTTGAGCCACAGAAAGCTGGGTAATATATAGAGTAGGGAACCCCAGTAAAGGGTTCCATATTCGGCTTGGCTTCTCTAGTGACTTTCCTTCCTCCAAGACACAAGTCCCCATTGAAGGAGGACCAGTGATCTAGTATCATATAAAACAGATCAGTGAATTTATTGCAGAAGGGGAGAGGAAGGCTTGAACAGAGATACCAGGTTTTATGGCTTCCTTTAGGGGTGAGGTACTCTACTGTTTATGACTTGTCTGAGTGGAGGAAGGGGATAAAGAGAAGGAGGATAAGAGATCATAAAGATCTTTCTTTGAGGTACTCTCTACTTCCTGAAGATCAAAGTACCCTGCATACAAAAGCTCAGTACTTCATGGCATTGTATTCTGTGCTTGAACAGAATTTCTTCTTCTCCCTCTTGTTCTTCTTGTTCTTCTTGTTCTTCTTGTTCTTCTTCTTGTTCTTCTTGTTCTTCCTCCTCCTCCTCCTCCTCCTCCTCCTCCTCCTCCCCCTCCTCCTCCTCCGCTGCTTCTTCTTCTTCTTCTTCTTCTTCTCCTTCTCCTTCTCCTTCTTCTTCTTCGTCTTCTTCTCTGTCCCTGAGCTTCTTATGCTCAAGGCTGGCACTCTACTTCTTGAGCTACAGTGCCACTTCTGGCTTTTTCTATTTATGTGGGACTGAGTAATCGAACCTGGGACTTCATGCATGCTGGGCAAGAACTCCACAACTAAGCCACATTCCCAGCCCCTCTTCTTTGTTATAACCAATGCCCAGTTTTCCAATTATTAAGTAAAAAGTTGATTTATTAGAAGAGATGCATCAAATTCTACTGAAATTATAGTAAGCACTAGATGCAGCGACTTGCACCTGTAGCTACACAGGGATTCAAGTGTGAGAATAGATCAGCTAAAAAGAGTTGGAAAGGTAGGCACCCACTCACAGCTACTGTATTTCTAGCTATTCAGGAAGCTAAGATCTGAGGATCATGGCTTGAAGCTTGCCTGGACAGGAAAGTCCTTGAGACTCTTATTGCCAAAAAACTGGAAGCACCAGCCGGGAGCGTGGCCTAGTTATAGAGTGCTCGCCTAGCATGCATGAAGCCCTGGGTTCGATTCCTCTGTACCACATACACAGGAAAAGCCAGAAGTGATGCTGTGGCTCAAGTGGTAGAGTGCTAGCCTTGAGCAAAAAGTGTCCAAGGACAGTGCCCAGGCCCTGAGTTCAAGCCCCAGGACTGGCAAAAAAAAAAGCTGGAAGTAGAGCTGTGGCTCAAGTGGTACAACACTGGCCTTAAGCACAAAAGCCCAGGGAGAGTGCCCAGGTCCTGTACCAGGACTGGCATTAAAAGGGGGGGGGGTTTCCTGGGTGCTCATGGCTCACACCTGTAATCCTAACTACTCAGGAAGCTGTGATCTGAGGATAGAGGTTCAAAGCCAGCCTAGGCAGGAAAGTCTATTAGATTCTTATCTCCAATTAACCACCAGAAAACCAGAAAAAGAGCTGTGGCTCAAAGGGCTAGAGCACTAGCCTTGAGCACAAAAATCTCAAGGCCGTCAGTTCAAGCCCTACAACAAACAGCAAAAAATGGTGAAGAGGGGCCGGGAGTTTGGCCTAGTGGTAGAGTGCTTACCTAGCATGCACAAAGACCCGGTTTTGATTCCTCAGTACCACATATATAGAAAAAAAGCCAGAAGTGGTGCTGAGGCTAACACTCTACCACTTGAGCCACACCACCACTTCCAGTTTTCTAGTGATTAATTGGAGTTAAGAGTCTCATGGACTTTCCTGCTCTGGCTGGCTTCGAATGTTGATCCTCAGATCTCAGCCTCCTGAGTAGCTAGGATTACAGGTGTGAGCCACCATGCCCCAGCTTGCCCAGCTAGTCTTGAGCTTATGATCCTATCTCAGCATCCTGAGTGTTGAGAGTTATGGGTGTATACCACAATGCTCAGCTGGACTGCTATTTAGGAGTTGATTACAATTGGATAATGTCATTAAGGTGACCCTCAGTGATTGAAGCCTGATAGCTTTATGAGGGTGCTACATTGAAGACACAGTACAGACCTACAGACTCCCTGACTTGCCATGTTAACATTCAGGACTCTGCCAGTAATTAGGCCATCACTAGTGTTAGCCTTTGACCTTGGACCTGAATGTGAGTGATAATATGCCTCTTCTTTAAGAAGTTACCTAGTCCATGGTATACAATACTTAACAGCAGAAAACCAAATAGATACAAATATAAATGTATGAGCTTGGGTGCTGGTGGCTCATGCCTTGTCATTCTAGCTACTCCAGATGCAGAGAATTCGAAGGTTACAGTTTAAGGTCAGTTCAGCCCCCTAAGCATACACAACAAGTCAAAGAAAAAAAAAGCTCATGATACAGAGAAAAGCTGAATATGAGTGTGTACGCCTGTCATCCCAGTTACAATGAAAAGCCTAAAAGCCTAATAAAGGAAGATCAATGTCCAGGCTGCCCTGGATAAAAAGTAAAAATAACCAGAGCATAAAACAGGTGGGAGGTGTGGCTCAGATTGTAGTGTGCCAGCCTAGCAAGTGCAAAGCCCTGAGTTCAGTCCCAGTATCATACATACATACATACATACATACATACATACATACATACATAGTCCTATCTCTTGTTTGTAAATTTTTTTTTGCCAATTCTGGGGCTTGAACTCAGGGCCTGAGCACTGTCCTTGAGCTTTCTCAAGGCTAGTACTCTACCATTTGAGCTGCTGCACCATTTCCGGCTTTTTCTATGTATGTAGAGCTGAGGAATCCAATCCAGAGCTTCATGCATGCTAGGCAAGCACTCTACCATTAGGCCACACTCACGGCCCCACAATGTTTTGTTAGGAGACCTTTACCTTTGTGTGTGTGTGTGTGTGTGTGTGTGTGTGTGTGTGTGTGTGTGTGTGTGTGCGCGCGCGTCTGTGTGCCAGTCCTGGGGCTTGTAGTCATAGCCTGCGCATTGTCCCTGAGCTATGTGTGCTCAAGGCCTGAACCATAGTTCCACCTCTGGCCTTTTAAAAAAATATATTTTGTGGGTCGTGGGGCTTGAACTCTGGGCCTGGGCACTGTCCCTGAGCTTTCAGCTCAAGGCTATTGCCTCACCCCTGAACCACAGCCCCACTTCTCATTTTCTAGAGATTAATTGGAGATAAGAGTCTCACCTAAGTAAGCTGTAATCCTAGCTACTCAGGAGGCTGAGATTTGAGGATCAAGGTTCAAAGCCAGCCCAGGCACAGAAGGACCGGACACTCTTCAATTAACCTCTAGAAAATGGTAAGTGGGGCTTGGCTCAAGGTAGGGCAGTAGCCTTGAGCTGAAGAGCTCAGGAACATCACCCAGGCTGAGTTCAAGCCCCATGAAACAGGAAAAAAAAAAGTCTCACCGTCTTTGGTACTCGGGCTAGCTTTGAACCGTGATCCTCAGATCTCAGCCTCCTAAGTAGACAGGATTACAGGCCACAGTGTCTGGCCCTCTGGCCGTTTTTTGTAATTTATTGGAGACAGGAGTGTCATGTACCTTACTCCCCAAGTTGGCTTTGAACCACAATCCTCAAATCTCAGCCTCCTGAACAGCTAGGATTACAGGAATGAGCCACTAGCACCCAGCAAGAGAGACTTTTACTAAAGAACTTTAATGATTAGATTCACTGATTTGTAAATGTCCTACACTTCTGACCAGAGAGTTATATATTTTAAGTTTTTTCACATTGGGGAGTCCATATATTAATTAGGATATTTTTGTCGGTTGTATGACTTGAACTCTGGGCCTGGGCATTGTCTCTGAGCTCTTAGCTCAAGGCCACTGCCCTACCTCTTGAGAGACAGCACCACTTCCAGTTTTCTGGTGGTTAATTGGTGATGAACTTTTGTGCCCAGACTGGCTTTTATTTCCCATATATTTTGGGTGCATTATTTCACAAACATGGATACCCTTTCTCATGCCTTGGTCCCCATTCCCTCCCCCGCCCCAGACTGGCTTTGAAGCATGGTCCTCAGATCTCAGCCTCCTGAGTAAGTAGGATTACAGGCATGAGCCACTATGCTCAGCTTAATTAGGATTTTTTTTTGGTTGGTCATGTGGCTTGAACTCTGGGCCTGGGCGCTGTCTCTGAGCTCTTCAGCTCAAGGCTACTGCCCTGACCCTGGGCCTGGGTGTTGTCCATGAGCTCTTCAGCTCAAGGTTATTGCCCTATGCCTTGTGCCACAGTGCCACTTCCGGTTTTGTAGTTGTTAATTGGAGATAAGAGTTTCATGGACTTCAGTCCCAGGACTGGATTTGAATGTGGATCCTCAGATCTCAGCCTCCTGAGTAGCTAGGATTTCAGTCATGAACCACCATGCCCAGCTTTTACGATTGTTTTTGATGGTCATGGGTTTTGAACTCAGTGCCTAGATGCTGTCACTAAGTAATTTCTGCTCAAGGCTACTAGTATTCTACCACTTTGAGCCACAGCTCTACTTCTGGATTTTTTATTGGTTAACTGGGGTTAAGAGTCTCAAGGTGTCTGCCCACTCTTGGCTTTGAATTTTGGTCTTCAGATTTCAGCCTCCTGAGTAGCTAAGGTTACAGTCCTGAGCCACTGACAGGATTGTATTCCTCTTCCTCCTCCTCCTCCTCCTCCTCCTCCTCCTCCTCCTCCTCCTCCTCCTCCTCCTTCCTTTTTGCCAGACCTGGGGCTTGAACTTATAGCCTGGATATTGTCCCTGAGCTTCTTTTGCTGCAGGCTAGCACTCTACCACTTGAACCACAGTGCCATTTTTGTCTTCTTCTGTTTATGTGGTACTGAGGGCTCCATGCATGAAAGGCAAGTACTCTAACACTAAACTACATTCACAGCCATTCTTCCTGTTTTGGTCAGTCATGGAACTTGAACTCAGGCCCTACGTGCTATCCCTAAGCTCTTTTGCTCAAGCCTAGCACTCTACCACTTTGAGCAATAGTTCTACTCCCAGTTTTCTGGTGGTTCATCAGAGATTAGAGTCTCATGGACTTTTCTGCCCAGTTCTCAGTCTCCTGAATAACTAGGATTACAGATGTGAGCCACCAGCACCCAGTAGAATTAAATTTCTTTTAAGATAATGTTATTAGCACACATTAGTTGTAAAAGGGAGGGGTTCATCCTGACATTTCCATATGTGTATCCAATGTTCTCCATGACCTCACCCTCAGACTCCCTTAGCCTTCCTCTTCTTTTTATTTTCTATGCTAGGGCTAGTGCTTGAATTCAAGGTCTGGGTGTTGTTCCTGAGCTCTTTTGCTCAGGCTAGAGTTGTACCACTTGATCCACCTTCACTTCTGGATTTTTGATGGTTAATTGGAGAAAAAAATCTCATGAAGCAGTGAGCCTGTGGCTCATTCCTATAATCCTCGCTTCTCAAGAGGCTGAGATCTGAGGATGGGGGTTCAAAGCCATTTCTGGCAGGAAAATCCATGAAAGATTATCTCCAATGAACCACAAGAAAATCAGAAGTGGCACTGTGAATCAATGTGGTAGTGCTAGCCTTGAGCAAAAAAAAACCCTCAAGGTCAGTGTCCAGGTGCCAAGTACAAGCACCACAATCAACAACAACAACAACAAAAATCTCACAGGATTTCCTACGCAAGCTGGCTTTGAATTCCCATCCTCATATATCAGCCTCCTAAGTAGCTAGGATTACAGACCTTAGTCACCTTCAAATGACTATCTTTTCCCTTCTTAAAACAGTTTCCAGGCTGGTAGTGTAGACTAGTAGTAGAGTACTTACCTTGTATACATTAAGTTCTAGGTTCAATTCCTCAGTACCACATACACAGAAAAGGCCAGAAATGGTGCTGTGGCTCAAGTGGCAGGGCTCTAGCCTTGAGAAAGCCCAAAGACAGTGCTCAGGTCCTGAGTTTATGCCCCAGGACTGGCAAAAAAAAGAAGAGGAAGAAGAAGAAGAAGAAGAAGAAGAAGAAGAAGAAGAAGAAGAAGAAGAAGAAGAAGAAGAAGAAAGAGAGAGAGAGAGAGAGAGAGAGAGAGAGAGAGAGGGAAAGAAAGAAAGAAAGAAAGAAAGAAAGAAAGAAAGAAAGAAAGAAAGAAAGAAAGAAAGAGAAAGAGAAAGAAAGAAAGAAAGAAAGGTGAAGAAGGCCTGGAAATGTTGCTTAGTGCTAGATTGCTTGCCTAGCAAGGATGAAGCCCCAGGTTCAATTCCTCAGTACCACATGAACAGACAAGGTATAAAGTGTGCTGTCATTCAAGTGGTAGAATGCTAGCCTTCAGCAAGAAGAAGCTCAGGGACAGTGTTCAAGCCCCAGGACTGGCAATAAAAAAAAGAAAAGAAAAGAAAGAAATATGTGGAAGTATAAACTCCTGGGTGCGGGAGTGTGGCCTAGTGGTAGAGTGCTTGCCTGTCATCCACTGGGTTCAATTCCTCAGTAGCACATACATAGAGAAAGCCAGAAATGGTGCTATGGCTCAAGTGGTAGAGCTCTAGCCCTTGGGAAAACCCAGGGACAGTGCCCAGTCCCAGCATTCAAGACCCAGGACTGGCAAAAAAAAAAGAAAGAAGGAAAGAAAGAAAAGAAAAGAAGTGGAAATTCCTATGCTTTACCTTTCTAGGGCACAGTTGACATGTCAGTAATGTAAAAATGACTTTACATGCCCTCAAATAGCAAGGCCTAAGCTTTCACCACTTCCTATATGCTAGGATGACCTCCAAAGCCTATATTATGCAAATAGTTATTGGTCTGCTAATGGCTGTAGGGCTGAAGCACAGCTTGGTAATGCCTATAACATCCCAAAGACATCTTCTGCTGTGCTGCCATTGGTTGATTTTGCTGCCAGTCAGACCTAACTAAAGAGAGACTCCCTGAAATGGCTGCCTTAGCCCATAGGAATTAACTGCTGGGGTCTGTAGTATCTAAGGGAAATGTGTATTTTTTTTTCATTTCCTTGGAATAGGAGGAAAGAGATAAGTGATATAATTGAAGACTCAGGGCTGTGTCTTGGCTGGGACAGGAGTTAGCCACTAAACAATTTTGGGACTTGAGCATGGCCTATTTTGGAAGTTCTTTTGGTATGCAGGACAGCTGGGTTGGATCTGACATTACTTAAGCAGGTGGCTCTGGCACACACCCTTGTTAGGCACTCTATCAAACCTGATTGCCTGATGCTCTCTTCCCTTCCCTTTGTTAGGGTAGCTTGAACCTCACTTTTCCTCTTATGAGATCTCACTGTTTTTCCAACAGGTTTCTGACAACTTAAAATAACCCATAGTAAAAATCAGCAACCACATTGAAATCCGTGAACAATCTCTAGGTACATAATTATAAGGAGGACATCAGAAAAACAATCAGCTAGCTCATGTTTTAGTTTGTTTTCTTTTTCAGGGTCTTGCTATGAAGCCTAGGGTGACATCACACTCTAGATCCTCTCCTGCCTCAACCTCCTAAGGGTTAGGAATACAAACATGTATCCCTGTGCCCGGCTTTTGGGCTTTCATTTTTTTCCCTTGTAAAACATGTTTTCTAGGGCTGGGAGTTTGGCCTAGTGGTAGAGTGCTCACCTAACAGCACAAAGGCCAGGGTTTGATTC
Source organism: Megascapheus bottae (assembly GCF_031878675.1). NCBI lineage: Eukaryota > Metazoa > Chordata > Mammalia > Rodentia > Geomyidae > Megascapheus > Megascapheus bottae. The sequence continues at coordinate 29,059,278 of NC_143547.1, forward strand.
CTTGTTTCTACATACGTTAAAAAAAAAGGTGGAAGTGGTGCTGTGGCTCAAGCGGTAAAGCACTATCCTTGGGAAAGCCCAAGGATAGTGCTCAGGCCCTGAGTTCAAGCCCCTAGACTGGCAAAAAAAATATTTTCTACCCAGCCACAGTGGCTCACACCTGTAAGCCTAGCTACTCAGGAGGCTGAGATCTGAGGACTGCAGTTCAAAGCCAGCCCGGGCACTAAACTCCGGGAGACTCTTTCTCTTTCTCTCTTTTTTGTGGGTCATGGGTCTTAAACTCTGGGCCTAGGCATTGTCCCTGAGCTCTTTAGTCAAGGTACCACCCTACCCGTTGAGCCACAACCCCATTTCCCCTTTTGTAATAATTAATTGGAGATAAGAGTCTCTGGGTCTTTAGTGCCCGGGCTGGCTTTGAACCTCGATCCTCAGATTTCAGCCTCCTGATTATCTAGAATATCAGGTGTGAGCCACTGTACTTGGTTTGTCTGTGAGACTCCAATTAACTACTAGAAAACCAGAAGTGGCACTGTGGCTCACGGGGTAAAGCAGTAGCCTTGAACTGAGGAGCTCAGGGACAGTATCCAGGCCCAGAGTTCAAGTTCCAGGACCAACAAAACAAATGAACAAAAAAAAATGTTTTCTGCTGGTCACTGGTGGCTCACTCCTGTAATCCTAGCTACTCAGGAGGCTGAGCTCTGAGGATCGTGGTTCAAAGCCATGTGGTACAAAAAGTCCATAAGACACTTCCTCTTAAGCACCAGATAACCAGAAGTGGCACTGTGGCTCAAGTGGTTCTGTGGCTCAAGTGTTAGCCTTGAGCTGAAGAGCTCAGGGACAGTGCCCAGAGTTCAAGCTCCACAACTGACAAAAAACCAAAAGAATATATTTTCCAACTCAGATGGTTAGATTTTCACCTTTAGTGTGGTGAGCCACAGCTAAATCTTTTCCTAGGTATCAGGGTGTCATGGGAGCCTGTCTGGTACCTCCAGTAGACTGCTAGGTAGCAGGTTGATGTTTGCAGTTCTTAACCAGCCCTGAGACCCTGAGGGGAAACAATGAAGAATTCAGTGCTCTGGAAGTGTTCAATGATTTGCATGAGTTTCTACTTTTTGTTATAAAACATCTGTTAGGAGGTTGTTCTACTGTAGGCCAGCAACAACTTCCTGAGTTTGGGGTGTGTGTGTGTGTGTGTGTGTGTGTGTGTGTGTGTGTGTGTGTGTGTGTGTGTGTGTGTGTGTGTGTGTGTGTGTGTGTGTGTGTGTGTGTGTGTGTGTGTGTGTGTGTGTGTGTGTGTGTGTGTGTGTGTGTGTGTATGTGTGTGTGTGTCCTCATGCAGGAGCAGAGCTTGAACTCAGGGCCTGGGCACTCTCTCTGAGCTTTTTTTCAAGGCTAGCCTCTACCATTTGAGCCTTTGCACTACTTCTGGCTTTTTCTGTTTATGTGGAAATGAGGAATCAAACCCAGGTTTTCATGCATACTAGGAAAGCCGTCTACCACAAAGCCACATTCCCAGCCCTTTCCTGAATTTGTTTTGGTAGGTCATGGAGCTTGAACTTGGCCTGGGTGCTGTCCCTGAGCTCTTCAGCTCAAGGCTAGCACCCTACTTCTGATCCTGGGCATTGTTCCTGTGCTCTTCAGCTCAAGGCTACCACCCTACCTTTGAGTCAAGCCCCACTTCCCATTTTCTAGAGGTTAATTGGAGATAAAAGTCTCAGGTCCTTTTGTGCCCAGGATGGCTTTGATCCTTAATCCTCAGATCTCAGCCTCCTGAGTAACTAGGATTAGAGGTATGAGCCACTGCACCCTGCTCTTTCCTGAATGTTTTTAAGGTATCTCATGAGAAGATAAAATTAGGTGGCATATTCCCAGCCCTCAGGAGGCTAAGGCGGGATGATTATGAGTTCAAAAACTGCTTAGACTCAGGACGGGGAGTTTGGCCTAGTGGTAGAGTGCTTGCCTAGCATGCACGAAGACCCAGGTTCAATTCCTCAGTCCCACATACGTAGAAAAAAAGCTGGAAGTGGTGCTGAGGCTCAAGTAGTAGAGCTCTAGCCTTGAGTAAGTCCAAGGACAGTGCTCAGGTCCTGAGCTCAAGCTTAGGACTGGCAAAAAAAAATTGCTTAGACTAGTTAGTGAGACCCTATCTCTTAAAGGTATAAACGAACCTCATAGATTAAATTTCCACTGTCTTTGAGAGTTTCCCAGTACTAGGCCCTGAACCCGGGGCCTGGGTGCTTTCCCGTAGCTTTTCATGCAAAGCTGGCTTTTTAATCACTTGAGCCCCAGCTCCACATCCAGCTTTTAGGTGGTAAATTAGAGACCAGACTTACCATCTTTCCTGCCCATGCTAACTTTGAACTTCCATCCTCAGATCTCACTGTCCTTAGTAACTAGGATTACAAGTTTGAGCCAACAATGTCTATCCCATGTGCTCTTTTAACTTAAGACGACTTTAAATTTATAAATTTGTCTGGCCATTATCTCATCACAAAAAGAGAAGCATTTGTATATCATGTTCTGAGAGTTGTTTTTTTTTTTTTGCCAGTTCTGGGCTTGAGCTCAGGGCCTGAGCACTGTCCTTGGATTTTCTCAAGGCTAGAGCTCTACCACTTGAGCCTCAGCACCACTTCCAGCTTTTTTCTATGTATGTGGTACCGAGGAATCGAACCCGGGTCTTCATGCATGCTAGGCGAGCACTTTAACCACTAGGCCAAACTCCCGGCCCATGTTCTGAGAGTTTTAATGTGAGGATGCTGGTCCTCAGCCAGAGTCCAGGCTGTGGTGCTGAGATGGGTTTGGAGTAAAAGAGAAAGGATTTCCCTGGAGTAGCTGTGCCCACGCTTCCACTCCTCACCTCCTTCCCAGCCTACACAGTGAGAGTGCAGTAAGCATGGTCTGTGGTTTTGTTTGTTTTTCAGATAGGGACAGAGATGGGTCACTGCCCTAGCTTTGTAGCTCAGGATGACATCAAAGTTGAAATTCTCATGTTACTGGATTTGGGGCACCAAATGCAGTAGCAGGTGTGTTAATACAAAGCAGCTTAGAAGTTAACTCTCAAGCACAGAGAGAAGAAAGTCTCAAGAAGGAATATGCCCTAAACATTCAAGACTTCAAGCTCTGTCCCTCCCTTTCTCCCTCCCTCCCTTCCTTTCTCCTTCCCTCCTTCCCCTCCTCTCTTCCTGCCTTCTTGCCTTCCTAAGGATTAAACTCAGGGCTTTGCCCATTCTAGGCAAGAATTCAGGGTGACCTTGAATGGACATTGCTGGATTACATGGTACATTTACGTTAAACTTTATACAAAGCTGTCCATCTGTTTCCTAAGTGGCTATATTATCTTACATTCCCTGTGTATGGAATGTTCCAGTTGTTCCATATTCTCATCAATATGTGGTACTGTCAGTCAACTGCTGTGTGTGTGTGTGTGTGTGTGTGTGTGTGTGTGTGTGTGCACGCGCGTGCCATCCATGCACATGCAAGTAATGGGGCTTGTACTCAGTTCTTGGGTGCCCTTAGAATTTTTGCTCAAGGAAGATACTCTACCTCTTGAGCCACAGCTCCACTTCTTGGTTTTTGGTGGTTAATTGAAGCTAAGAATCTCACTGACTTTCCTGCCTAGGCTGGCTTCAAACCACAACTTCCTCAATAGCTAGAATTACAGGCATGAACCACAAGCAGCTGGCTAATAACTAAGTTCTTTTCTATTTGTCAGTACAAAGGCTTGAACTAAGTGTCTAGGCACTATCCCTTAACTTTTTAAAACTTTTTTTCCAGTCCTGGGGCTTGAACTCAGGGCCTAGGCACTGCCCTTGGCTTTCTCAAGGCTAGTACTCTACAACTTGAGTCACAACCCCACTTCTGTGTATGTGGTACTGAGGAATCAAACCCAGAGCACGCACTCTACCACTAGGCCATGCTCTTGGCTCCATCACACTTCTACTTCTAAGAAGCGTGTTTTTTGTTTGTTTGTTTGTTTGTTTGTTTGTTTGTTTTTTCTGGTGCCAGTCCTGGGAATTGGAGTTAAGGCCTGGGTGCTATCTCTAAGCCTTTTTGCTCAAGGCTGGCATGCTACCACTTGAGCTTCCAGCTTTTTTGTGATTAATTGGAGATAAGATTCTTATGGACTCTCTACCTCTGAGTAACTGATATTACACCTGTGAGCCACTAGTGTCTAGCTGTAAGAAACATTCGTGTATATATTTCCCCTTACATGAAAACAGATGGGAAGCAGAGCTGTGGCTCAAGTGGTAGAGTAACAGCTGTCTAAGTTGCAAAAGCTAAAGAACATAGCCCAGGCCCTGAGTTTAAGCCCCAGTGCCAGTATAAGAAAAAAAAAAGAAAGCAAAAGAAAAAAAAAGAAAAGGTTTATTTCCCCTACGAATGAGGAGGAAAAGAAAACCTCTAAGAGGCAAGGAGAATGAAATGTTACTTTGTTGTTTACCTTTCAAACAGATAGCTCCAGGCTCTTACCCAAGGGAAAACTAAGACTCATATCTCTATGACAATCTAACAACTTGGGGCTACTACACCCTAGATATGAGGATAATTTTGTTTACATTTCAAGGAGATGACTTCAAGGCCCCCAAGGAACTGTTTTCAGACTTGTAAAACAGATAAGAGATCTAAGTTCCTGTGTGATTTTAGAGTTTGTCCTAGGGACCTTGCACATGTTAGCAGAACATTTTGATTGCTGAGCTATATCCCCAGCAAGTTTCCTTAAAAAAAAAAAAAAAAAAAAAAAACAATACTCGAAGCAAAAGGAAGGGTGAAAGTCTCTTTTCCTTAGGGAAAATTCAATATAACAAAACTTGTGTTGATTTTACAGTATCTCCAAACATTTACTCCATTCCAGGATCTATACTTCCTTTTTCACTTAACAGCCCATGACGTACATGTCTTTCAAAGTTTTCACACACTCCCCTGCACAGGCAGGTGGCTCATGCCTGTACTCCTATACATTTGGAAGGCTGACACTAGATAGAGATTTGAGGCCAGCCTGGGCCCTATCTCAAAATTAAACAACAAAAACAGGGGTAGGGGTTATGGCTCATGTGGTAGAATGACAGCCTAGCAAGTGAATAGGCCTGAGTTTAAACCCCAGTACGGGGCCTAGAGTTTGGCCTAGTGGTGGAGTGTTTGCGTAGCACTCACAAAGACCAGGGTTCCATTCCTTGGTACCACTTACATTGAAAAAAAAAGCCAGAAGTGGTGCTGTAGCTCAAGTGGTAGAGCTGTAGCCTTGAGAAAACCCAAGGACAGTGCTCAGGCCCTGAGCTCAAGGGCGTAGGACTGGCAAAAAAACAAAACAAAACAAAGCAGTAAGTGTGTGTGGGGGGGGTGTGGAGTTCTCATCGATCTCTTTTCTAAAGGATTTCCAGTCTTAGTCAGCCGAGAGACCTGCTATTATTTCCAGTCTCCTGCTGCTGGTTAATACTACAAATCATCTAGTCTGATTTCAACCCATTTTAAAGGCAGGAAAACTGAGACTTGGGAAAATCCTAAAGGAATACTTCCAATATTAGTCCCAAATTGAATTTAAGGAATCCTCTGAGCAGATTCTAAACACTTAAGGTCAGCACTAAATGACCGGAAAAGAAACATTTTTCTTGCCTCTATAGAAAGATTGAGGTTAAAGTCCTTGCACGCAGTTCTCACCCTAATGCGCCTGCGCCAGGCATGACCTGCGAATTTAACCCCAGACTCTGACGTTTCAGGCCGCCCCTCCTAATCCGGAACACGACCTACATTCCGCCAGTCCGGGCTTGATAGGCATGACCCATTTCCAATAATGATAGAGGGCTGAGTCCCACTGAACCAATAGAGAAAGTCCAAGGTGCGGTGCAGGCGGTCTATGTGAGGAAACAAGAAGACAGGCCCAAGATGGAGGCGGTGGCGGCTGTAGCGGCGTGACAGGTGAGGGCGGGTCTGCAAGGATTTGGATTTTGGAGCTGCTGTCAGGCTTCGGTAGGGAGTCCGGACCAAAATCTTAGCTCCGGAATGGCTGTGTCTGGATTCCGGCGCCCCCTGCCCGGAACCAGAGGAGTGGTTTGGCCCGGGGCGAGACCATCATCCACAGCGGGGGTAGGGTGGGTAGATGGGAATCGACCAGTAAGTCTGCGGGGATGGTTTCGCCCGCTGCCACTGGCTGCGCGCCTGCGCAGATCTTCAAGACCGTCAGGAGGCGGGACCTGGCCGAACAGGGCTAGGGGGGCTTGGGCATGTGGTTCCCAGTTGCATCTTTAAGGCTCTTGAAGTGTTTGCTGACCTTTCCTTACGAAGGTCAGGGTGTGGGTGGTTCATTCCTAGGGTTTGTTATTCTGGCTCTATATCTGACCCCTAGGGAAACATCTGATGATTTCTCCCTTATACCTGCTTACCTTCTTCACTGTTTCCTGATTCTCCACTGTGACTCATTTGCTCTCAAAAAGATTTTTAGAGACCTTTCCCCAATTAACGTCCATTTTCATCAACTTAGACACCATTACCTTCCTTTTCCCACGATGGTGTGATAACCCCCAATATACTTCTCTTATTACAGTACTTAGTGATTCATGTATCTTCCTTCAGTATTGTGTCTGGTGACCTCCTCTTATCTCTATGAACTTCTCATCCTAGAGCTTGGTGACCTCCATTAGTCACTAAAACAAGTGCCTGTGATTTTTACCAACAACACGACATGCCAGGATACAATGTGCTCAGGAATGAGCATAGTGCCGTTTAAAGTGTCTAGCGGCCCGAGGCTCACACCTGTAATCCTAGCTACTCAGGAGGCTGAAATCTCAGGATCATGGTTTGAAGCCAGTTTGGGTCAGAAAGTCTGTAAGACTTAACTTCAACAAACTATTCAGAGAATGTTGGAGGTGGTTCTGTGGTTCAAGTGCTAGCCTTGAGCAAAAAAAAGAAAAAAAAAGGCTCAGGACAATGCTCAGGCTTTGAGTTCAAGCCTCAGGATTGGGGTGGAGTGGGGACCAAAAACCAAAAAATTTAAAAACCCAACATTGGTGTGAAGCTAGAGGGTAGGAGGTTGGGAGGAGGAAAGTTGGTGGATCAGGTTTCTAATCCTAGCAGGTTGAGATTTGAAGATTGAAGTTCAAGAAGAAGGAAGGAAGGGAGGGAAAGAAAGAAAGGAGAAAAAAGGAAAAAAGCAAGTCATGGAGGAAGGAAGGAAGAACCTTCCCCCCCCCAAAAAAAGGTTCAGGAGACTCTTATCTCCAATTAACCAGCAACAATCCAGAAATGGAAGTGTGGCTCAAGTGGTAGAGCGCCAGCACTGATTTAAAAAGCCAAATGACAGTGCAAGGCCCTGAGTTCAAACTTTTGTACTGGCATCAAACCAAACAGAAGAAACAAGTAAGCAAAAAACACATTGATGGGGCCTCTATTTCTTCTAAACCAAGGGTAATATATGTGATGATCCTTCCTTTCCCATCACCTTGTCTATGCCACTTCCATTACCATAGTATGTGATTAACCCACTCCTCCATAAAGTACCAGGATACCCTGTTCATGCCATTATGTACCCACTCTCGTAGTCCCCAGAGCAGTGCATGCTGAATTCTCAATTCGTTCTCAGCAGAGTCTTGTGCACTGTACCCAACTGGACAGTGTATGCTTCTTCTCACTGTGTGTCATTCCCCCTACTTATTCACACACCTCCCTGCTGTGAGTTTAAGACCTTGGCACCAAAGAGTAAAATGAATAACGGAAAAGACCCAGCAGAGGAGACAGGATGTATTTCATGGGTTAGACTTCTTGGGCTATTGCATAGAAATGGAGATTCTGGGTGCAAAACTTGATTTTGTAAAATATCATTTTGCTTCCAGGTTATCATTATTGAAATTTTGAATTTCTCCTTTATGTTCTCTCTCCTAGAAGCCCCATGGCACCTGCCCAACCTCATCTCAACCCATCTTGACAGAGTCTTAGGCTCCATGGAGCCACCACGGGGCATCCCTGCCAATGGGGCCGAGCCGTCCCGGGCAGTGGGCACTGTCAAAGTGTACCTGCCCAACAAACAGCGCACAGTGGTGAGTCACTAGGTCCAAACTGGATTCAGTTGTGAGGGTGGGATTGGAAGGGTAACAAAGGGAATGTGGAAGGCGGTGGTCATGGCAGAGAGATGGGAGAGTCAGCTTGGGCTCACCATCTCTCTACATCAATGTACAGGTGACTGTCCGGGATGGCATGAGTGTCTATGACTCTCTAGACAAGGCCCTCAAGGTGCGGGGCCTCAATCAGGACTGCTGTGTGGTGTACAGACTCATCAAAGGGTGAGTATGGCAGTCTCACACTTCCTACCTCCTCTGCCATCTCATTCCTTCTGCATTAGGGTAGAGAGCCCATAAGCCCATTTGTCTTGTCTTTTATCCTTTCCTTTTTCTTTCTTCCTTCCTTCTTTCTTTCTCCTTTCTTTTCCTTCCTTCCCCCTTTCCTTCTTTCTTTACGTCCTCCTCCTCCCCACCCCCTCCTATAGGTTGTACTGGTATTTGGACTTGAACTCAAGGCCCAGAGCTTTCTGACTTAAGTCTAGTGCTTCACCATTTGAGCCACAGGTTTTTTGTTTTTTTTTTGCGGGGTGGGTAATTGGAGATAAAAGTCTCTTGGGCTTTCCTGCCCCAGCCAGCATTGAACCAAAATCCTTTTCAGCCTCGTGATTAGCTAGGATTGCACATATTAGACCCTGGTGCCCAGCTTCAACTTCATTTATTCTTTTACTTTTAAATTTTTATTTATTTATTTATTTATTTATTTATTTATTTATTTATTTATTTATTTATTGTTGGTCATGGGACTCTGGATCTGGGTGCTGTCCCTGAGTTCTTCAGCCTTACCCCTTGAGCCACAGCTCCACTTCCAGTTTTCTAGTGGTTAATTGGAGATAAGAGTCTTATCGTGGGCCAGGAGTCTGGTGTAGGGCTTGCCTAGCATGCAGGAAGACCCAGGTTCAATTCCTTGGTACCACGTACATAGAAAAAGCCGGAAGTGGTGTTGTGGCTCAAGAGGTAGAGGGCTAGCCTTGAGGAAAGCCAGTGCTCAAGCCCTGAGTTCAAGCCCCAGGACTGACCAAATAAAAGTCTCACATTCTTTAGTGCCCCAGCTGGCTTTGAACCTCCATCCTCAGATCTCAGCCTCCTGAATAGCTAGGATTATAGGCATGAGCCACCTCACCCAGCTTATTTTTTTTATTTTTGTGCTGTTCTTTAGGCATGGATTCATGGCTTGGGTGCTCTGTCTGAGCTTCTTTTGATTAGGGCTAGTGCTCTACCACTTGAGCCACAGACAGTTTTTTTTTTCTTTTTTGTCAGTCATGGAGCTTGAACTCTGGGCCTGGGCACTTTCTCTGTGCTCTTCAGCTAAAGGCTAGCACTCTACCACTTGAGCCACAGCACCACTTTCCACAGTTCTACTTCTGGCTTTTTCTGTGATTAGTTGGAGGTAAGAGTCTTATAGACTTTCCTGCCCTAGCCAGTTTTGAACCCACATCCTCAGATCTTAGCCTCCTGAGTTGTTAGAATTACATTAGCCAACCAACCTCTGACTTTGATTTCTTCTTTAGTTCATTAGCTTGGAATGTCTTCAGTTCACTCCTCTCTTAGCTCCTAAGTTCTCATCCTGCTTTGTCATTTCCTCTCTTGGTTTATCTATTATTTTCTTTCTCCCCCCCCTTTTTTGTTGCCAGTCCTGGGGCATGAACTCAGCACCTGAGCCCTGTCCTTGGGTTTTTTCAAGGTTAGAGCTCTACCACTTGAGCCACAGCACTACTTCCAGTTTTTCCTGTGTATGTGGTACTGAGGAATCGAACCTGAGTCTTCGTGCGTGCTAGGAAAGCACTCTACCACTAGGCCAAACTCCCGGCCTTTCCTCCCTTTTTTTGTGTGTTGATTTGGGGGCTTGAATTTAGGGTCTGGGCATTGTCCCTTAGCTTTTTCATTCAAAGTTGATACTCTACCATTAGAGCCGCACTTCCACTTCCATCTTTTTGGTGGTTAAATTGGAGATAAGAGTCTCAAAGGGAGCTGGGAGTGTAGATGAGTGCTAGAGTGCTCGTCTAGTTTGCACAAAGCACTGGGTTTGATTCCTCAGTACCACATACACAGAAAAAGCTGGAAGTAGTGCTATGGCTCAAGTAGCAGAGAACTAGCCTTGAGCAAAAGTGTTCAAGGACAGTGCCCAGGCCCTGAGTTAAAGCTCAGGACTAGCTCATACACACACACACACACACACACACACACACACACACACACACACACACACACACAAAAGAATCTCAAAGGCTTTTGTTTTGTGGGGGGCAGCTTCGAACCATAATCCTCAGATCTCACCCTCCTGAGTAGCTAGTATTACAGGAATGAGCCATCATCACCCAGTTCATTTTTCTTTTTTGAGAGTTCATAAATTCATTAGCTCTTATTTCCCTCAGTTTTCCCATTCCCTGTGGAGTTGGCCATGACTGCTCTAGAATTATTTTTCTAATCCAGTTCATGCCTTGTTTTGATTTGTTGTTTCAATGCCTCATCGACTCCTTTCTTTTCTGTGCTGGCTTAGCACTTCTGAGATTTTGTTTCATTTGTTTGTCACCTTGTGAACAGCATAGATTCTTCAGAGTCCTCTTGGACAAGTCAGTTTATTCCCTCTGCACCTGTTTCCTCTCTGTAAATCCAGGGCAAGGATAATGAGAATTAAACCTGCCAATATTAGTGCATGGATGGGGGCGGGGCTTAGCCCCAGTCTACCCTCCCTGACCCTCCTATGCCCCCTACAGGCGAAAGACAGTAACTGCCTGGGACACTGCCATCGCTCCCCTGGATGGAGAGGAGCTCATCGTAGAGGTCCTGGAGGATGTGCCTCTGACCATGCACAATTTTGTAAGTGTGGTAGGTTTAGCCAGCGCAGGTCATGGAGAGCAGGAAGGAGAGTCCTTGACCAGGTCTCAACCGCCTTTTTCTCTGTGGCTACAGGTACGGAAGACTTTCTTCAGCCTGGCGTTCTGTGACTTCTGCCTTAAGTTTCTGTTCCATGGCTTCCGCTGCCAGACCTGTGGCTACAAGTTCCACCAGCATTGTTCCTCCAAGGTCCCCACCGTCTGCGTTGACATGAGTACCAACCGGCGACAGTGAGCCCAGTCCTGGGTGGCTGGGGTATGGGGAGGCCGGAGAAGTAGCCACAAGGCCCTTATAGCCAGCTGACTCATGTCCTCTTGTTTTACACCCTTACTATCCTCAAGGTTCTACCACAGTGTCCAGGATTTGTCCGGAGGCTCCAGACAGCATGAGACTCCCTCCAACCGCCCCCTGAATGAGTCGCTAACCCCTGAGGGCCCCAGGTAGGGCTCCTGGAAGAGAAACAGATCTGAGTGCTTTTGCAATGACAAGCCATACTTCTGTTCCTTTGTTTACTAGACAACCTTTTTGTTGTTGTTATTGTTGGACATGGGTCTTAAACTCAGGGTCTGGATACTGTCTCTGAGTTCTTTTGCTTAAGGCTAGCACTCTCCCACATTGAGCCACCGTACCACTTCTGATTGTCTGGTGATTAATTGGAAATAAGAGTCTCACAGACTTTCTTGTCTGGGCTGGCTTTGAACCAAAATCCTTAGATCTTAGCCTCTGGAGTAGCTAGGATTATAAGCATGAGCCACAGGCATATAGCTTGACAGACATTTTTTTTTGCCAATCCTGGGACTTGAACTCAGGGCCAATGCTCCATTCCTGACCCTCTTTGTACTCAAGGCTAGTGCTCCAGTACTTGAGCCATAGCACCACTTCCAGCTCTTTCTGAGTAGTTTATTGGAGATAAGAGTCTCAGATTTTTCTCCTCAGGCTAGCTTTGAACCATGATCCTCAGATCTCAGCCTCTTGAGTAGCTAGGATTACAGGCATGAGCCACTGGCACCTGGTGACAAATATTTCTTGAGCATCTACAAGTGTGAGCTTTCATGGAGCTGGTAGGCAGAGGACACCCACTGACTCTCCTAGAGCTCAGGCTTTTCATCTGTAGGGGATGACACTTGGTACCACACAGGACTCTGGTGAGATGAAATGAGCTAAGACATGTCCAGTGCTTTTTAATTACAAATTACACATCAAAGCATCTAAGTACTTGGTTCATTCTGCCAGTATAACCATGCTCATGTCTTTCCAATTGAAAATGCACACTATGTTATCAGAAGCTTTTTCTTTCTCCTTCCTCTTTTATGTTAAGTATAATGACATGTATGATGTTTTGCCATTCCTGGGGTTTGAACTCAGGGCCTGGGTACTGTCCTTGAACTTTCTTAAGGCTAGCACTCTACCACTTGAGCCACAGAACCACTTCTAGCTTTTTCAATATATGCGGTACCCAGGAATCAAACCCAGCCCTTCATGCATGTTAGGCAAGCACTCTACCACTATGTCATACTCCCAGCTCCCATGTATGATTAAGTAGTTTTATAATCTCGAAAGTCAGGTTACAAGTACAATGCTCCTTGGTCAATGTCAACCTTTTAATCATTCTCCCCCTTTCTTCCTCCATCCTTAAACATCTAGGTTTAACATAGAAATGGATGGTTTTATTTATTTATTTATTTATTTAGGGGGGTCACAGGACTTGAACTTGGCCTGGGTGCTGTCCCTGAGCTCTTCAGCTCAAGGCTACTGCCCTACCCTTGAGCCAAGCCCCATTTCCCATTTTCTAGAGGTTAATTGAAGATAAGAGTCTCAGGTCCTTTTGTGCCCAGGCTGGCTTTGAACTTTGATCCTCAGATCTCAGCCTCCTGATTAGCTAGGATTACAGGTATGAGCCACTGTGACCAACCGATGTTTTATTTAGTACACACACAAGCCCACATACTTATATATTTGTTATATCATATGTTTGAACTTTTTCATACTTTCTTGTAATACATAATTTATATATATATATATATATAATTTTATATAATATATAAGAGGGTAAGTTTAGGGCCCGGGAGTGTGACCTAGTAGTAAAGTTTTCTAGTGGTTTATTGGAGATAAGAGTCTCATTGACTTTCCTGCCAGGTGAGCTTTGAACCACAATTCTCAGGTCTCTGCCTTCCAAATAGCTAGGTTTATAGGGATGAGCCACCAGTGCCCAGCTTCTTTTATTTTTAATTTTTTGCCTATTTTTGTGCCCATATACTAGCAGATATAGTGTATATTTTTTGTTTATGTTTTCTCTTTCTACTGGACTATCAGCCCCACAAGAGCAAGAGCTTTGATTTATGTAATCCATAGTTGTTGTTGTTGGGCTTCTTTTGGCCAGTCTGGCACTTGAACTCAGGGCCTGAGCACTGTCCTTGGGTTTCTCAAGGCTAAATCTCTACCAATTGAGCCACAGCACCACTTCCGGCTTTTTCTGTGTATGTGGCATCAAGGAATTCAACCCAGGGCTTCATGGCAATTACTCTACCACTAGGCCACACTCCTGGCATAATCCAGTTTTTAACTTCACCATCTAGTATGGTATGTGGCACATAGCAGGTAGCACTCAATAACTTTCTTGAACACACAAGTACTAGTATTACACTTGTTCTATGTGAGCTAAATGCATGTTCAGGTGGCCGGGGTGAGTTCTGTTGCCTTTCTAGCGCATTCTCCAGCAATTTCCTGGCCTTTTCCTCTCATCAGCCCCTGCACGCAGCACTGCGACCAGGAGCATTTTCCCTTCCCTGCCTCGCCCAATCCCCCTCTGCAGCGCATCCGCTCCACATCTACTCCCAATGTCCACATGGTCAGCACCACAGCCCCCATGGACTCCAGCCTCATGCCGGTGGGTGCAGAAGGGCAGCTGGGGGAATGTGGGGGAGAACAGTATCAGCTGTTCCTAGGGGCTTCCATGTCCTTACCTGGATTCTTTCCCCTCCTTTCCAGCTAACAGCCCAGAACTTCAGCACCAATGGTGAGATCCCCAACCACCCAACCCCCGCACCTTTCCCAGCCCACCCTTCTCATTTACCTTGACTTACATCGGCTTCATGAAACACAGCTGCTGCTAATAGAGGTGGCGGTGGTGATGGAACCCCCCGGGGGACCCCCAGCCTGGCCAGTTTGTCCTCCGGGAGGAAATCCCCACATTCCAAGTCATCTTCAGAGCAGCGGGAACGCAAGTCCTTGGCTGATGAGAAGAAGAAAGTGGTATGCTAAGGGGACCCTTAGCAGGGGGCGGTGAGGGGGGATGCCCATAGACGAATGACATGGGTGAAGGGTGTGGGCAGGTCCCTCAGGTGCCCCTTGTCTGGCCCACAGAAGAATCTGGGGTACCGGGATTCAGGCTATTACTGGGAAGTACCACCAAGTGAGGTGCAGCTGCTGAAGAGGATCGGGACAGGCTCTTTTGGCACCGTGTTTCGAGGACGGTGGCATGGTGATGTGGCTGTGAAGGTGCTCAAGGTGGCCCAGCCCACCGCTGAGCAGGCCCAGGCCTTCAAGAACGAGATGCAGGTGCTCAGGTGAGGTCTCTCGGGAGCATAGTGGGGGCAGGCAGAGCTTTGATATCTTGGGGGGCTGGAGGAATGAATGGTTGTTTGCATTTGTTCATTTGTTTTTTGTTTTTTTTTTTGCCAGTCCTGGGCTTGAGCTCAGGGCCTGAGCACTGTCCTTGGACTTTCTCAAGGCTGGAGCTCTACCACTTGAGCCTCAGCACCACTTCCGGCTTTTTTTCTATGTATGTGGTACCGAGGAATCGCACCTGGGTCTTTGTGCATGCTAGGCAAGCACTCTACCACTAGGCCAAACTCCCGGCCCCATGTCATTTTTTTTTGCCAGTCTTGGGACTTAAACTCAGTGCCTGAGCACTGTCTTGAGCACTTTTGCTCAAGGCTAGCACTCTGCCACTTGAGCCACAGCAATGCTTCTGACATTTTCTGTGTATGTGGTTCCGAGCTAAGCAAGCTCTCTATTACTAGGGCACACGCCTGGCCCATTCTTTTTTTCCTCTCTCTCTCTCTCTTCTCTCTTCTCCTCCTCCTCCTCCTCTTCTTCTTCTTCTCCCCCCCCTCCATCTCTCTCTTCTGCTGGTCCTAGGGCTTGAACTCAGGGCCTAACTGCTGTCCTTGAGGTTCTTGTAGAGCTCAAAGCTAGTGCTCTACCACTTTAGCCACAGCTTCACCTCCAGCTGTTTTGGTAGTCTCACATGTTTTCCTCACTTGGCTGGCTTAGAACCATAATCCTCAAATCTCAGTCTCCTTAGTAGCTAGGATTATATGTATGAGCTACCAGTCCTGGGCCATTTGTGTCATTTTGGAGGCATATTCATCAGTCAATTTTCTTTTTCTTTTCTCTTTTTTTTTGTTCAGTCATGGGGCTCCAACTCTGCACCTGGGCACTGTCCCTGAGCTCCTCAGCTCTAAGCTACTGCTCTATCCTTGAGCCACAGTGCCACTTCTGGTTTCCTGGTGCTTAATAAGAGATGAGTCTCAAGGACTTTAGTGCCCAGGCTGGCTTTGAACCTTCATCCTCAGATCTCACACTCCTGAGTAACTAGGATTACATGGGTGAGCCACCACGGCCAGCTTCATTTTTCTTATAAAGGTATCATTTTGCCTCTGGGCATCAGACATTTGAAGGGACCTACGAATGATTTTAGTTTGTGTTGGTGTTAGTACTGATAGCAATTAGTGGCTCTGCCCCCAGCTTGAGTCTTCACATTTGCCTGCTGTGGACTGCGTCTAAGCAGGGGCCATCATTTCCATGATCACTGGCATGTTTGTAAAGAACATAATGTTTTTTTTGTTTTCTTTTGTGCCAGTCCTGGGGTTGAACTCAGGGCTGAGCTCTGTCCTTGAGCTTGTTTTGCTCAAGGCTAGTGCTCTGCCACTTGAGCCACAGTTCTACTTCTGGCTTCTTTTTAGTAGTTTATTGGAGATAAGAGTCTCATGGGGGCCAGGAGTTTGGCCTAGTAGTAGAGTGCTTGCCTAGCATACACAAAGACCTGGGTTTGATTCCTCGGTGCCACATACATAGAAAAGGCCGGAAGTGGTGCTGTGGCTCAAGTGGTAGAGCTCTAGCCTTGAGAAAGCTCAAGGACAGCGCTCAGGCCCTGAGTTCAAGCCCCAGGATTGGAACAAAAAAAAGAGTCTCATGGATTTTCCTGCCCAGGCTGGCTTTGAACCATCATCCTCAGAGCTCAGCATCCTGAGCTAGGATTACAGGGAACTGACATCAAGAACATAATGTTAAGTAACCCCAGCACCAGGAAGGCTCTCATTGGTCCTTGCTCTTGGTTGCACCATTCATGTTCTGTTTATCAAGTGGTGATCATGTGATGAGTTAATTATGAGTGCTCTAATGAAAAGCACAATAATGTGAAGTATAATCATGTCCCCAATGTAATCGCTACTTCATTATTATAATTGCTATAGCTAATGTTACCGTTAATACTCTGAGTTCACTCACATTGAGAAACTTAGAGTTACCCCTAGTGGCCACTGTGTTACCAGGCGAACAATGTGTACTATAAGACATAGTGTCATCCATCTTAAGCATGCACTCTACCACTCAGCTGCTTCCCCAGCCCCAGGACTGTATAATGTTTGTCACTCTGGGCGATGCCAGCATGGGTTCTTCCCTCTGTCAGATGAACCCAGTGATGTTACAAAGTCAATGATGCCATAATGACTTGTGCCATATTAATATTTTTCTCATAACAGATGCTAAAGTAAGAACACTTCTGTTCTTAATTCCTCTCTGTGATATGGCAATGACTTGAGCATGTGATAACTCAATTCCTAATTTTGACCATATGCTTATCATGTCTTTAGAATCTTTTTTTTTGGCCAGTTCTGGGGCTTGAACTCAGGGCCTGAGCATTGTCCTTGGACTTTCTCAAGGCTAGCACTCTACCACTTGAGCCACAGCACCACTTCCACCATTTCTGGCTTTTTATGTGTTTGTGTTACTGAGGAATTGAACCCAGGGCTTCATGCATGCTAGGCAAGCACTCTACTGCTATTCCACTCTCCTGACCCTGTTTTTTGTTTTTTTGTCAGTCCTGGGGCTTGAACTCAGGGACTGGGCATTGTCCTTGTGCTTCCTCCAGGCTAGCACTCTACCACTTAAGCCACTGCACCACTTCCAGGTTTTACTATGTTTGTGGTACCAAGGTATTGAACCCAGGGCTTCCCCCTGCCCCCCCCCATATATACACCATCCTCCTTGTTTGCAGGAAGACTCGACACGTCAACATCTTGCTGTTCATGGGCTTCATGACAAGGCCAGGGTTTGCCATCATCACTCAATGGTGCGAGGGCTCCAGCCTCTATCACCACTTGCATGTGGCTGACACACGCTTTGATATGGTCCAGCTCATCGACGTGGCCAGGCAGACTGCCCAGGGCATGGAGTGAGCCTCCCATCTTGGGCATTGGGGGAGTGGGGTGAAGTAGCTTCAGCCAGTTAACCATCTATTTCCACTCCCTAGTTACCTGCATGCCAAGAGCATCATCCACCGAGACCTCAAGTCTAACAGTATCTACCTGTCACTGGCTATGGGTGGGGTGGAACCATAAACTGAGTAAAGGACTTAGCAGGAGGGAGGGCTTTTGTGGGATTTGCTCCTAGGGGTAAAAAGGAAAGGGCGAATGTTCCTGCCTTTGATGATGAAATAGCTTTTTTTTTCCAGTCCTCAGGCTTGAATTCAAGGCCTGTGCACTGCCACTGAGCTTCTTTTGCTCAGGGCTAGCACTCTACCACTTGAACCACAGCACCACTCTTGGTTGTTTCTGTTTGTGTGGTACTGAGGAATTGAACCCAGAGCTTCATGCATGCGAGACAAGCACTCTGCCACTAAACTACATTCCCACCCTCTGAAAGGCCTTTAATGGTTAGGAATCAGAGGCATGGCTAATTGAGTGATGTTCTTGGGGATTCTGGTCGAGGTGTGAGGTATGACATTTGTGAAGGACTTTATAGGGAATTTCTGATTGGTGTCAAAGATATGAAAAGTTTGGGCTCCATTGAAGAGTCTGAGTCAGAGGGGGACAAAGGGACCAAGTGTAGAGGGCATTGATTGTGGATAGTTTGTAGAAAATTGCCGTGGCTTCTGGACAGAGGCATGACTGGTGTGGGGACAGGGCATTAGTGGGAACTTCTGAGTTAGGGCAAGAGGTGTGATTGTTAAGGGTTTCTGTAGCGATCCTTAACCATGGCGGACATCTTCCTACACGAGGGGCTCACCGTGAAGATTGGAGACTTTGGCCTAGCCACAGTGAAGACACGATGGAGTGGAGCTCAGCCTTTGGAACAGCCTTCAGGCTCTGTGCTGTGGATGGTGAGTCGGGCCAGATTGGATGCAGAGCTCAGAGAGGAAGGGCTTGTGGATTGGGACATTATGGGACCAAACAAGAAGAGGAGTGCCTCTGCCAGGTGTGGGTACCTAGACAACGCCTATGGGAAGTGACCCAGTATGGTCAGCAAGATCTGGGACTGTGGGCTAGCTATTTACTGATCTCAATGTTTCTCCTGCCTTTCTGGCCTACCAAAGGCCGCGGAGGTGATTCGGATGCAGGACCCGAACCCCTACAGCTTTCAGTCGGATGTCTATGCCTACGGGGTTGTGCTCTATGAGCTCATGACCGGCTCGCTGCCTTACAGCCACATTGGGAGCCGTGACCAGGTGAGCTGTACACCTTCCCTGTAGTTCTTAGGCCTCCATGCTTCATATCCCTTATCATCCCACACTTCCCCCAGAACCCTAGAATTTTCTAGGACCAGAACTCCCAGAGTTCATCTCTTAGGTACTGAATATTGACCCCACTTCTTCCTCCACATCCATAATTCCTGGCACAGAATCCTCAAATTCCCCATTTCTCTGAATCCTGATACTCAGAAAGTGCTTAGTCTTTCAAATACCTAGACCCCTCTGGGTCCCTCAACATATATTAACTTCTGCTCTGGGTACTCCGAATACCCAATGTCCCCCCCCCAAATTCAGCATCCCATCTCTCCCAGAAACAGACTTCCTTCCAGATACCCAAATCCTTCAGGCTTTGGGGCCCTGGCACCCATAATGTTTTAGGCCCCAGACTGAATCCAGGATCACCCCATTTCCCTCCCTCCCCAAGATCATCTTTATGGTGGGTCGTGGCTATCTGTCTCCGGACCTCAGCAAAGTCTCTAGCAACTGCCCCAAGGCCATGCGACGCCTACTCTCTGACTGCCTCAAGTTCCAGCGGGAGGAGCGGCCCCTCTTCCCTCAGGTAGGCTGAATACTTGGGGAGGAATGTGATATGGGGGGAGGGGGAGAACAGAGATGGAGGCAGACATGCGTCTTGTCAAAGGCCCAGAGGTACACAATGTGTGTGTCTCCATTAGGGTGGGGGTTCCAAGGACATGAGGTGTCTATGGGCCTCTGGACATCCCTCCTCATTCTCACCTGTCCCCAGATCCTGGCTACAATTGAGCTGCTGCAACGGTCACTCCCCAAGATTGAGCGGAGTGCCTCGGAACCCTCCTTGCACCGCACCCAGGCTGATGAGTTGCCGGCCTGCCTCCTCAGTGCAGCCCGCCTTGTGCCTTAGGCCCCCCCTAGCCAGGAGGGGGGCACCAATCTCAGCCTGCCATGCCAAGGAGCCCTGCCTACCAGCCAATCAATGTTCCATCTCTGCCTCAGGACCCCTATTTCCTACTCTGGGAGATGTGGGTGGGGTCCCTACATGCTCATCCAGTTCCTCTGGAAATGGAGACTTAGACCCCTGTCTCCATAATTTTAGTTTCCTCTTATGGGGATACTTCTCTAACTCTGGAGTGCCCCTCTTCCTCTGATGGCTGGGATTTGTGGCAAGGATTCCACTCAGAACCTCTCTGGAATTTGTGCCTGTTGTGCCTTCACTGGATTTGGGGGTTCCCCAGCACCCCATGTGGATTTAGAGGGGGCCCTCCTGTGTCTCCTTTGCCATTCAAAGACTCCCCTCTTTCTTCACCAAGAAGCACAGAATTCTGCTGGGTCTTTGCTTGTTTATTTTACTTCCTGACTCTTCTCTTGGGGTTGAGAGCTGCTGAGGGGTGGGGGAATCCAGGCAAGGAGTAGAGGTCAAGGGGAGGTGCAGACCACACAAACAGCGCCACTGCACGCATCACCACAGGCAGCACAATGAATGAGGACCACATATGCCAAGCACGGCACAAGAGGAGGCCACATCAGTCACAGACACAGACATCACGGCAAAGGTGGGGTAATGGGAGACCACTGGTCTTCCCTGTGCAAAGGATTCTGGGAGGATGGGTAGAATTTGCATATTTAGACAGCTGTCAAGAGGCAGGAAACTGGGGAGGGAATCCCTGGGGGAAATGAGGGGTCCTAGAAGTAGGAGGAGCTCCCAAATGGAATTGATGGGGAGCCGTGAAGGGAAATCCTTATAGAGCTGGGTGTTCGATGGCATGTGAGAATGTGAGCTCTAAAGAGACGGACCTCACATGGAAAGTGGTGGGAAGGCAGGGGTTTCTTGCGGCATTGGAATATTTTTGATTAGGAACAAGGTGTGTTGGAGAGATTCGGGACCAGGAGTAGGGTTTTCCAGGATTTTCAGGGTTCCAGGAGGAGATTCAGTGGTGTTAGGGCCAGAAACAGGTTGCCTGGTACTTGAGAGCTTCCAGAAAGGAAGTACTCTTTGGGGCTACCAGGAATAGAAGTGTTCAGGAATTTCCAGGGTCTAAGACAGTAGATCTTGAGGTGACCAGGAACAGGGCTCTAAAGGATTTGGGGGATCCCAAATGTGAGACCTGGATTTAGGACTGGGTTTCACAAGGAACTTGGGCATCTTGAGGAATGAGAAGTAGGATGATGGAGAACCAGGAGATGGGTTCTCAAGGGATTTTCAAATCCCAAACAGAAATGGATTCAGGGCCCAGAGAGGGTTGCCCAGGGACTTGGGGATTCTCAGGGGGGGGAGTGTCAGTCGGAGAAGAGGCTGGCGA
The DNA here is from genome assembly GCF_031878675.1 of Megascapheus bottae. Classification (NCBI taxonomy): domain Eukaryota; kingdom Metazoa; phylum Chordata; class Mammalia; order Rodentia; family Geomyidae; genus Megascapheus; species Megascapheus bottae. The sequence goes on from NC_143547.1 coordinate 29,080,190, forward strand.
AAGACTTCCTCAGGCTGCGGATGGTCTCAGCTTTCACCTCGTCCTGGCTAAGGCTGGGCCTGGGCGGGGCTGGCTCTGGAAGGTTGAAGGCATTGGTCAGAGACTGGGATTTGCTAGAGAGAGACAAGGTGGAGGCATGGGAGGAAGGGGAAAAGAGGAAGGGAGGAAGGGAGAGAAACACAATGTTACCCCAGGCCCGGCCCCAGCCCTGCCCCTCTGATCCTGGGGCTGTGCCTGTGACCTTCCCACCCACCACCTTCGGACTGGGCTCTTAGGTTCTCTGGGCTGGGAGGACAGTGGAATAGGTTCGGCCTGGGAGTAGGGAGCAGAGAGCACTGCTGGGAAGACTAGTACAAGATGAAGAAGGGTAGGATTAATGGAAAGAGCCCTGGCCCAAGTCTAGGTTTGTTTGGTGTACAAAGGAAGATGAAGGAGGTTTCCAGTCTAAAGGTAAGGATTCTAGAAGGGACTGAGGAACTTGGGCCAAGGACAGGCTGCTAGGGCCCAGTCAGTCTATAAACAGAAGCACTTGGGTGAAGGCAAAGAGGACTTTTGAGCTGGGGTGGGGTGGGATGGACCCAGAGGAGGCTGGGAGAATGATGGAGGGGCAGATAGATGAGCCAGGAGGATTTGGGAGATAGACCAAAACGTTGCCTAGACCGTTCTGGAAAGGATTGCCTGGGAAGAATGGAGTGACAAGGCCAGACACATTTCAGGGATGGGCCAGGAGGAACAGGGCGAGGGCAAGTTTGGCAGGAAAGCCTGAGTTGGGCTGGGCCGGGAGATACTAGAGACGGGTCTGTCAGGCACGGGCTGTGGGCCTCGACTTGGGGACTTTCCCAGGGCCTGTTGTTGGAAGCAAGTGGAGGAGGGTGAATGGAAAGTGTCTGGGATCTGACATCAAATCCCAGGATGGAGACAAAACGATGTAGATGGGGAGGAGGAGCGCCAACCCGGAGGTGGGGTTTGGCTTTTGCTGCAGGGTTCTCTGATGGGAGCAACCAGAACCTGGGTTTGCTGAGCCGTGATACTAGGGCTGCCCTACCAGGCCCGGAACCCTCTTTGTGAGCAGCAAGGCGAGGGCTGCTGTAGGGGGCCCCTTACTTGAGCTGGGGGTGCGGGGGACCCCCGGCAGCAGCGGTGGTGGGTGGCGGCACATCCTGACTCGGTTTCTGGGCCAGCTGTGGCTTGGCAGGACGTCCAGCGGGACCTGGGCCGCTGGGCCGGGGCTGCTGCGTGGTGGGTGGCCCGGTGCGAGGTCCGGGACCTGCCTGGCTAGCCTGGCGTGTGGGGCCTGCGGGGCCTGGGGGTTTTTGGGGAGGGCCCTGACGCTGCTGCCCCGCTGGTGGGGCCCCAGTGGCTTTAGGCGGAGCCGGGCCAGAGACAGATGTCTGACGAGTAGCCTGTGGAGGGCCTGCCTGGCGCTGGGGAGACGGAGAGGCAGGCGGACGGGCTGCAGGAGGCGCCCCAGGGCCTCCTGCCACTGGACGGGATTGGCGGCCTTGCCCCTGGGTCATCGGTGCGGCCTGGGACGCAGGCTGCTGGGGCGATGAGGTGGGACTTGGGAGGCGCTGGGGCAGAGGACTGCCAGCTGGGGGTCCGAGGCCGGTAAGGTGCTGCTGGCCCTGCGGTGGCGGACGCTGCTGCAGTGGGGGTCCCTGACGTTGGGGGCCCGGGCCTGGCTGTGGAGGGCCGCCTGGTGGACAAAGAAGAAAGGACAAGTTAGAAGGAGAGGGAGAGATGGTCCCATGGAATAGTGGGAGCGGGAGAAAGCTGGCTGACCCTTACCCTGGGGCGGGGGTCGTTGCTGAGCTGGAGGCCCTGCAGGCTGCTGGGAGGTCTGGCGGCCTAAGGGCAGGGCCCCTGGGGACTGAGTCTGCGGCAGAGGAGTGAAGCAGGACAGGTTAAAAATAGTTACCAGCCATAGTGTATCAGCCAATCAGAATGACCATCCTTCCCTGTGTACTGGGTGTTTCCCCTTTTGTGGGCAGCTGAAGGGGTGTGGGGCTGAGTCCTCCACCCCATCTACACTCAGGTGGACGAGAGAGCAGCAGTCATGTACCACGACTTTACACAACTGGCCATTCAGGCCATAGGTGATGCTTGTAGTTTACTGAGTATCTGCTCTATGGTCCATGCTTGACCAAGGACTGGCCTCCTTGCCATTAGCTCCATGCCAAGGGCCTGACCTGGCTGTGAGAGCCCCTGCCAGGGGAAGCATCCCTTTGCCGCTGCCGAGGCAGGGCCTGGGCCATCTTGTTGACCACCAGCTCCACGATGAGTTGTTTGTCTTCATCCTGGTGATCACCAATGAGTGGCATGGAGGAGCCCACCACCTGGGGGAAGAAAGGGAAGCCAGTGAGAGAAAAAGGCAGAAAAGACATGGGATGTCACAGTGACCACATGTTTTGACTTGACCAAAAAAGCATGGACACTTGCAGGAAGTGAGGTCTGGTTCCAAACAGGTATTGGTTGAGCACTGTGAAGAAGGCTTAAGAAGTGACTTTTGATTAAGATCTACAAACCAAGTCCCATGGGACATATCAAGCCTGTCATTTGCAGGGCTCGTGAACTTAGAGTGATTTATTTATTTATTGTATTATTAGTCCCTGAGCTCTTCAGCTCAAGTCTAGTATTCCACCACTTGAGTCACAGAACCACTACTTCATTTACATCGGGGGGGCGGGGGGAGAGTATTGGGGCTTGCTCTCAGGACCTTATACTCCCACTTGCCCTTTTCAGTGAAGGCTGGTTGTCTACCATCTGAACCACACCTGCATTTCCAGCTTTTTGATGATTATAGCTAAGGGTCTCATGGACTTTTCTGTCTGGGTGAACTTTATACCCTGATCCTCAGATCTTAGCCTCATAAGTAGCTAGGATTACAGGAGTAAGCCATTATTGCTCAGCTCAGATCTTTTCTCCTCCTCCTCCTCCTGTGCTTCCTCCTCCTCTTCTTTTTGTTGGTCTTGAGGCTTGAACTCAGGGCCTGGGTGCTGTGCCTGAGCTCTTCTTTTATTATTAAAGAATTTATTAACATTGATTTTTACATCATATTTCAAATGACGTGTTTAACAAACAAGTGTTCAAGAAGGGAATCTCTATATACCATCACTGGCACTTAGATTTTAGAACATAATCAAAATTAGGCTGAGGGTTTATATGTCACAGATCCCTGAACTCTTTTGCTCAAAGCTAGTGCTCTACCACTTTGTGCCACAGCTCCATTTCCTGTTTTTTAGTGATTAATTGGAGATAAGAGTCTCATCAGGACTTTTCTGCTAGCTTTAAACCACAATCCTCAGATCTCAGCTTCCTGAGTAGCTGGATTACAGGCATGAGTAACTGCACCTGGCCTTGGCTGATACCTTTTAATGGTTAGAAAAAAATGTTTCATGATAGGTTAAATTTAAATTTCAATGTCCATGAGCAAAGCTTTTAGACAGAAACACACAAGTTCTGTCCATACATACAGCTACATTTATGATTTTACATCTTGCCTGTGGCTGCTTTCTCTGAATTGAATCAATTAACAGAAACTATAGGGCCCACAAAGCCTAAAACATCCATGGTCTGGTCCTTCACAGGAAATGTTTGCTGGTCCCAGCTTGAGAGTTTTTCAGGAAGGAATTTTGTCATTTCCAAAGTGCTTCCCTATTGTTGAGTGCCAGTGGCTTACAGCCAAAATCCTAGCTTCTCAAGAGGTGGAGATTTGAGGATTAATGTCCAAAGGCAGTCCAACCAGGAAAGTCCATGAGATTCATCAAAAAGCCAGAAGTGGAGTTGTGGCTCAAGTGGTAGAGCCTTGAGGAAAAAGAAAACAAAACAAAAACAACTAAAGGACAGTACCAAGGCTCTGAGTACAAGGCCCAATACAAACACACAAACAAAAAAAAATCCAAACAAAGTGCTTCTCTATTGGTCCAGTTCACTGGAAACTTGAAAGGTAGCTAATTGCTTTGCCGGTTACCACCGGTGTCTCCATTCACTGAACACTTTATAGCTTGACAAGTGTTTTTTGCCATTTATCAAAGATGTCCAGATTCACAGAGCCTGACTAGAATTTGCTATTTTGCCCTTAGTACAGGACATCCCAGTTCACCAGGTACTTTCCAGTTTACTAGAGCATGCTGTCATTCACTGAGGACTTTCTGTGTGACAGGTGCATCCTCATTTGGGATGTTGCTGCCCCACCAGTCCCTGGGTGTCCCCACCTCAATGATGTGGTCCCTTCCATCCTTGCCATGCAGCGCTTCCACTGCACAGATGTCCAGTCCCCCAAAAATCTCTGAGCATGTGTCCACCCACAGCTTGTACCTGCCAAGACAAGAACAGGGCAGCCTGTCAATGGCCAAGGTGGCTACTCTCCCATCCTCCATCCTCTTTCCCAAGTGTGGATCCCTTACCTGTCCGACATGGCAATCTGCTCGAGCATAGCAGAGCCTGTGTTGGTTTTCCAGTTCCCTGATACTGATGTTCTCCTAGGGAATAAGGAAGAAGACGTTGGAGGGGGGGGTGCCGACATGTAGGAGACAGAGCAGGAAATATACTCCGAGACCCCAGTCTCTCCACTCACATGTAGGCCTTATAGTTCTGCCCAATCTTCTGGACACGCACGTCATATTTGGCGTCAATGAAGGGCTCGGCAGTGGCGTATGTCTTGGTCAGTGCCACAACACTTGCAATGTCCTGGAAGTCATGCTGGTTGTCCACCTTGACCTATGGACAAAGGGGAGACAATCAGGCACCAGGAGGGATGTGGACACATGACACAGATACTCACACATGCAGTGTGGCAGATGCTATACACAAACACAAAGCTGGCAGTGTATTGAAGCATACTATAAACCACGGTGTTCTCCATTTTGAATGTGTAATGCCTTTTTCAATACAGTTGTGAATAAACACTGTATATGGGACACATATACAGGATTCCACCCCCCCCCAGACAGGCATAGAGAAGCTGGGACACACTCAGACTTACAAATGCCAAGTCAGCTTGCCACATACACACAGACAAAATCAGCTGGATGGAAAGCATACCGGACCCCCAAGACCCTGCAACATAAAAGGTGACACAGTGCATGTTCAGCACACAGGCATGCACATACACATAGACCCAAGATCACACACACCAGCACAATAAAAGAACACCAAATTGGCTGAAAGCATGCTGGAAAAATGAGCTAGCCAAATCAGCTGACTAGAGGAAGACATCCCAGGACACTACTGTCAAACACAATTACTGGTATGCATTGAACACAAAACCATTTACCCCTACTTACCCCAACACACACCAGGGCCGAAAGCATGCATGTACAAATGCCCACATGCATGCCTGCCCTCCAGCTGCGTACTCACCTTGCCCATCCCAGAGTGGGCATGCCCCATCTTTATGACCACAGGGTATGTTGTGCTGCTGAGCTGGTGGGGACAAAGGCAGAATGGAATACGGTCAGGCTGCAGTGCTGGCTACCAAGAATGAGAGAGGTGCTGGCCCCTGGTGACTTGTACCTGTAACCCTAGCCACTGGGAAGGCTAAGATCTGAGGATGGAGGTTTGAAGCTAGACCAGGCAGGAAAATCCACGCTACTCTTATTTCCAATCAAACACCAAAACACTGGAAGTGAGGCTGTGGCTCAAGTGATACAGCACTAGCTTTGAATGCAAAAGCTCAGGGATAGCACCCAAGCCCTATTTCAAGGTCCAGGACATCTCTCTCTTCCCTCTCTCCACACACAGAAAAGAGGAAAAGAGATGTTCAGTGACCCCCATGGAGAATGAGCCACATTAGGACCTATTTTGTAGAAAAGGAAAATCAGAGACCGACAGCTGCTGGGAGTCACACAGCATCTCCAAACCCAGAATCCAACCCCAAGCCCTATCTGCATGTCCCGTCCTCCACCCTCTCACTGCCAAACTTCCCGCCTCTGCTTTCCCAAGAAGAGGCAAGGAATAAGGGTGGAGGACTTCCCAGCAAAGAGAAAGTTTATTTTTATAGTGAATAGTTGATAGCAAAAGTGAGTCTATTTATGGGGGTGTAGTGGTTAGCATGTAGCAATAGACCTTTTAGCCAAGCCTTGTATGGAAGATCACACACACATACCCACATTCTCAAAACTTAGATCTGTCTAGCTCAATCTAGAGATGTCCATGCATGTTGAGATGGACCCTTGACACATGCTCAAAGCACACCAACTAGATGCTAATGGCTGGGAAACACTCCACACTCTTAGACATCAAATCAGCACTTTGGAGCCCACACACGTATCCTCCCTCCTTTCCTCTAAAGCCACATAACTGAGGGGCATGCAAAGTAAAGAACAACCTGTGTAACACATACAACAGAACTGGACACCTACTTAACACTCCTGGGTACATGTGCAACACCTCTAGGCACATGCACAACCAACAGATGTGTCTACACAAGACACAGGAGGCTCACATGCTTTTTAGGTATTCCCCATAACCACACCCTCATCACTCCAGCCTGCCTCACATACTTGGGCAGACAAAATTCACATATAGACACATGTACACAGCATACACAGACGAACACAGAAGGGGAGATAGCACAGCTCTTCTATGTATACACAACACACACACACTCAGCAGAAAAGACTATGTTGTCTCCTATAACCCTGTGGAGTTAGAGGGAACCAGGTTAAAGCAGTGTAGAGAGGTAGTCTTCCCGGGGCTGCTGGGGTGGAGGCAGTTCCCGAAAGGCACAGGAAGCCCCACATACTCAGGGTGACCCTTTGGCCTTCTGGCCTCATCCTCCCTTTCCCTTCCTCATTTCCCAGATGACTTGCGTCATGGAGGGAGATTCTAAAAGGCATGGTTTGGGGAGTGAATAGGGTTCAGGTTGTCTCGGCAGCATGCCAGGGGAATATAGTGACATTTTCAATCAAGCATGCTCATAGCACACCAAGGCATCCACAGCACAACATTCAGGCACAAACAGATTCTTAGGAATAAACAGATCCAACTGGGCATGCATGCCACTCTCGGAGCAGATATTTACCAGAGACCTATGGGTACACATGCGTGCCCACTCTAATTTGCCAAGCCTTCTAGGTCTTTTCAGTGCTAGAGACAAGACTCAGAGCTTTGTCACACTAGGCCCGTGCTCTAGGTTCTGTTTTTCATAAACCCAAGTGGAAACACTTGAATTTCCTAAGGCCCCGCTCCCATCACCCCCCGCCCCACCCAGGATCCGAAGGATCTCAGGATCATAGCCGAATTCCTTCCTGGACCTCAGTTTCCCAATGTGTACAAAGGGCCCAAACACTTGGTACACAGAAGGATCTTTTGCTGTTGGTGGTGGTCATGGGGCTTGAACTTTGGGCCTGGACACCATTCCGGAGCTTTTCAGCTCAAGGCTAGCACTCTACCACATTGAGCCACAGTGCCACTTCTGGATTTCTGGTGGTTAATTGGAGATCAGAGTTTCAAGGACTTTCGTGCCTGGGCTGGCTTTGAACCATGATCCTCAGATCTCAGCCTCCTGAGTAGCTAAGATTACAGGCGTGTGATCCACCATCACCAGGCTTCATGGTGGGATCTTCAGGTGTCTTCTCTGTACATTATAGTTGCTCCCCATAGGCCCTCCATACCTACTAAGCTCACTAGTTGGTTGCAGGCCTAGACACCCTCTCTGAATCCCACACCAACCCTGTTTCGAAACAAGCTAGGGACAGGTGGCTCATTCCTCTAACCTCAAGAAATTGACATCTGAGGTTTGCAGTTCAAAGTCAGCCAACTCTGGAAAGTCTGTAAGACTCCCATGTCCAGTGGGCCACTAAAAAGCTGGAAGTGGAGCTGTGACTCAAGCAGTAGAGTGCTAGCCTTGAGATAACAAAGAGAGCCCAGGAACAGCTCCAAGGCCTTTGAGTTCAAGCTCCAGGACAGGCGCATAAAAAAACAAAAACAAACAAACAAAACCAAAAAAAACCCTGAGAACAGTTGACCTGATCCACACTACTTCTCACATTTAAACACTCAGCAAACTCTGTGCTGAGTCAAGATTCACAGTTAAGAGAACTGGCGTCAGAAGCAGGGTCAGCACAGGACTTTCCCTGTCCTCACGTCTCCCTCAGTGCCGCCATCACATTACTCAGCCCCCTGTCTCATTCACTCTCACTCCCCACTTTCACAATCAGCTACTAGAAATTCTTGGTTTCCTCCTTCCTTTTTATCCCTTTTTGTCCTCTAATAGTCATTTCTTCATTCTCATTCCTGGACAGGTCTTTCAACCACTTTGTGTCTGTTTCCTCATCAGATAATAAAAATGTAACTCACCGGGATGTTGTGAGGAATAAATCAGTTATTTTGTGGGGGAGGTGGGAATCTCTCTTAGCTCACTATCTGGCAAAATCTCAGTAAACTTGTCTTTAAAAAATGTTAGGAGGGGACCAGGAGTTTGGCCTAGTGGTACAGTGCTTGCCTAATAACATGCACCAAGGCCGGCTGTTCAATTCCACAGTACCACACACACAGAAAAAAAGCTGGAAGTGGTGCTGAGGCTCCAGTGGTAGAGCTCTAGCCTTGAGAAAGTCCAAGGACAGTGCTCAGGCCCTGAGCTCAAGCCCAGGACTGGCCAAAAAAAATGTTGGAGGAGGGCCAGAGGGTGGTCTAGTGATAGAGTGCTTGCTTAGCATTCATGAAGCCCTGGGTTCAATTCCTTGGTACCACACATACAGAAAAATCCAGAAGTGGTGCTGTGGCTCAACTGGTAGAGTGCTAGTCTTGAGAAAGCCCAAGGACAATGCCCAGGCCCTGAGTTCAAGACCCAAGACTGACAAAAAAATTGTTGAGAGGGCCAGACGCTGGTGGCTCAGGCCTGTAATCCTAGCTACTCAAGAGGCTGAGATCCTGGGATTGTGGTTCAAAGCCAGCCCAGGCACTAAAGTCCACGAGACTTATCACCAGAAAACCAGAAGTGGCACTATGGCTCAAAGTGCTAGACTTAAGCTGAAGAGCTCAGGGACAGTACCCAGGCCCAGAGTTCAAGCCCCACGACTGACCAAAAAAAGATGTTAGGAGAGGTGGGAATGTGGCTCAGTGGTAGTTTGTCTAGCATACATGAAGCCCTGGGCTAAATTCCTCAGTACCACATAATGAGAAAAATACATGTAAAAGGCACTGTGGCTCAAGTGGTAGAGTGCTAGCCTTGAGCAAAAGAAGCTCAGGGATAGTGCCCACGCCCTGAGTTCTGAAAACTGGCAAAAAAGATGTTGGGGGTTGAGTAAAGGGTGTGGCTCTCAAGTAGTAGAGAGCACAAGCACAAACCCCAGTTCCACCAGAAAAGTATTGGATGCTATTAACTGTAGAGAGCTATTACATTCGCCATTACAAGATGGCGCTGGCATCCGCCTTTGTGGTTGCACCACTGAGTTGTTTGTCTGAAAGTTTCCAGGAAAAGATGTGATTGTTCATGAGCTTTATGCATGATTGGAAGTATGTGTAATGCCATATTGCTGCTTGTTTAGAATGTGCTATAGAGGTGTACTTATATTATTGGCTATAGAATTGTAAGAAAGCAAATGTGATTGGATGATGGGCCTTTATAAGCCCCAGATTTTGAGGAAGTCGGGGTCGACCCGGCATAGCTGTAAGCTTGCTGAATAAACTGCTGCTCGAGAAGAAGTCTCACGTGTTGCGTCTTCCTTGCCGGCCGAGGGGACAGCGACAACTGGTGGCCCGTACGGGGACGCCCGTACGCCAAGACCTTCACTTCCAACAGACTTCAGAACTCGAGGTGGTGCACCGGTAAGTTTCCCAGGTAAGGGGAACCAATTAAAGTCTCAGGTAAAAGAGACCAATTAAAGTCCCGGGTAAAAGAGGGACCAATTACTTTTGCTCTTTTCTGTAGATAAAGAAAGAGCGGGGAAAAGCTCCGGTTTTGAATTATGGGAGCCTCACAATCATCTCAGCTGGTAAAAAGCGCAAAGGAACTGAAAGTGAAACAAAGTATCTTGAGACTTTTCCTCCTTAAGGTGGAGGAGGTAGCTCCCTGGTTCTCTGTGTCAGGTAATCTATCATTGCCTGCATGGGACAAGCTAGGGAAGAATTTAGACCATGTTGCAAATCAAGGAAGTCTAGGGCCCGGAGTAAAACCCATTTGGAAACTAGTTAGGAGCTGTTTGACTGATGAGCGTTGCTCCGGCGCACTAGTGGAAGGAAAAATAGCATTGGAGGAATTTAAGGAGGAAAGGTCAGAATCAAGGAGTGAAAATTCAGGGGAGGATCGAAAGGTTCCTTCTATTTATCCCCCCTTGCCGCCTGAAAATAGGCAGGAGGAGTCTAATTTAGAGGAGCCTGTGCTAGGCGCAGTATCTCGAGTTCGTATTACATCGGACTGGAAGAGGTCGCGCAAGAAAGCAGACCTTAATGCAGGACAGGAAGTTCCTTTTTTCGAGGTGCTGCCCCCCCCTACGTTTTGTATGGGTGGTATTGCCTCAGGGAATGGCCAATAGCCCCACCTTATGTCAACTGTATGTACACGCAGCTTTAATCCCCCTGCGAAAGGAATTTCCATCAGTGAAATGCTTATATTATATGGATAATATCTTGTTGGCTTCCAAAGACCAGGAAATGTTGAATGAGCCTTCTAGTTTATTAGTAAAGTGCCTTGAAAATAAAGGATTATTTATAGCCACTGAAAAGGTTCAGAAAAATAGAATATCACAGTATTTAGGAAGCATTATAACATCTCAGAAAATAAGGCCATTGAAATGGCAGTTGCGAAAAGATAACCTTAAGACCTTAAATGATTTCCAGAAATTGTTGGGAGATATTAATTGGATTAGAACCTCCCTCCCTATGAGCAACAGTGAATTAAAACCCTTATTCGATATATTACAAGGTGATTCTGCCTTAGACTCACCAAGAATGTTAACCCCCGCAGCCAGAAGAGTTTTAGAAGTTTTGGAAGAAAGATTAGATTCAGCATTTTTACAAAGAATAGAACCAAGACTAGAAATTTCTTTAATTATTTTGGCTTCTTTTAAATTGCCTTCAGGAGTCTTGTGGCAGACTGGACCTTTAGCGTGGGTTCACCCTAAATTGTCACCTGCAAAATCAATTGAATACTATCCCACAGCTGTTGCAAATTTGTCCATTTTGGGTATTAAATTTAGTATACAACACTTTGGTTGTCAACCTAATCTTCTTATAGTTCCTTATACTTCTGATCAAATTCAGGTTTTAAGTGCCACCATTGATGAATGGGCTATTTTAAATTGTATGTTTACAGGAAAAATAGATAATCATTATCCTAAGAGTCCTTTTTTACAGTTTTTTAAAGAACATCCCGTGGTTTTTCCGGTAGTTACAGCAAAACAACCTATTATTGGAGCAGTTAATATTTTTACCGATGGCTCTAAGAATGGATTAGGGGCCTATTTAATTGAAGGACAGCAACCAGTTTTATGTCACTTTCAACCTGGATCGGCACAGAAGGTGGAGTTACAAGCTGTTATTGCTGTATTTCAGAATTGTCCCTTTCCTTTTAATATTATTTCTGATTCCCTTTATGTAGTAAATGCCTTGAAAAGTTTAGAACTTGCTGGGGTTATCAGCAAAAGTAGTAGTGTTTATAAATTATTTGCACAATTGCAGGAATTAATTTGTGCCCGCAAGGCCCCATTTTTTCCAGTTCATATACGTGCTCATACAGGATTACCCGGACCAATTAGTTTGGGTAATGATGTAGTGGACAAGTGCACACGTGTGCAAATGGCCTTTACTGTTTTTACCCCGGAACGACAAGCTCAGGAATTTCATAATCATTTTCATGTTAATACCCGCACCCTACTATCTCGGTTTAAATTAACTCAGCAAGTGGCCAGACAAATTGTGTTAAATTGTCCAAAATGTGTTACCCACCTACCGGTTGCGTCATTGGGTGTTAATCCTCGTGGTCTTCTTCCTTTAAAAATCTGGCAAATGGATGTTACCCATGTTATGGAGTTTGGAAAGTTAAAATTTTTACATGTTTCAATTGATACATGTTCAGGAATTATTCATGCCACTCCTTTAAGTGGAGAGACAACTCATCATATAATTACTCACTGCTTGGAAGCTTGGGCTTCCTGGGGCATGCCTTATTTAATAAAGACTGATAATGGCCCCGCTTACACTAGTAAGCAATTTCTTACCTTTTGCCAGACTATGGGAGTACAATTATTACATGGATTGCCTTGTAATCCTCAAGGACAAGGTATTGTGGAACGTGCTCATCGCACCTTGAAATTCTATTTACAAAAACAAAAAGAGGGAATTGGATATAAGAAAACACCTAAAGATAGAATTTCCCTTGTTCTTTTTACTTTAAATTTTTTAAATTTGGATATTCAAGGCCATTCTGCCGCTGATAGACATGTTTCACCAGCTATAGGACTGCATAAAGGACTTGTGAAATGGAAGGATGTATTAACTGGCCAATGGAATGGGCCAGATCCCGTGCTCTCTTGGGCACGAGGAGCTGTTTGTGTGTCTCCACAGAAATCACAGGATCCCATTTGGGTGCCGGAACGTTTAGTGAGGAAAGTGCAGAAGGATGAGCGTCATGAAAATCCTGTCGATGATGCTGCTACTGATGATGCTGTTGTGGCCATTAATGGAAACTCGAGTATTGTGGGCAATAATGAAGACGTTTCCTCTACCAATGCCAGTGACTAGTACTTCAAACGTATACCCATATATATTCACCACTAACAGTTCCTTGATTGTTCCCTTTCTGAATGTTATTTAAGTCAATGTTGGAATGTTAGTGAATTTAATTCTGCTGTGGTTATGCACATGCCTACCTTTATTCCAATTCCAGTAGAAGCAACAAAAAGGAATTTAATAGTGAAATTGAGAAGAAGACCAAAGCGTAATTTTGGAGTGACTGCATTAATTGTTTTAGTATCTTCATTAATTGCAACTGCCGCTGCGTCTGCTGCCACTATGATTACTTCCATTCAGACTGCGACTACTGTAAATACTTTGTCTGAAGTGGTTTCACAAGCTATGGATACTCAAGTACAAGTAAATCAGCATTTAGCCCGAGGACTTATAATTTTAAATCAAAGAGTGGACTTGTTGCAAGAACAAATGGATTATATGTTTCAATTTACTCAATTAATGTGTGTAGGAACCACGTCTGGTTTATGTATTACTTCCTTGGATTACTATAATTTTTCACATGCTGCAAATTTATCCCGAGAATTGGGTCATATGCTTCAAGGATCTTGGACTCAAGAATTTGAAAATCTTACTAATCAATTACGACAGGAAATTATAATTGTTATTTCCACCCGAGTAAATATTACTACTGTGGGAGAATTGGTAGATTGGATTTCCCAATCCCTAAATTGGGTTAAAGAATGGGCTGGAAGTGTGTCCTTAATTGTTATTTTATGTGTTGGATTAGGATTATTGTGCTGGTTTGTTCTTGTTTTGCGCAGACAAATTATCAGACAAAGGAAGCGCGATCACATGGTCATTATACAAGCTCTTATGGCTCTCCAGCAACATGAATCTCCCCAAGAATGGCTGGGTATGCTGGGTCAGTAGTCAACGACGGGTAAGAGTAGAGATTGGTCTTGGTATCAACCTAAGACAGACTCCGATGCTCGAGTATCGGACGTTGAAGACGGGTAAGAACCAAGAGGCATCTCTCCAACCTAAGACAGGCATGATCCCTTACCCTTTGAATGAGAAAATTGGGAAGGCGTTTGGAGACCTGATCAATCTCTGAATTCCTACTCGAATTCTCTATACTTTCAGCCAAAAGAAAAAAGGGGGAGATGTAGAGAGCTATTACATTCGCCATTACAAGATGGCGCTGGCATCCGCCTTTGTGGTTGCACCACTGAGTTGTTTGTCTGAAAGTTTCCAGGAAAAGATGTGATTGTTCATGAGCTTTATGCATGATTGGAAGTATGTGTAATGCCATATTGCTGCTTGTTTAGAATGTGCTATAGAGGTGTACTTATATTATTGGCTATAGAATTGTAAGAAAGCAAATGTGATTGGATGATGGGCCTTTATAAGCCCCAGATTTTGAGGAAGTCGGGGTCGACCCGGCATAGCTGTAAGCTTGCTGAATAAACTGCTGCTCGAGAAGAAGTCTCACGTGTTGCGTCTTCCTTGCCGGCCGAGGGGACAGCGACAATTAACATCATCATCATGACCATCATCATCAGCAGCACCACCAGTTTAACATCCTTTCAGTAACTAGCATTAATCAAGCAGGATAAAGAAGTTCTTTAGATTGATTAGCTCAGGTCTGAGTTCCTAGCTGCTCCGGAAGGTGAGTTCTTAGCATGGTGATTTGAAGCCATCCTGGTATGGCGTTAGCCTTGTGTGGGGGCAGGGAGAGATAATGTGCACATAAAAACTTTAGAACAGTGTTTGGTACACAGTTAAGCTGCTGGTCTCTGGAGGTGGTTTTTATTCTGCTGTGGTTATTGAGCTAACCTGCCTAAGTTAATAAAGCTTAATTAGCAAGGGGGTAATGGAGAGTGACTGAGATAATTTATACAAAGACCTAAGCTCATCGTACACAGTAAGCGCTCAATACGTGGCTGCTGTCATTGCTATCATTATCATTATTATTGGTCTGTTCTCCCTGAATTAAAGGAGACTGTTAATCAGCCCTCAGAACCCATCCCTAGGACCCCAGGGAATCTTCCTGCATCATCAGGAAGCTGGTGGGCAGGGGTTGCCTCATCTTATCCTCAAATAGGGGCGTGGGATGGTTGGTGGGGAAGGGGTAGGGCAGGATGGGGTGGGGATCGGTTTTCTACTGACTCACTAGCTTTTACCACCATTCATCCCCCACTTCTCCCTGCTCACTAATGCTCACTCCCACCATTCCCAACTTGCTTGGACTGTGCCAAGCCTGGGTTAGAATCCCAGGGCCCAGGAGCCTAGGTTTGAATCTCAGCCATGTTCTGTGACCCTGGGAAAGTTCCTTAGTTCTATAGCTCATTTTCTTCAGGTTCCCACTCAGAGATTTGCTGTAAGCTTTTAAGGGAGATAAACTATATCCAGTACCTGGTACACAATCAGTGACATATAAATGCTGGCTATTTGCCACCCCTCCCCGTGTGTGTGTGTGTGTGTGTGTGTGTGTGTGTGTGTGTGTGTGTGTGTGTGTGTGTGTGTGTGTTTCACCCAGTGGTATGAACCCCCAGGATCCACAGGGCATGGAACCCCAGGATTCATTCACTCAGGCTCCTGTTGTTTTTTGAGAACAGATACTGCTCTGGCACTAGCTCCAGGTCACCTTCATTCTTGTTCCAGTTCTGCCATTTGTTAACTCTTTGATCTTGCATAGGTCACATAACCTCTCAGTGTGTCCCTACCTCCTCATTTCACTTGCCTTCTGTCCTTCCATGGCTTTTCCTCAGTTTCCCATTTGCCACCCCTCACCAGAAAGTTAGACACATCAGGAAAGTGATTGTTGTAGGCTTGGCACAAAGTACATGCGCAAGAAACATCTACAGACTGAACTAATTCGGGCTTCAGGCATGAGAACCTTGGGGTATGTGAAATTGGAGATATTCGTCCGATTTTTGGCTTGGGCTGTCTACAGCTGCCTTGAGGCCGCGGGAAGGAATGCTTGCGACGACGTGGAGGGGGAGGAGGAGGGGGCGGCAGCGGCGCGGGCGGGGGAGGGTGTATCTTCTTTGGGCAACCCTCGGCCCGCCCCTAGGCCTGGGCTGGGGATGAGTAATGCATCCAGGAAGCCTGGAGGCTGTGATTTCCGCGCCAGCCCCGCCCCTCGTGTGGACATTTATCCTCCACCGCTCCAGCCCTGCTGCCATCGCCTCAGATCCCGAGCATAGAGAGACACAGCGGTAAGCAGAGAGCCACAGCGGTAAGCGGGGCCCCTTGTCCTGGTCAGGCTGAGGCTGGAGGCTTTGTGCTGGCCTCTGGGCCCATCCAAGTCTTCTGCCGGATGCCAGCCTACATGGCCTTCCTGTGGGCACAAGGATTCTGGACTCACTGAGGGGGGGACAAAAGGAGGGAGATGGAATACCCCACCCCCAACTGGACTCAAAACTCTGAAGCTTCTAGCATTCATCCCCAATCGCCACAAACCCATGACTTCCCAAACACCAGCAAGGCCTCACAATTTGCCAACTCCTCTAGTTCCCATGTTGCCCCCCAAGTCCTCACCGCAGCCTCTCAGAAGCTCTTAAATTCTCTCCCCCCAAACTTCTCAATTTCTCTCTAAGTCTCAACCCCTCCTTTGGTGTCAAATCCCTCAGTTTTTCCCTTTGCCTTAAACATACCAAACCTTTTTCCCAGCTTCTGCACCCCACAGTCTTCTTAGAATTCCTCAATCTCCCTAAATTTCCTCCAGGCTTCCTATATCTTAATAGGCACAAGCTCTAAACTCCCAACCTTCCCCCAAACTTCTCTAGGTTCCCAGCCCTTGGACTTCTCAACCCCAAACTCCTCAACTTCCAAACACTCCCACCCCACCCCCATTAAACCCTCAAACTTCTCAAACTTCCCAGCCATCTTTATTTACCAGTCGCCACAACCCTATAATTTCCCAATTCACTCAGTCCCCTAAATCATTGTCCCAACTCTCCAAACCTTAAATTCTGAGCTCCCTAACCCCTTTAAGATTACCAGACTCCAAATTCAAATGCAGTTAGATAGCTATCTAAGCTATCCAAGTCTACAGATCAGCGGGGTTGAGGGCTGTCTAACACACTTCTTTCCCAACAGAAGCCACCATGACTCCCTTCGCTCCCGTGGCCTCCGGCTTCCTCCTGTTACTGTCACTGATAGCCCCCAGCAGGGCCTGCACCTGTGCCCCACCTCACCCACAGACAGCCTTCTGCAACTCTGACCTTGGTGAGTCTGGTCCCTGCCTGTCCACATGCTCCATCTGCTTAGCCTTCCATGGCATCTTCCTCTGCAACATTTCCACTCATTCCAGCATCTCTCTGTTGCAGTATCCTCAGACTTCCAACAGTATGCCATTTACAAGCTCCCCTCATATCCTGTGTACTGGCTGCTCCCTGTTCCTGAAACACCCTGCCATCATGTTATCTAGATAAGAGGAAGAAACAGTAAGACTTCATCCAAGGCCATCTCCATAAGCAGGAGACTGTGGCAATGAGGATTTTCAGTGGGGGAGGAAGACTGGGCTCATCTCCCAGTACAGTATAGGCAAGTGGGACTCTACTGCCAAGTTGTAGCTGAGAAGAGGGATCAGTGAATGGAGATGTAAGAGACGTGGGGATTGGGTGAGGATTCTGGCTAAAGATGCCCTAATGGGATTCTTGCTGAAACCAGACCCAGGTGATGAGACACCATGTGAGGCTGGTGAATGAAAAACCCCATCAATTATTGAGGGGAATCAGATGTGGGTGTGTGGGGTCTCACTAAACTGACTTAGAATTCTTTTTTTCCAGTCCTGGGACTTGTTCTCAGGGCCTGAGCACTGTCCTTGGGCTTTCTCAAGGCTAGAAGTCTTCTACTTGAGCCACAGCTCTACTTCCGGCTTTTTTCTATGTATGTGGTACCGAGGAATCGAACCGGGGTCTTTGTGCATGCTAGGCAGGAACTCTACCACTAGGCCAAACTCCCGCCCCCCCTGACTTAGAATTATTTGCTAAGTATGGATTCTACAATAAAGTGCACATGTGGGCCCGGGAAATGTTTCAAAAGGCTATAAAGTTTGGCTAAGCAAAGATTCTTTGTTCCCTTACCTGATTTTGTAATTCCTCATCACACACTTAACATCCTCTAACATTCCATGCACATCTTTATTTCTAGTCTGTCTCTTGTTGAGAGTGTGGGGTCCCCAAGGGAAGAGGTATCTGTGTTTTGTTAAGTGCTGGATTCCTCTCTGGCAATTCATAGTTCCTGACATACAGTAGGCACTCCAAAATATTTGTTGAGTGAATGAACAAATGAATAAATGGAAAAGCTTAACGTGTTCAATGAATCCGTGAACAGATGTATAAACTACTTTGTGTGCTCTCTTTGTGGGCATTATAATGAATACGTGTTTCTACTATGATGACTACTTTGTTTTTATTGGCTTATGACACCCATTTGACTCCCTCCCTACTCCCCCTCTCCTATAGTCATAAGGGCCAAATTCATGGGGACCGCAGAAGTCAACCAGACCACCTTTTACCAGCGTTATGAGATCAAGATGACTAAGGTACCTCACTCACCCCTCCCTAACAATCCCTAACATCCTCCTCAAAATAGCTGCTGGCCACTACTCAGTGAAGCAGCTGTCTGTAATCTCAGGATTTAGCTATGAGACTTCAGGGAAGAACGTGGAGTGGGAGGATTGTGTCAGTAAAAGGACTGTTCCCTCACATCTGTCAACAGATGTTCAAAGGATTCAACGCCTTGGGGCTTGCCACGGACATCCGGTACGTCTACACCCCCGCCATGGAGAGCGTCTGCGGATACTTCCACCAGTCCCAGAACCGCAGTGAGGAGTTTCTCATCGCGGGTGAGGCCCCGCCCTCTCCCCCGGGCCACACCCACTCTCCCTCAGCCGGACCCCTCCCCACTATAGGGTGACGGCAAGGCTCCAAAAGGAAAACAATTTCCAGTCTTTCAGAAAGGCCAGGACTTTTTCTTGCTGTCTGTAAGCTTAAGGCTCCAAGGTGGCACCACCCATCTCCTGCCCACTCAAAGTCACCTTGCTGTTTCCCTCTCTCCCTCCCAGGACAACTGAGGAACGGGGACATGCACATCACCACCTGTAGTTTCCTGGCTCCTTGGCACAGTCTAAGTGCGGCTCAGCGCAGAGGCTTCACCAAGACCTACAGTGCTGGCTGTCAGGCATGCACAGTGAGTGCCTGTTTCTTGCCTAGACTTCGTTCCCAGGGCTCGACTTGTTTCTTCCTCCTTCTGGCTATTGTTGGCTTTGCTGTTGCCTCCCAAACCTGACACTGCCCCCTTGGGAATTTTGCTTGTTTCTTTGTCCTGTGTTTGATTACTTAGGATTGCCTGGTTGTTCACTGAACCTTCTGCTTCTCTCCAACTCTCCTGTATGTTTGTAGATCATGTTGCCAGCTGAGGAAAGTTCTCCCTCTAGGGGAGGGAGGGAAAGGAGGATAACACTGACCTTTCTTCTCTCTTCCAGGTATTTCCATGTTCATCCATCCCCTGCAAACTGGAGAGTGACACTCATTGCTTATGGACAGACCAGCTCCTCCTGGGTTCAGAGAAGGGCTTCCAGAGTCGCCACCTTGCCTGCCTGCCACGGGAGCCAGGGCTCTGTACCTGGCAGTCCCTGCGAGCCCGGACCGCCTGAAGCATGGCCTGACTGGGAGCTAAAGCCTATTTGATATTTGGCTCCATTCCCCTCCTTTCTTCCACATGGTGAAATAAAAAAAAAAGTACCATCCAGCAGACACTGTCTTTGTGAAGTTAGTGCCTGGGAACAAACTTGTGTCAGTGATAGCCTGGGACCAATGGGGAATGGTGCAAGGTGTTGGGGTGTGGGCCTTCAGATGCTAAGAATAGGGCCCTTGTAAAGGGCATGTAAAGGGCAAATCCCCCTAACAAAACAAAACAACAAAATGATGTTGGGGTTAAGTGCTGGTGGCTCACAGGTGTAATCCTAGCTACTCAAGTGGCTGAGATTTGAGGATCAAAGTTTGAAATCAGTCTGAGAGACAAACCCACTGGACAAATCCACCAGCCTCGTATCTCCAATTAACCAGCAAAAAAAAAAAAGCTAGGCTGTTTCAAGTGGTAGAGTGCCCGGAGTTCAACTCTGTATCAGGACACACAGAAAAGATGTTGAGGTTTTTTTATTTTACACAAAACAATGCACTTGGGGGCCGAGAGTTTGGCCCAGTGGTTAAAGTGCTTGCCTAGCATGCATGAAGACCCGGGTTTGATTCCTCGGTACCCCACATACATAGCAAAAAGCCGGAAGTGGTGCTGAGGCTCAAGTGGTAGAGTGCTAGCCTTGAGAAAGTCCAAGGACAGTGCTCAAGCCCTGAGCTCGAGCCCAGGACTGGCAAAAAAAAAAAAAACTGAATGCACTGGTATTAGCATCAATATTGGATTAGTACTGATGATCTGCAGAATCAGTTATGGTTATTTAAACTGTATTTTCTCTCTTTTTTGTCAGTTTTTGTCAATCATGGGGCTTGGACTCTGGGCCTAGGCTCTGTCCCTGAGTGTTTCAGCTTAAGGCTACTGCCCTACCCCAGGGCCTGGGCTTGTCTCTGAGCTCTTCAGCTCAAAGCTACTGCCCTACCCCTGGAGCTTCAGTGCCAATTCCTGTTTTCTAGAGGTTAAGTCTCAAGGTCTTTAGTGCTCAATACTCAAATCTCAGCCTCCTGAGTTGGTAGGGTTACAGGCATGAGCCACTAACACCCAGCTTGCATTTTCACTTTCAATTTTCAGTTTCAAACACGCTGCTACAGTAATTTATAATTTCCTAATTGCCCAGAACCTTTTAGATAATAAGTGAATTCACAGCCATAAGTCCAAGTCACAAACCTCATCATTTAATAAAGTATTTGGGAAGGGCCTGGTCAGATGACAAACAGCCTTTGTTCCCTTATGCTTTGTCTTGAGGTTGTATGGGGATGCCCTGCCCCAACCCTGGCCTCTGTCCCCTCCCTTAGGTGGAGTTCTGTTATTTCTTTTTGTCAGTTGTAGGGCTTGAACTTTGGGCCTGGGCACTGTCCTTGAGCTTTTCAGCTCAAGGTTAGTGCTTTACTACTTTGAACCACAGTGCTACTTCTGGTTTTCTGGTGGTTAACTGGAGGAAAGAGTCTCATGAACTTTCCTGCCTGGGTTGGTTTTGAACTGAGATCCTCAGTTCTCAGACTCCTGAGTAACTAAGATTATAGCCCTGAGCCACCAGCACCCTGCTCTGTTATCTTTAACTTGACTGTAAGAAGGGGGACTCAGATCCCCTTTTGTGCCCTAGCCAGGGACTCTAGAAAGAGGAATAGCTCCAGCCTACCACCAGCAGCCTATGGGAGGTTTAAGAGGGTTTGTTGCTGTAGAGTGGTGGGATAGGGAAGTAGGAAGATGGAGAAGTACTTCAGCTTTGCTTTTCTTTCCCCTCTTGTTTTAAAATCAGGTTGACCCAGGCACAGGGGCCCACATCCTACACCTCCTCTACCCACTTGTCCTTTCCCAAACTGAAGTCTCTGGACCTGACCCTTACCTTCTGAATTTATCTTCTATAAAACTCAAATGTGAGACAGGAGTGCTGGCTTACACCTATAATCCTAACTACTCAGGGGCCTGAGATCTGAGAATCACAATTCAAAGCCAGCCCGGGCACTAAAATTGTGAGACTCTTCAATTAACCACCTGAAAACCGGAAGTGGAGCTGTGGCTCAAGGGGTAGGGCAGTAGCTTTGAGCTGAAGAGTTCAGGAACAACACCCAGGCCCCAAGTTCAAATCCCACTACTGACAAAAAAAACTCCAATGTGAGCCCTCCAAACACTATCTCTGCACCTTTCAGTTCCCAAACTGGGCCTCAGTCCCTCAGCCTTTCACCTACTCTGAGGCTCTTGCTCCCAGAACTGCAAAGATTGTGACTATAATAAAAGCCCTAGGAACCAGAATTTCAAACAGCACCCTTAGTGGAACACCCAATGTTCTGTTGGCTTGAATCGGTTTGCAAAGGCTCCAACAGGACTTCTTTGGTAAAGGAAATAATCCCCAAATTCTCTTCCATCAGACTACTTGTACATGGTAGCCCACACCTGCAATCCTAGCTCCATAACAACAAAAAAATGGTACTGACTTCTCACTTGGACTTGCAAATGTCCAAAGGTAAACTAAAAGCAGAAGAAAACCTTGGTATTCCTGTTTTGATTGTGTATCTGTGTCCTTTGCTCTGAGCCATTTTCTTCTGCTGTCACCTTGCAGCCCCCCTGGAGATAAGGAAGTATGATAATATCTTGTGACAAGTCAGTACTTAGAATAACAAAGCTTTCTTATCTTGACCTGGCTCCAGCTGACCATCCTGAGAGGACTGAGCAGTCCGTCTCTGATCACCTCTGACCTTGGGACACCACTAGTGATCCAGACTGTTTAATAAGGCATACCTTTGCCCCTCCTTCCCCTATTAAAAACCGAAAGCTCAGCAGGGCACTGGTGGCTCATGTCAGCAACCTTAGCTATTCTGGAGGCTGAGATCTTAGTCACAGTTTGAAGCCAGCCTGAGTAGGAAAGTCCATGAGACTCTTACCTCCAGTTAACTACCAGAAAACCGGAAGTGACACTGTGGTTCAAAATGGTAGAGCGCTAGCTAGACTTGAGCAAAAGAGCTCGGGGACAGAGCCCAGACGCTGAGGTTCAAGCCCTACAACCACCACCATCACCAACAGCAACAAAAAACAAAACGAAGCAAAACAAAACAAAACAAAAAACCATTTAAGCTCATGTATGCACTCAAAAGATAGGCTCAAGTGCATACCTTGTTTAATCCCCTGGGTAGTTACAGTCCTATAATAAACTTTTCTCTGCTCTTTATCAGTATTCATCTCTTTATTTGAAAGAGAGACTGAATCTGACATTTCCCAAGTTTCGAGCTCTAGACTACAATTACAATGCCAGCACTTGGGAGGCAGAGACAGGAAGATCATGAATTCAAGGTCAACCCGGGCAGGCTACATTCCTAATTCCATACCAGCATGAGCAACTAGTAGTGCAGTAGCAGAAGGAAATAATCAGGGCTCTTTCAGGTCACATGAGATCACTAAGTATGACCCCTGAGTCCTCTCTGGTCTATTTTGGGGAGCTTTTTATACTCCTGGGAGCTTAGTTCAGGCCCAAGTTATACAGTGCATCAGGACGGAATTTTTTTTTTTTTTTGCCAGTCCTGGGCTTGAGCTCAGAGCCTGAGCACTGTCCTTGGACTTTCTCAAGTCTAGAGCTCTACCACTTGAGCTTCAGCACCACTTCCAGCTTTTTTTTTTTTATATGTATGTGGTACCGAGGAATCGAACCTGGGTCTTTGTGCATGCTAGGCAAGCACTCTACCACTAGGCCAAACTCCCGGCCCCCAGGACGGAATTTTTATTTTTTATTTTTTGCTAGTCCTGGGCTTGAGCTCATGGCCTGAGCACTGTCCTTGGACTTTCTCAAGGCTAGAGCTCTACCACTTGAGCCTCAGCACCACTTCTGGCTTTTTGCTATGGATATGGTACCGAGGAATCGAACACGGGTCTTCGTGCATGCTAGGCAAGCACTTTAACCACTAGGCCAAACTCCCCGCCCTGAATTTTTATTTTTTTGGTGGGTTATGGGGCTTGAACTCTGGGCATGGGTGCTGTCCCTCAGTTCTTTAGCTCAAGGCTACCGCCCAAGACCTTGAGCTACAGTGCCACTTCTGGTTTTCCAGTGGTTAATTGGAGACAAGTGTCTCACTGACTTTAGAGCCTGGACTGGCTTTGAACTGCAATCCTCAGATCTCAGCTTCCTGAGTAGCTAGGATTATAGGCATGAATTTTTTTTTGCCAGTCATGGGCCTTGAACTCAGGGCCTGGGCACTGTCCTTGGACACTTTTTGCTCAAGGCTAGTGCTCTGCCACTTGAGCCACAGCACCACTTCCAGCTCTTTCTATGTATGTGGTACCGAAGAATCCAACCCAGGGCTTCTACATGTGAGGCAAGCACTCTACCCCTAGGATATGCTCCCGGCCTATGAATTTTATTTTTGTGCTGGTCTTGGGGCTTGAACACAGGGCCTGGGCATTATCCTTGAGATTCTTTTTCTCAAGGTTAGCACTCTACCACTGGAGCCACAATTCCACTTTTGTTTTTTTTTCTGAGTAGTTTATTGGAGATTGAGTCTCAGGCCCTTTCCCACCTGGACTAGCTTCAGATCACACTCCTTAGATCTCAGCCTCCTCTGTAGCTAGGATAATAGATGTGAGCCATCACTAGCACCCTGCTCATGTATTTTTTCTGATTCTTCTGCCTCTACTTCTCAAATTCCAAGATTACACGCGCCACTATACCTGGCTTATACTGGCAGATTTGGGGCATTTAGTACTCATGTACCTGAGCAGGAAATATCTGCTGTTACATTTACGATGGCATCAACATCTACACATTGGTTATGTCTGGGAAGGTCTGAACATTGCCTGCCATAAAAGGACAAATGATGGCCTTTGTTGATGGGCATGACTAGAAGGGAAAAGGATCCAGGATCCATTCTGTTCCCAGTGATATTACTATTCCCGCAGCAGTCTGAAAGACTTCAGCAGCTCCCGACAATTCACCAAATGTTCTTACTAGCTCTCAGCTCTCTTACGTGGCTCCCTGGTTTTGGCAAACCATTCCTGTGTGCTCAGCTATCCTAGTCCCTCAAGGAAAGTGCAAAGTGACAGAAGAAGGATAGTACATAGCATGGAGCCATTCTCTTGTCAATGAGTCTACTCTGCAGGTAGAATTTGCATCCAAACCCTGAGGCCAGAAAAGCATACAAGGCTTCCCCCTGCCCCAACCTGAGACCCAGCATGAGCAACCCATAGGATCTATATAATCCTCACATTACTCTTCTAGAAAAGTCTATTAAAGGCATGTATCAGCAGCATTCAGTGTATTCATTGACAACTCTCTGAGAGAAATTTGTGCAGGCTGAGAGAATGTGTGTAGACATCACAGCCCTGTGAGGTGTGTAGCCAGGATACAATCCAGTGGGTGATCCAGCATAGTGAATGACCTGAAAACCAACCCTTCCTTTTATCTAAGCTTCAGTCCTCCTATCTAGGCAAATGGAAATCACAGCCCTTACCTAGAATCTTTCAGGGGTCTCTGCTATGGCATGGAAATTTTTTTCTTTTTTTTTTTTTTGTCCATCGTAGGACTTGAAATCTGGGTCTGGGCGCTGTCCCTGAGCTCTTCCGCTCAAGGCTACCACCCAAACCCCAGAGCCACAGCGCCACTTCCGGTTTTCTGGTGGTTAATTGGAGAGAAGAGTCTCACAGGCTTGGGTTGGTTTTGAACCATGATCCTCAGATTTCAGCCTCTTGAGTAGCTAGGATTTACAGGCATGAACCATTGCACCTGGTTGGGAGATGGTTTTGAAATGTGTTTCTCCATTACATATTTTTTATGTCAAAACACATGAAATTCTCAGACTGGGGGTGTGGCTTAGCCACAGAGCCCTAGCCTAAAGTGCATATACTTAGAGCTTGATCCCCACTACTGCACAACATAAAACAAAACCACAAGCAAACACTGGGATACTCATGACAATATGTTAATGTGCATTATCACTAACAGTGACCTAATTTCTAGATAGGCAGTGAAGTGTTAGTTAAGAACATGAACCCAAACACAAGGTATTGATTTCAATCCCCAGTATTGCCAAAAAAAAACCCCTGCAAATCCTACATGCTTATAATATACTTTGATCATATTGACTCCCCTGTGTTATTTGTGTGTGTGGATCATAGGGCTTGATCTCTGGGCCTGGGCGCTGTCCCTGAGCTCTTCAGCTCAAAGCTACCACCCTACCCTTGAGCCAAGCCCCACCTTGCCATTTTCAAGAGGTTAATTGGAGATAAGGGTCTCAGATCCTTTTGTGCCAGGGCTGGCTTTGAACCTCAATCATCAGATCTCAGCCTCCTGAGTAGCTAGGATTACAAGCATGAGCCACCACACTCCTCTGTTATTCTTTCTTTCCCTTTATACCCTCTTTTTTTCCCACTATTCTTTGTGTGCATGCATGTGGGTGAGCACACATGTGCATGTGCTCATGCATTCCTGGGGCTTGAACTCAGGGCCTGGGTGCTATCCCTGAGTTTTTATGCTCAAGGCTGGCTCTCTATCATTTAAGCTACAGCTCCACTTCTGGATTTTTTTTATTTTGGAGGTTAATTGGAGATAAGCATCCTTGCATTGACAGATAGCATTTTCCAAGACTTTTGAGGAAAAACATCCTTCTAACCTGTGATAGCAAGACCAGCTATGAAGTCCTCACAATGGACAAATCTCTACTGTTATAGCCCTCTGCTGTTGTCTAGGCTATAGATAGCAATTCCTAAGCCCTTTGTAAATCCTTCCTTTGATTAGTACCCTATTCATGTTAAGTCAAATCCTCTGTTTCACAAATACCCCACGAAGAAATACCATTTATTTATAAATATTTTAGCACCATCTCCCCACTGATCACCCCCCCCACTGACAAATCTCTCATTCACAAATGCTCAGCAGTAATCTAAACCGCAGTCATAACTATCTCTCTTAATATCTGCCCACCCACTGACATCTCCTAGGCTGACAAATCTCTCCATTCATTAATATCTTTATTTTTTGTCAGTTATACGGCTTAAACTCTGGGCCAGAGTGCTGTCCCTGAGAAATGTCTTTCTACTCAAGACTAGTGCTCTACCACATTGTGCCACAGTGCTATTTTCAGTTTTCTGGTGGTTAACTGGAGACAAGAATCTCCTAGACATTCCTGCCCAGGGTACGTTTTGAACCCGGCTATTCACAGATCTCTGTTTCCTGAGTAGCTAGGATTACAGGTATAAGCTACCAGCACCCAGCCCATTAAAACTTTTGATGATGTAATTCCCATTCACATGACAACTTGCATAATTTCCCTATCTCCCCATTGTCCAGCCACTAGGAATGATAAACCTCCCCATTCATACTTGCCCAGATAGTTCTACTGATGAACCCCCTATGAAGTCGTCCTATTCACAAATACCCACCACTGACAATTATCTCATTGATAGGTCCATCCAAAAGAAGAACCCACCTTATCCATATTCTTCCTATTGGTTGAGCCCCTATACATAATTTCTCTGTCTTTAGATATTTTCAGTTGGAAAAAGCCCCAATAGAGCAGCTCTTAATATGTCACCCCATGTAGTGATACACATCTTCCCAACCCAGTGTTAGAAAGAAAACAACCCTTCACTTTTATTAATATCGACTGATTGACAACTTACGCCCTAGGTCCAGACATCTCCTCTGCCAGCAGTGGTGGTGAAATCTGAGAATGTACCTTACTTACACTGCACAACTTCAGAGGGCAGGATTAGGGTATAAGTTCTTTCTGGATGTGATTATAAAACCTGAGGTGTTTTTTTAATTTTCTGAGACAGGATATCTCCATGTAGTGCAGGTTAGCCTGGAACTCCCAAGCCATGAGTCATGAGTGTTGGGTACAACAGACATGCACTACCATAGCTGATACCAAAGAAATAGGAGGGAGAGACGGAGAGAAAGAAAGAATGAGAGAGAATGAGAGAGGAAGACAGAGAGGAAAAAGAGAGGAAGGCAAGCAGGCAAGCCAGATAGGCACTGATGGTTCATATCTATAATCCTAGTTACTCAGAAGGCTGAGCTCTGAGGATGGAGGGAAGCCAGCCCTAGAATACAAAGCCATGAGCTTTTTATCTCCAATAACCAGCAAAACGCTGGGCATGGGGGTCTGGCTCATGTGGTAGAGCACTATCTCTGAGCAAAGGTCCTTAGTTCAAGTGTGTGCATACTCACGCTTAAGCGTGTGTATTCATATACACACACACACACACAGAGTTAGGATTAAGCCAGGCATGTGGACCACACATATATGTCTAGCATGTGCAAGGTCCTGAATTCACCACAAGACCATTGGCTAAAAGTCTTATATAAGAATCTGTTAGGGACTGGGAATGTGGCTAAATGGAAGAGTACTTGGTTAGCATGTACGAAGCCCTGGGTTCGATTCCTCAGTACCACATAAACTGAAAAGGCTGAAAGTGGCACTGTGATTCAAGTGATAGAGCTCTAACCTTGAGCACAGGGAGGCTTAAGGATGGCACCCAGGCCCTGAGCTCAAGCCCCAAGACTGGCACACATGCACACAAAAGAATCTGTTAGAAGCTGGGTAGGTACCAGGAGCTCACACTTGTAACCCTAGCTACTTAGGAAGCTAATAGCTGAGGATTGTGGTTCAAAGCCAGCCTGAGCAGGAAAGTCAGTGAAACTCACACCTCCAGTTAGCCACCAGAAAACTGGAAGTGGTACTGTGGCTCAAGGTGGTACAGTGCTAGCACTGAGTGAAAAGGCTCAGGAACAGCACCCAGGCCCTGAGTCCAAGCCCCACAAGTGACCAAAAAATTGTTAGGGCTGGGAGCGTTGTCCGGTGATAGCATGCTCACCTAGCATGCATGAAGCTCTGGGTTTGGTTCCTTGGTATCACATACACAGGAAAAGCTGAAAGTGGTGCTGTAACTCAAGTGGCAGAGTGCCAGCCTTGAGCAAAATGTGTACAAGGACAGTGCCTAGGTCCTGAGTTCAAGCCCCAGGACTGGTATAAAAAAATCTGTTAGAGTCCTGCTATAATAATTACTGAACTTTGCTCCACTTAGAAGCTGTGAAGCTTGACATACCTGAGAACACAAATGGGGGCTGGTTCATGCTGGTAGGAATGCTTGGGCTGTAACTCCTAATTGCTGATTATTTGCTCTATTTACTAAGCCTGGGTTTCCTGCTGAACCACATAGGAAAACATCAGATCCTCTAGATAGAGATGAAACCCCAGGCATAATGTCCTATCTTATCCTCTCACCACAGCAGGGGAGTCTTCCATTGACCCTAAAGGGAAAGAGGCTTCCAAAATCTCTACTGATTAGCTGGGCTGGGGAAAAGATCTTGTTCAACCTCTACTGTGAAGCCTGGCCCTTGCTGTGCCCCTGGCTGAGCTTTCTCTTGGGGAGGCCTTTTGGAGCCACCCTCAACAGATCACTAGACTGACTCCATCTCTAAGTCATCATTGTCATCAAATCCCCCCTAAACACACACACACACACACACACACACACACACACACACACACACACACACACACAGTTAGGATTAAGCCATGTATATGGACCACACATGTATTCCTAGCATGTGCAAGTTCCTGAATTCACTACAAGACCATTGGCTAAAAGTCTTATATAAGAATCTGTAAGGTGCTCGACATCTCTGGCCATAAAAGAAATACAAATCAAAACAACTCTAACATTCCACCTCACTCCAGTAAGAAGGGCCAGGTTCAAGAAATCTAATAACAACAGATGCTGGTGGGGATGTGGCCAGGAGGGATCACTACTACACTGTTGGTGGGAGTGCAAACTCATTCAATCACTATGGAAAGCAGTATGGCAGTTCTTCAGAAGACTAAATGTAGAGCTTCCCTATGACCCAGCAATTCCACTACTTGTCATTTATCCAACCATCCAGAAACAAGTACATACTAAATCCACTAGCACAACGATGTTCACTGCAGCACTATTTACTATAGCAAAGATATGGAACCAACCCAAATGCCCCTCAGTTGATGAGTGATCAAAAAGATGTGGTATTTATACACAATGGAATTCTATGCTGCTGTCAGAAAGAATGACATCGCCCCATTTGTAAGGAAATGAAAAGACTTAGAAAAAATCATATTAAGTGAAGTAAGCCAGACTCAAAGGAACATAAGCTCAATGGTTTCAATCATTTGTCATAATCAGTAGAAACCTTGGGCTCTCCTAGCATAGATTTACAATAGAGCAAAACCTAGATACATAAGGCCATATAGTATGACGCTAAATGAAAGGGCCTCCAGGATATAGAGACAAAAGCCATATAATGAGTGATTGTTGTCCTTAATGTACTATGTTATCTCTCATCTTTTGCTGTCCCTTAGTTATCTCATATTGTTACAGTATTTTACCTTGTTATCTGATATATTGTATATATGCTTGTTTGGTTATTTGAAATCAGATAGGGAAGGGGGGAAAACAAGATGAGGGGAGGGGGTGGAGGGAGGGAAATGGGGACCAAGACATGAAAAAGGGTATCGATGTTTGTGAAGTAATGCACCTTCTATCTGGTGAATATAATGTAACCCTTCTGTTAATTACAATGAAAATATATGGAAAAAAAGAATCTGTTTGGGACTGGGAATGTGGCTAAATGGAAGAGTACTTGGTTAGCATGTACGAAGCCCTGGGTTCGATTCCTCAGTACCACATAAACTGAAAAGGCTGAAAGTGGCACTGTGATTCAAGTGATAGAGCTCTAACCTTGAGCACAGGGAGGCTTAAGGATGGCACCCAGGCCCTGAGCTCAAGCCCCAAGACTGGCACACATGCACACAAAAGAATCTGTTAGAAGCTGGGTAGGTACCAGGAGCTCACACTTGTAACCCTAGCTACTTAGGAAGCTAATAGCTGAGGATTGTGGTTCAAAGCCAGCCTGAGCAGGAAAGTCAGTGAAACTCACACCTCCAGTTAGCCACCAGAAAACTGGAAGTGGTACTGTGGCTCAAGGTGGTACAGTGCTAGCACTGAGTGAAAAGGCTCAGGAACAGCACCCAGGCCCTGAGTCCAAGCCCCACAAGTGACCAAAAAATTGTTAGGGCTGGGAGCGTTGTCCGGTGATAGCATGCTCACCTAGCATGCATGAAGCTCTGGGTTTGGTTCCTTGGTATCACATACACAGGAAAAGCTGAAAGTGGTGCTGTAACTCAAGTGGCAGAGTGCCAGCCTTGAGCAAAATGTGTACAAGGACAGTGCCTAGGTCCTGAGTTCAAGCCCCAGGACTGGTATAAAAAATCTGTTAGAGTCCTGCTATAATAATTACTGAACTTTGCTCCACTTAGAAGCTGTGAAGCTTGACATACCTGAGAACACAAATGGGGGCTGGTTCATGCTGGTAGGAATGCTTGGGCTGTAACTCCTAATTGCTGATTATTTGCTCTATTTACTGAGCCCGGGTTTCCTGCTGAACCTCGTAGAAAAACATCAGATCCTCTAGATAGAGATGAAACCCCAGGCATAATGTCCTATCTTATCCTCTCACCACAGCAGGGGAGTCTCCCATTGACCCTAAAGGGAAAGAGGCTTCCAAAATCTCTACTGATTAGCTGGGCTGGGGAAAAGATCTTGTTCAACCTCTACTGTGAAGCCTGGCCCTTGCTGTGCCCCTGGCTGAGCTTTCTCTTGGGGAGGCCTTTTGGAGCCACCCTCAACAGATCACTAGACTGACTCCATCTCTAAGTCATCATTGTCATCAAATTCCCCCTAAACTCTCTCCCTCCCTCTCCCTCCCTCTCCCTCTCCCTCTCCCTCTCCCTCTCCCTCTCCCTCTTCTGCAGGAAACTGTATTTCCAATTTCAGTTCATCACTTAATTCTGTTTCTAGCCTGAAGGTTTTTGAATGTTGGAGAGTAGCCACTTGGGCCATATTAAGGCATATCTGGGTCACACTTTACTGCCACTCAGGGCATGGCCTCTGTCCTCTCCAATTTCTGTGGGGACAAGAGCCTGCTATACAAGGTACAGGGCTGTATTCTAGAAAAGGGAAGAAGAGCACAAAAAGGCTTTCTGAATGTGGGCAAAAAAAATCTCACTGGCACTCAGTGGCCACTCCCTCGTGTTTCTGCAGCCACAGGCATTTCCTAAGCTGTTCCCCACTTCCTTGTCATTTGCCCTGCTCCCTTTCCCAATTCCTTGTCTGCCTCCTTTCTTCTGGCATGGTAGCTCTACTCACTAGCATCCCTGCTTTCTGCTCCCTGTGCCTCCTGGCTGCTCCTTCTCTATTTGCCATTACCATTATAGTTTTCTGTGTGATGTCACTGGCTCAGGTCCCCATTTGGCTGAGTCCCTGTTGCCCTTTGGAGGACAGAATGTAGCGCAGCCTTGTCCAGCAGCCACAGAGCCACATGTATGCTTTTCTAGGCGCTGAAGCCATGAACTTGGCTGCCTTCCCTGGTGGCCTAATGTCTGCCAGGCAATCTTCACTGCAACAGCCTTCTATTCAGCTGGCCTTCCACTTCCCTCAGTCTCCCCTTCCGCAGCCTCAGGCCTCTGAGGGGCAGATAACAGGAGTATGCCCAACCTCCTCTCAAAATACAATGAACTCTGCCATAGGAAAAGTCCCCCTTTCTGAAGTTTTATTAATTATTCATCATCATTTTTAGTACTAGTACTGGAGCTTAAACGTAGGGTCTCATACTATGGCTTAGTACTGAGCATTGTCCTTGGGCTTCCTCTAGGCTAGAGCTCTACCACTTGAGCCACAGCACATCTTCCAGCTTTTTCTATGTATGTGGTACCAAGAAATCAAACCCAGGTCTTCATGTATGATAGGCAAGCACTCTACCAGTAGGCCAAACTCCCGGCCCTTGGCTTAGCTTTTTTTTTTTTTTTTTTTAATTCAAATTTGGTACTCTACCACTTGAGCAAGACTTCCACTTCTGGTTTTTTGCTGGTTATTTGGTGAGAAGCATCCAACAGACTTTCCTGCCTAGGCTGGTTTTAAACTATGAGTAGCTAGGATTATAGGTTTGAACTACCGGGGCTAAGCTACCCTTTCTAAATTTGTGTAGTATACAAATACTTAAAGATATTTTCTGAATCATTGTATTATATAATTTCCTTCCAATGTAGATGAGCTTTTTGCACCCATAGCCAGGATTTATGGCCAGGCGATCTGGTAACAGAACTTTGTGGCCATATAGTGACAGTATTTGAGGGGGTGTTTTGGAAGTGTTACTCTCAAGGTTTTGCTCATGGTTCACTGGATCTGAATTGCATCAGGAAACTTTCTTTCTTTCTTTTACCTAGTGCTTATGGCCCTTTACTGCCTATGGAAAAAATAGAAACATGAATTTTAAATCTACACAGCCAAAATCTGTTTCCCTGCTAAATTCCTTTCATGTGGGCCTTACTCTTTCATTTTCTTGTTGTTTGTGGCTTTTTAGACAGTTTGTGGAAAAAATGCAGGGTTCTTTTCAGAACTGTTGGCTTGATGAGGAAATTAGGGTTCTTTGTGCATTTGCTGCCAGTTCCTGAAGACATTAAGACTTAAAAACCCCAATTGTATTTGCAAAGCTCTGATGCAGTTGCATGAGAATCAAAGTTCTAATTTTGTTATCTGTAGTGCCTTTTGCCTTTATTCTTTCTCTTGAACTCACTTTTCAGTTATGGTCACTTAATATCTTATTTATTCATTTATTTATTTGCCCGTCCTGGGCCTTGAACTCAGGCCCTGAGCACTGTCCTTGGACTTTCTCAAGGCTAGAGGTCTACCACTTGAGCCACAGAACCAACTCTGGCTTTTTTTCTATGTATGTGGTACCGAGGAATCGAACCCTGGTCTTCGTTCATGCTAGGCAAACACTCTACCACTAGGCCAAACTCCCGGCCCACACTTAATATCTTTTTGTTTTAACTTTAACTAGTTTTTGTTGGCTTGATTGGATAGTTTGGCTTTTTCTCACTATTTGGGGTGTGTGTGTGTGTGTGTGTGTGTGTGTGTGTGTGTGTGTGTGTGTTTTAGGGCTTGAATTCAGTGTCTAGGCACTGTCTACTGTCTCTGAGCATTTTGCACTCAAAGCTAGTGATCTATCAGTTAAACTCTACTTCCCCTATTTAGTTTTTATTTTCTGCTAAGATAACCTATCACGACTACTTGAAAGATTGTGCTACAGCGAGTCCTGGCTGGAATGCAGACCTTTAAAAAAATAGTTTAGACTGGTTAGGGCTAGAATAAGGTAGGCAAAAGTATATATCTATCTCTATATATATATTTTTACTACTATAGAGGATGTGTTTTTGTGGGGGTAGGAGCCTGTGTGCATGCACTGGTGCTTGAACTCAGGGCCGCACAGTCTCACGTTTTTTCCTTACTGGACTGGTGCTCTACCACTTGAGCCACATTTCACTCTGGCCTTGTGCTGTTTAATTGGAGATATGACTCTCACAGACCTTTCTGCCTAGGTTGGCTTTGACCCAGATCCTCCAATCTCAGCCTCCTGAATAGTTAGGATTAGAGGCATGAGCCACCAGTGCCTGACTATTGCTACAGAAGAGTTGACTCAAGACTTCTAAGGTTCGAAGTGGTAGAAGGACAGCCTTGATCGAAAAAGCTAAGGGACAGAGCCCTGGCTCTTAGTTCAAGCCCCTAACTGATGAATATCACACACACCAAAAAATACTAATGTTAAGATAGTCATGGTTCTATCTGGCAAATATCATGTAACCCTTTTATTAATTACAATTAAAATAGTTTTAAAAAGATAGTCATGGTTTAAATACTAATGTTAAGATAGTCATGGTTTCAGTTTATCACAAATATGATTTTAACTATGTTTACATAAATGGCCAATTAATATTATATTTCTTTGTCTTATACAGTACCATGTCTCAAGTACAGTGATCTTAGAGGAGTTTCCTTTGATAAATAAATGACTTAAAATAGTTACTCTGTTTCTCTGAATTGTTGAATTCCATGGGTTACCAACAGCAACTGCCCAAAAGGAAATAAGTAAGAATAAAGTGGGATAAATGTTTATAAATACAAATGATAGTAGTAAAACAATTGAGTCAGATGTAAATAACAACCACCAGCTGGGTGTGGTGACTCACGCCTGCAATCCTAGCTACTCAAGAGGCTGAGATCTAAGGATTGCAGTTCAAAGCCAGCCCAGGCACTAAAATCCATGAGACTCTTGTCTCCAACTAACTACTATAAAAAGAAAGTGGGGCTGTGGCTCCAGGGGTAGGGTGGTAGTCTTGAGGTGAAGCGCTCAGGGACAGTGCCCAGCCCTGGAGTTCAACCCCCATGATTGACAAAATAAATAAATAAATAAATAAATAACAACCAGACAGGGGCTCATGCATGTCATCTCAGTTACAAAGAGGATGGAGGTCAGGAGGATCATAGTTAAGGAGTAGGCTGGGAGTAAAATAAGTGAGAAGCTATCTCAATAAACAATCTTGGTGTGGTGATGCTACCCAGGAGGCTTAAGTAGGAAGAACTTGGTGTAGATTGTCCCAATCAGAATTGGGAGATAGTATCTTAAAAACAAAACAAAAACTTGTGGCACACTAGTGGCTCATGCCTATAATCCTAGCTACTCTAGAGATTTGTGAGACTCATCTCCAAATAACTGGCTAGAAGTAGAGCTGTGGCTCAAGTGGTAAAGCAGTGCCTAATTTTTCCCCTGCCCATCTCAGGGCTTGAACTCAGGTCTTGGGCACTGTCCTTGGGCTTTCTCAAGGCCTAGTGCTCTACTACTTGAGCCGGCTTTTTCTATTTATGTGGTACCAAAGAATCAAACCTGGGTCTTCACGCATGCTAGGCAAGCACTCTACCACTAGGCCAAACTCCTAGCTGTAACTAATATTGAGAAAAAAAGCTCAGGGACAGTGCCTAGGCCCAGAGTTCAAACCCCAGGTCTAGCACCAAACATAAATAAAATGAGAATAAAATAATAATAAAATTAAATCCAAAGTACATCTATAATCTAAGCTATTGGAGAGTTAGTGATCAGTAGGACCAGGTTCAAGGTCAGCTCAGGCAAAAAGTCACTGAGCCTCACATCTCAGTATAGCAAGGTATGGTGCAAGCCTGTATGCTCAGCTATGTGGGAAGAATAAGCAGGAGAGTCACAGTCTAAGGCTACTCTGAGTAAAAAAGTATGAGCCCCTATTAGGAAAGTAAAGCAAAAAAGGACTGGGAATATGGTTCCCAAGTAATAAAACACCTGTCTAGGAAGCATAGGCTCTGGGTTCAAACTCCATTATTACCAAAACATATCTGATTAAGGCTCAGTTTGTCCATCTGCTTCAAATGTCCGAGAGTCTATAACTTATACGAGCAATTCATTTGATATTCAAGTTGTAAAATAGCAACCATCTATTTTAGGTAACATGTGTCTTTAGCAGAAAATATTCTTCTGTTAATTAAAATATTCCTTCATTTAAAAAAACCCACTTTAATTAGACTTCGTAGCTGCTGTCTATGTATGTAGATACCATTTTCATTATTTGTTTATTTATTTAATTTTTTCCCAGTCCTGAGGTTGGAACTGAGGGCCTGGGCTCTGTCCTTGAGCTTTCTCAAGGCTAGCCTTCTACCACTTAAGTCACAGCACCACTTCCAGTATTTCTAGCCAAGAACTCTAGCACTAGGCCACACATTTCCAGCCCCCAATTCCAGCAATTTCTGGCTTTGTGCATGCTAGTCAAACAATCTATCACTAGGCTATACTCCCAGCCAATACCATTTTTCTTTTTACAGCATAGGAATTATTCTTCTTTAATTCCTCTGAATATATCTAGTGGAATTTAATTTACCTCTCCAGTAGCTATCAGGTTGCCCATGTATGTGGATAAAAGCAGCTGAAGGGTGACTTTTTTTTTTAATTTGCCACCTCTAGGGCATGAACTGGGGCCTGGGCCCTGTCCCTGAGCTTCTTTGTGATCAAGGCTAGTGCTCTACCACTTGAGCCACAGCGCCACTTACAGCTTTTTCTGAGTAGTTTTATTGGAAATAAGATTCTCATAGACTTTTCTGCCTAGACTGGTTTGAACTAAGATCCTCAGATATCAGCTTCCTGAGAAGCTAGGATTACAGGCATGAGCCACCCATGTCCAGCTGGGTGGTGTGTGTGTGTGTGTGTGTGTGTGTGTGTGTGTGTGTGTGTGTGTGTGTGTGTATGTGTGAGAGAGAGAGAGAGAGAGACAGAGACAGAGACAGAGACAGAGAGACAGAGGAGACAGAGACAGACAGAGAGACAGAGAGTGTGTTGGGACTTGAACTCACTTGAACCATAGCTTCACTTCTGGCTTTTTGGTGGAGTGGAGATGAGAGACTACCAGACTTTCTAGTCCAGGCTTGCTTTGAGCCTCGGATCTCATGATTCTCATATCTCAGCAGCATGAGTAGCTAAGAATACAGGCATAAGTCGTAGGCACTTGGGTTGAAAGGGGATTTTGTTAGGTAAATGTGAAACCATGTAGTGTGTAATTGTCACTGCTTTAAGCTTTGGTTTATAAGAATGACAGAGTATGTGCATGCTTGCGCGTGCGCGCACACGCGTGCACACATACACACACACACACACACACACACACACACACAGAGCCGTATAATGAAATAGCATCCATTTAGTCCTCAGACAGTGGTTTTAAGTTGCTAATGAGTTTTGCATGGCTGCTTAGATAATATGGTCAGACAAATGTTACATTTTTATCCATTACATCTGCATCTTTTATTACCTTTCTCTTAATTTAGTCTTATTGATTAGGTCTCATTTGAAATGTAATTACAGAAGAAGAAATGCCTAAATTGTGGGCATACATTTGTTACTATTTTAATTTATTTTAAATTAACAGTACCAAACTTAAGGACTTGAATTTGCTAGGTAAGTACTCTTTCTCTGAACTAAATCTCCCAACCCCAAGATTTTTTTGTTGGTTATGGGGCTTGAACTCATGGCCTGGGCACTGTCCTTGGGTTTTCCTCAAGGTTAGTGCTCTACCATTTGAGCCACAGCACCACTTCCTGCTCTTTCTATGTATGTGGTACGGAGGAATCGATCCCAGATCTTCATGCATGTTAGGCGAGCACTCTACCATTAGGCCAAACTCCTGGCCGCTGTACTAGAAAATTTTAAGATGTAAATTTAGGATTTAGGGTGGACTTCGGGACCCTGGTCCTATATATAAAGGCAATTTTTACATAGATTTTAGGTAGGATTCACTCTGTGGAATAATGTTGGGGTATATATAAGCTTAAAGGATTTCTTTCTTTCTTCCTTTTTTTTTTGCCAGTCCTGGGCTTGAACTCAGGGCCTGAGCCCTGTCCTTGGGTTTTCTCAAGGCTA
This sequence comes from Megascapheus bottae, assembly GCF_031878675.1. Taxonomy (NCBI): domain Eukaryota; kingdom Metazoa; phylum Chordata; class Mammalia; order Rodentia; family Geomyidae; genus Megascapheus; species Megascapheus bottae. The sequence continues at coordinate 29,117,814 of NC_143547.1, forward strand.
GAGCTCTACCACTTGAGCCTCAGCACCACTTCCGGCTTTTTTCTATGTATGTGGTACTGAGGAATTGAACCTGGGTCTTCATGCATGCTAGGCAAGCACTTTAACCACTAGGCCAAACTCCCGGCCCCCTCTTCCTTTCTTTTTTTCTCAGGTTGTGAAGCATGAATTCTGGGACTGGGCACTGTTGCTGAGCTCTTCAGCTCAAGGCTAGTACTCTACTACTCTAACACTTTGAGCCACAGCACCACATTTGGTTTTCTGGTGGTTAATTGGAGATAAGAGTCTCATCAATTTTCATTCCCCAGGCTGGCTTTGAATTGTGATCCTTATGTCTCAGCCTCCCCAGTAGCTAGGATTACAGGCATGAGCCACTGGTGCCTAGCAACTTTAAGGATTTTTTTTTTGCCAATACTGGGCTTCAACTCAGGGCCAGGGCAATATCCTTGGGCTTTCTCAAGGCTAGAGTTCTACTATTTGAGCCACAGCACCATTTCTGGCTTTTTCTATGTGTGTGGGACTGAAGAATCAAACCGAGTCTTCACACATGCTAGGCAAACACTCTACCACTACGCCAAACTCCAGCCCTAACTTCGAGAATTTCTAATGATAAGGTTGACTAATTTTGTTATAAGGATAGGAAAGTTGCCACTCAATGCTAATTCACTGCTGATAGGAATATATTTTGTCATAGATAATGTTATGAGGTTAAATAATGTGACATCTGTTATATAAATATGGATATAATTGTAAATATCTACGAAATGATTAAGACAGACTCAGCATTGTTTAAAAAAACAATGTCAGATTTAGATTCTCTGTGTTCATTGAGTCACTGGGCTCAGGTTTTATGTTGTAGTATATATAACAGAAAATGTTCTTAGAATTTGCATAGTATAATGTTGCATATGTCAGTGCATCTCTGCCAGATGCAACATGGTAGAAATGTCATCAGAAATTTTTCTCACATTTGTTATGGTTTTTAGATGTGTTTGCATATAAATACAGTTCTTTGTATGACAGAAAAAACCTTCATGTTGTCAAACAATATTGGTTAAAATTTTTTGGAATCTGGCATTGGTGGCTCAGGCCTATAATCCTAGCTACATGGGAGGCTGAGATTCAGAAGATTGAAGCTGCAGCCTGAGCAGAAAAGTCCCTAAGACTGCATCTCCAATTAACTATCAAAATGCCAGGCTGAAGGAATAGCTCAAATGGAAGGTAAGCAAAACAAGATCACAGGGTCCTAAGTTCAAGCCCTAGTATTGGCAAGAAAACAAAACAAAAATCCCAACTCTTCACATTCCAGATATGTTATGTTTTTTTTGTTTGTTTGCTTGTTTGGCGGTACTAGTATTTGAACTCAAGGCCTTGTGCGTGCTAAGCAAGTGCTTTATCACTTGAGACTTCTGCCAGCCTTGGGGCTTGAATTCAGGGGCTGGGTGCAGCCCTGAGCTTTTGTGCTCAAAGATAGCACTCTACTACTTGAGCTACAGCTCTATTTCTGGCTTTTTGTTGGTTAATTGGAGATAAGAGTCTCACAGACTTTACTGCCCAGGCTAGCTTTGAACTTCTATCCTCAGATCTCAGCCTCCTGAGTAGCTAGGATTACAGGCGTGAGCCACCATGCCCAGCAAAAGTCTCAGTATTTTTGCTAGGTTTTTAACCATGGTCCTGATTTACTCACCTGGATCTTTTGAATTGAACTCCTTGCTTTATTTAGATAGCTGTTTGAATTTCCTTTGAGATCACTGACCATTTTTTTAAATAAGATTTTGAATTCTTTGGCATTTTAGTATCTTTGAATTTGGTTACAGAAGAGTTATGGGCTGTTTGAGGAATCATATTGTTCTTTTTTGTTGGAGACTGCCTCTGGGTCTCTTAACTTGTTGCCTAGGACTTTAATATGATAGGCTTAGGAATGCTTTAAGTTGCTTTGATCTGTGTTAAGAAACATCTGGACTGCTATCTTTCTCACAGACCTGCTATCTTTCTCACAGACCTGCTATCTTTCTCACAGATCCGTTATCTTAGTGACCAAATTGCCTATGTCCTGTTCCCACAGACTCATGCTGAGGAAAATTTTTTCTACTGAACCTAGCCCCTGCTTTCGAGCCCTATATAAACCCCCTCTAACTTTCAATAAACAGACCTTGATCAGAACACTGTCTTGGTCTCATTCTTTGTGTTTGTCTGTCCCACTCATTTAGGTATGGTTCCCTCTCGGGTCTCAGTTGACTGAACCCCGCGGGCCGGGGCAGATTGGCGCCCAACGTGGGGCTCGAGGCACGGGAACAGCGCCTAAAGCCGTCGCCACCGAAGAAGGACTGCGCAGTCCAAGCCACCCCAAATTCAGAGGACGAGGAGTACCCGCCTGCGTCCACTGCCAAGGTAGGAGACATTCGACGAATTGGGACAGAAACTTAGTAAGCAAGAGTTGTTTGTTCAAGGCTTAAAGGCTTCACTCAAAACACAAGGAACTTGGGTTAAAAAGAAAGATTCAAAGGCATTTTTCGAAGAATTATGTCCTTGGTTCCTCAAAGAGGGAACGATTAATGAGGTTAAATGGCAAAGAGTAGGGGACTGTTTAAATGATTAAGAAGATTCATGTTTTTATAAGAATTTTCATGTAATTATTGCAATTGTGGTCAAATAAGGAACATTTTCTGCTTGAAACTATAAATAGTGCATGCTTGGCCATGTACACTGTAAATAGCCTTTACCAAATGTGTTTGACAAGGAATTGTTTTTATGTAGATAAAATGATCATTGATCTTAAAGATTGCTTGTTTACAATTCCCCTACACCCTGATGATATTTTGTTGGCAGCTCAAGACAGGCCAGATCTACTTTCTAAGGCCTTTCTTAACCTTGGCTTGCAAATAGCTCCTGATAAAGTCAAAGTAGTGTTGACTGCCTCCATACCCTTAGATATTCAATGGCTCAGGCCTTATTTAAAATTGCCTAATAATATCTTTTTGCCCCTCAATGATATTCTGCGAGGAGACTCTGACCCCTCCTCCCCCCGCAAGCTTACAGCAGGCTAACATTGCAGGCCTTGCATCAGCTTGATTTGGACATCTCCTCCGAGTTAAAAGTTAGACCCTTAAAGAATCCACACAAGTCTCAGGTAAAACAGCAGGCCCCTCCCTTACTTGTCTTTCCAGTCACTCCCTCTCAGATTAAAATTACCCCAGGGCGGTGACAACCAAAACAAGGAGGCAGAAATCCTGGAGTGAAGGGGAGTCAGGAAATGACTCCCCTCAAGGAGATCAAATAGAGCACTCTGATAATCAGAGTGAAGAGGAGTCAGAAGAAGAGGGAGGAAGAGGCCCCCGGTTAATTCTCAGAGCCCAAAATAATTATCGGCCTTTCAAATTTAAACAAATTAAAGAACTAAAGAACGCTGTTTCCTCCTATGGGCCGACTGCCCCTCTTACTCTGTCTCTGTTGGAAACCTTGTGCTCATAATACCTCACTATCTATGATTGGGAAACCCTGGCAAAGGCAGTTCTTAGCCGAGGTCAATATCTTTCCTGGAAAGCTGATTATACAGAAAGATGTGGAGAGCAAGGAAGGAACAATGTCCTTAAACCAGAAAAGGCCAAGTGGACGCTTAAAAAATTATTAGGACAGGCTCCCTATAACACCAATGAACGGCAAGCCAGGTTTTCCCCTGGGTTGTTAGTACAGGCCCAGCTTGCCGCGCTGCAGGCCTGGAAAGCAATACCTTCCCCCGGCTCTATTTTTTCCTCTATTGCTAAAGTTCGTCAGGGACCACAAGAGCCCTACAATGAATTTGTGGGGAGGCTTACTGAAGCCGCTGAACGTATTTCTGGTAGGGATGAAACTGAGAGTGATTTCATTAAACACCTGGCTTCCGAAAACGCCAACACCACCTGCCAAGCCGCGTTACGGCCTCATGGGCGCATTAAGACTCTCTTTGATTATATAAAAATCTGCTCAGATGTAGACCCCACCTCCCGCAATATTGGCCTGGCTATTGGAGCGGCGCTCAAAGAGTTACACCCAGAAAAAAAACGCGCCTGTGCTTTAACTGGACATTTTGCTCGGGAGTGCCCCCAGCCCAAAACTATCAACTCAGCTCCAGGGAACTCCCCACAGCAGGGACAAATTCCACCCTTTTGTCCACGGTGTAAGAAGGGCAGACACTGGGTTTCCGAGTGCCACTCCAAGACAGATATTCAAGGAAAACCTTTAACTTCTGGGCTGGCGGGAAACTACAGGAGGAGCCAGCCTCAGGGCCCCAGTCAACAAACTTCTAGGGCAGTCAGATTTGTTCCCCCACAGCAGGTGGCCCCTGCAGTGTCTCATCCCTCATACGGGCCACCCCAGGGAGCGCAGGGAGCAAAGGACTTGACTTCTGTTCCTCCACCCATACAATATTAACTCCTGATGCAGGAACCCAGCTCCTATCCACCAGAGTATTTGGGCCCCTGCCGCCAAATGTATTTGGCCTTATTTTAGGAAGAGGCAGCTCAGTTATTCAGGAACATAATATTTCACCTGGCATAATTGATAATGATTACACAGGGGAAATAAAAATCATGGCCTCTGCACAGGACGGCCCTGTCTCTATTTATCCGGGACAGAAAATCGCTCAATTGGCTTTATTACCCCTAAATACTAATAACCCAAGCTTCTCAAAATCTAGAGAATCCTCTAATTTTGGCTCCTCCGATGCCTATTGGGTCCAGGCCATTACCCCTTCTAGACACCTATTACTTTTGGATACAGGAGCTGATGCCACCATTATTGCTCAAAATCAATGGCCAGTCACTTGGCCACTTACCCCCTCATTAACACATTTAAAAGGAATCGGCCAGTCTTCCAACCCTCTCCAGAGCTCAAAAATTTTAACATGGGAGGATCAAGAAGGAAGTAAAGGCACAGTTCAGCCCTATGTAGTTCCAAATATCCCAGTTAACGTATGGGGGAGGGCTATTCTCTCTCAAATGAAGCTTTTTATGTGCAGGCCAAATGAGATTGTAACACAGCAAATGCTTAGTCAAGGAATTCTTCCCAGCCAAGGGCTTGGAAAAGAAAAGCAAAGGCCTCTGGCCTAGAAACTGCTGCAGGCCCAGCTCCTGGGTGTAGCTGGCCTAGCAGCATCTTAGCAATTGGCATGCCCCCTGTTCTGGCCAGAGCCATTCAGCCGCTGCTCTTAAAGAGAACCTGCCCTATAATTTCTAGGGAGAGACAAGATACAGATGTTGTGACATTCTATGATGACTGCATTAGTTATGAAAAAAAATGGCATAGAACTGCTCCCCAAATTCTAGGGGCCACAGCCTAATCGCATGGGGAGCAGTGGCCTATTGGCCGGAAAAACAATTGGGGCTACTGAAATTAATAAGGATCAGGCAGATACAAGTTTCAAATACAGGTTTCTTCATGGGAACCACCCAACCAGGGCTCCCAAGTCTTTCACCAACTCCTAATAATTTGTATATTTATGCTATTGAGATAAAAGATTGCCTTTCTCTAGAAACAGTGGTTTTCCTTTAACAACCTTTTTTGTAAAAGATGCCCAGGTGAAAAGCAAAGGCCTCTGGAGGTAAGTAGAAATCGGCCGACCCCCTGTATGTCTGTGTTTTGTTTTGTTTTGTTTTGTTTTTAAGAAAGTGCACTGTAGTCCTAAAACAGAGAAAAGAAGGCTGGACACAGCAAGGTCTCTAAGGCCTGGGTGGTCAAGGGACGCCTTGACCCCCCTTCTGAGTTTCTTGTGGATAACAGGGCATGCCTGAGAGTCCCACCAGCAAGACATGTCTAAATCTAAAAACAGCTGTTTAGTGAAAGCATTCATCAAAATTCATGTTTTTGTGTTAAGTGTATCTGATTAAGTCCAATTTTCTTGTTATATGTCAATGTCTGATTTTGTTTCAGAGCCTTTTGTAGGTAGGTTAGGATGGCCTCCGTCTGCCAGCTACCAGGGAATGGAAATCTCTTTCCGTCACTCTGATAGCTTAAGGCCCAGCATGCCATCAAAAGTTTAGGAGTTACTTAAAAGTCTCTGCTTCTCTGTCTTGTTCGTGTTATATATTTTTCCTTGTCCGGTTTTGTCTTTAAAATTGGTACCAGTTTTAAATATGGATCCTTATGTTTTTTCTGTGTGTACTCAAGCACACATCCTTGTTATCTATTTGAATGTTTCTGGGAAGTAAAAGTTTTGGCCCCACTCGGGCCTGGTATGGCCCCTCCCAATCGGCTGCAGTTCAGGTGAGCAGAGGCCAGACAAAGCAGCTGTAGGCTTCCTGCAGGCTTCCTCTAGCTTCCTTTTTCCTACAACCTGCTGAAGTGACAGTGTGGAGACAGTTGGTGGCAGGACACAAACTTCAGTCTTAGTTCTCCTAAGTTTTTAAGACTCCCACCCAACTTTCATCTGTAAAAGGTATTATGGTAATATGTCTAATATCAGGAACTAGCTCTGAAAAAATAAATTTCAGCTAGTCGCTTCATTAAAAACCTTTGTTTTAAAACTTGGTTGTCACCCACAAGAATAAGATTAGCAAAAAAAATCTCTTGTCACTAAAACTTCCGGAAAAATGTTCGCCCGATATTAATTTTGCGCGCTTTAAGATCTTTGAGTATGAATGTGTGTGTGAATGAGTGTGAATGAATATGTTCAAGGTTAAATTGTCAGCATGCTATGTTAACAATGGATAAATTTATACTTGAAACAAAAGCAATTGGGTAAATTTAAGTTTAAACTTCAAGTATTAGGTTTAAATGTTTCCTATGTCTCAAAGGTGCATTGTTTTAAAGAGAATCTGGTAAAAAGTATTTTTCTAAAGATCCTGAAATCTGCATTTTAAAAATCTGGTATTGCAATGGATACAGCTGTTTACATTGCAAACATTGTATCCTGTTTAGCACATAGGTATTAGGGAATTTGGGATTTATTACCTTAAGTTAAAGTTTGGAGACATGTATTAGAGATTTAAATGTAAATTTGTTTATTAATGTCAAAAATTTTGCCTGTCTGTCTTTTCTTGCAGACTGACACTAGAAATCTGATGGTAAAATGTGGATAATGTGATTAGTATTTTAAAGGAATGTTTAAAGGTTTATCTCTATGCAATTGGGTGTATTTAAAAAAAAACAAAGGAAGGAAACTAAGTCCAGACTTAGACTTTTGGTACACTGATGTCCGTAGTTCTTGCATTAGGGAAAAAGTATTATTTGAGTTTAAACTGTTGTAGGAGTTCTAGGCAGTAATCTAAACTGCAGGAAAAAACAAAAAGCCTCTTCTAAGGCAAGGGGAGTGCCTTGAGCCCTAGGGGGCCTGGAGACAAAAGGAAGTTCCTTGAGCCCTTGAAGGTTTTTCAAATGCAAATAAAGACTAAAGTGTTAAATGTTTAAGCAAATATCTGTAAAAGTTTTAAAGAACATTAGAAAAGGGTTTCTGAACAAAGTTTGAAAGTGAAGTTGTCCTAAATGTTTGTTTCAAGAAAGAGAAAAAAGGAAAATTAGGACTACCAAAATGATTGCTTAATTGCTATTTAGCCTGCTCTTATAAAGTCTCCTTATAGCAATTTCCAGCCAGCCCGGGCAAAGCAAGGTCCCTGTGAGACTGTGGTGTCTAATCTGCCAGCAGAATGCTGAGGCAGAGTTGCTTTGGAGCTCAAAGTGGCAGAGTGCTGGCCTTGAGCTGGAGAGTTGAGGGACAGCACCCAGACCCTGAGTTCAAGTCCAGCAACCAACAGAGTGAAGTGCCAATGGGATGTTCTTCCCTGTGTGGAGAGACACCACTGGGACAAAAAGCAATAATGCAGTAAGCCGCTGCTTGGATGGCAGAGATGGTGTCAGATCCTAGAGTCACTTGTGCTTAGCCATTCAATATTAATCAGAGTCGGGAGGTCATAGAATAGTTTGTAAGCATGCCTTACTAATGCCCGTGCCTTTCATAACTGGGCAGGAACTTGTCAATCATCTGTGATAGTAGTAGTTTAAAGTTCTGACTAAGTGAAATTTGATTTGACACCAGCCACAAATTCAGGAAAGTTTGTGGATCTGGGGCTTGTGTCCCTACTATCTGTTTAGATCTGGCAACTGAAGCATAGTTAGAGTCGCAGGGATTAAGTTCCCCAGACAATCAAGAAAATGCCTTTGCAAATGGATGCTAAGTAGGCTAAACTATTGTAGCCAAAGAAGGTTTGTGCAGTTGTTAAATGTTGAATAGGATCTCTAGTTCAGAACAAATCATTGTTCCTGACAGCTAATCCTGGCAACCCCTTGGTAAAATAGACTAAACCTTTTAAGGTCCCTGGTCAAGTACAGAGACAACGCCCCTGAGTCAGCTTGAAGAAGTTACAGAAGCTGAATCTCCAGCCATCAATCCCCTTTAGATAAAGGGACCAGGGAATCATTGGGAGAATTCACCGAAGTCAGGCCTTAGGTTAAGCTTCTTTAACCAGTTTGTGCAGAAATTTGCAGGCAATCCAGCAGGAGGTGTGACATTCCATTGGAGTCCCTGAGAGATGAAGCTGCTGCCATATATTCTGCCCTGCCTGATTCCACCACCACCATACAACTGTTTCCTGAGAGGACTGGAAAAACTCTTGGTGACAGGAATTGGAGATGTACAATCATTATCCAGTATTGTCCGAGATTTACAGGACCAGCTAGATTCCTTGGCAGAGGTTGTACTTCAGAACAGGAGAGGGCTAGATCTGTTAACTGGAGAAAAGGGAGGTATTTTTTGGCTCTACAGGAATGATGTTGCTTCTATGCAAACAATTTTGGCATCGTCCGGGACAAAATCAAAAACCTTCAGGAAGATTTGGAAAGAGGGCGAAAAGAGCTGGCTGATAACCCCCTCTGGAGCGGATTCAATGGACTCTTACCTTATCTCTTGCCCCTGCTAGGACCCTTGCTTGCTCTATTACTAATTGCTATGATTGGACCATGTATTGTTAATAGGCTTGTTTCATTTATTAAGCAGCAGGTAGATACCCTTATGGCAAAACCCATACAAATCCATTATCATCAATTGGCTCTCGAAGACCTGGATGTGCCATATGGCTCTCCTATGGAGACTGCGCCTTAGTCCCACATAGCGCACACCCTCTGGGTGAAGGCATCTGCTTAAGAGGTGCACTGCTAGTGCAAAGGGGCTAGTAAAGCTAGCATGTGGGACCCCTTGAGAGATACGCACGATAGCATAGGGGTTGGTGTCGCGTCATCATGGGACACGGCCTTGTGAATACGGGACCGTTTCCCCTGACAACCCCCTCCTTCTCAAAACGACACCCGAGGCTTTAAGTAAGGGACAGGACTGCCAACCAACAGTTCGCTCCCCTTGTTCCACCTCCAAAGTGCATGAAGGATCAGTGCCTCTGTCTCCCCTCTCAGATTAATGTCTATGATTACCAATGTTGCCATATGCGTTCATTTATAAAAACAAAAAGGGGGATTTGTTGGAGACTGCCTCTGGGTCTCTTAACTTGTTGCCTAGGACTTTAATATGATAGGCTTAGGAATGCTTTAAGTTGCTTTGATCTGTGTTAAGAAACATCTGGACTGCTATCTTTCTCACAGACCTGCTATCTTTCTCACAGACCTGCTATCTTTCTCACAGATCCGTTATCTTAGTGACCAAATTGCCTATGTCCTGTTCCCACAGACTCATGCTGAGGAAAATTTTTTCTACTGAACCTAGCCCCTGCTTTCGAGCCCTATATAAACCCCCTCTAACTTTCAATAAACAGACCTTGATCAGAACACTGTCTTGGTCTCATTCTTTGTGTTTGTCTGTCCCACTCATTTAGGTATGGTTCCCTCTCGGGTCTCAGTTGACTGAACCCCGCGGGCCGGGGCACTTTTTCATACTTTTTGGGTATCTAAGTTATAATTTGCCCCATTCTGTGATGATTATCTTTTCCAATTGTATTTGGTTGACTTTTTCAGTAAGCAGTACTATCTTGAGGGATCAGAGAGGAGAAAATAAACCACTAAAAAGAAAAATAACTACATCCATTTTAGAAGCTTCATTGTGTAAAAGAGCCGCTGTTGGCTTTCAAGGGACATTGAGCTAATCAGGTTCCCACTAGCTCCACTAGACCCCAGTTTGTACCTCTGCAAGTAACTACTGAGCAAGCGTAGGGGTATCCACTAAAATGTATTGAAGAGTAGAGATGCAAGGAATAAAATAATATACTGAATAACTATAAATTAAGGAAATATTATATTAGCAATTAAGAAAAAACAAGCATGATCACAATTTTCAAAAATTCAGTGATGTGGTAAGATCAAATCTAAGAATCTGTGGAGGAAGCCGGGCGAGGTGGCTCACGCCTGTAATCCTAGCTACTCAGGTGCCTGAGATCTGAGGATGGTGGTTCAAAGCCAGCCCAATTAATCACCAGAAAACCAGAAGTGGCACTATGGCTCAAGGGGTAGGGCAGTAGCCTTGAGGTGAAGAGCTCAGAGACAACGCCCAAGCCCAGAGTTCAAGTCCCACAACTGAAAAACAAGAATAATAAAGACCAATTATTAGTTAAACCAAAAGCAAGAGATAAATAATAAAAGTAGAGATAAACGGGGGATATGCTGACAGATATGAATTTCAAAGCATAATTAGGGAAGCTTGAAGATATAATTCAACAAATTGGAAAAATCTAGAAAAAAATGGATGAATTTCTTTCTTTCTTTCTTTCTTTTTTTCAGTTGGTCGCAGGGCTTGAATTCTGGGCCTGGGTGCTGTCCCTGAGCTTTTCAGCTCAAGGCTAGTGCTCTACGACCTGAGGCATAGCATCCATTCTGTTTTTTTTGGAGGTAAATTGGAGATGAATCTCAGGGACTTTAGTGCCTGGACTAACTTTGAACCACAATCCTCAGGCGTCAGCCTCCTGAGTAGCTAGGATTACAGGCATGCGCCACCAGCATCTGGCTATGAAATGGATAAATCTCTAGAGACATATAATCTACCAAAATTGAGCCAGGCGAATAAGGCACTTAAACAGATCTATAACAAGTAAGAAGTTTGAAGCAGCTGTAAAGAGTCCCCTACCAAAGAAGACTACAGGACCAGATGGAGTCACTGCTAAATTATACCCAATGCTTCTCAATCCACTCCAAGAAATAAGTAGGGAATCCTATGCTGTCAAGCTCATTCTGTGAAACCAGTAGTACTCTGATATTAAAACTGGGTAAGAGCACACAAAAAAGGAAACGTATAAACCAATTTCTTATATGAACATAGATGTAAAATCCTCAGTAAAATACTTGCAATCTGAATTGAATAGCACATTAAGAATATCATACATCATGATTAAGTTGGTTCCTTCTAACATATGCAAGCCAATAAACGTAATGTAAGACAAAACCATAAAGCAGATGCAAATCAAAATACAAATCTAGCAGAGTGTTGGTGGCTCAGGCCTATAAATCCTAGCCACATAAGAGGCTGAGATCTGAGAATCAAGCTCCAAGCCAGCCTGGGAAGGAAAGTCTGAGACACTTTTTTCTTTTCTTTTCTCTTCTCTTCTCTTCTTTCCTTTTCTTTTCTTTCTTACCTTCCTTCTTTCCTCCTCCTCCTCCTCCTCCTCTTCCTCCTCCTCCTTCTGCCAATCTGGAGGCTTAAACTCAGGGCCTGGGCATTGTCTTTGAACACTTTTGATCAAGGCTAGCCCTCTGCCACTTGAGCAACAGCACCACTTCCAGCCTTTTTTTTTTTTTGGTCGGTCTTGAGCCCTAACTCTGGACCTGGGTACTATCCCTGAGCTCTTCAGCTCAAGGCTACCACCCTACCCCTGGAGCCACAGCACCACTTTGGTTTTCTGGTGGCTGATTGGAGATAAGAGTCTTACGGACTTTAGTGCCCGGGCTGGCTTTAAACCACGATCCTCAGATGTCAGCCTCCTGAGTAGCTAGGATTACAGGACTGAGCCAGCGTACCTGGCTTTCTTTCTTTCTTTTTTTTTTGCCAGTCCTGGGCTTGAGCTCAGGGCCTGAGCACTGTCCTTGGACTTTCTCAAGGCTAGAGCTCTAGCACTTGAGCCTCAGCACCACTTCCAGCTTTTTTTTCTATGTATGTGGTACCGAGGAATCGAACCTGGGTCTTCATGCATGCTAGGCAAGCATTTTAACCACTAGGCCAAACTCCCTGCCCCCTTTTTTTCTTTTTCTTTTTCTCTCTTCATTGTATTTTACTTTCAGGGTAATGTATAGAGGGGTTACAATTACATTCATCATGTAGTGGATACATTACTTCTTTTTTTTTTTTTTTGCCAGTCCTGGGCTAGAGCTCAGGACCTGAGCACTGTCCTTGGACTTTCTCAAGGCTAGAGCTCTACCACTTGAGCCTCAGCACCACTTCCAGTTTTTTCTATGTATGTGGTACCAAGGAATTGAACCCAGGGCTTCATGAATACTAGGCAAGCACTCTACCACTAGGCCACATTCCCAGCCCTCCATGATACTCTTATTTCAAATTAACTACCAAAAAACCTGGAAGTGGAGCTGTGGCTTTAGTGGTAGAACATAAAAGCTCAGGGAAGGCTCTCAGGCCCTGAGTTAAAGCTCCAGGCCCGGCACAAAAATACCAATAAAAAACTACATTGAGATTCCATCTTATCCTAATGAGAGAGGCTATAATCAAGAAAACAAAAGTCTAGTATCATCGTTTCTCTGTCTGTGTCTCTGTGCCTCTGTCTCTCTGTGCCTCTGTCTCTCTGTCTCTGTCTCTCTCTCTCTCTCTCTCTGTCTCTCTCTCTCTCACTGTCTCTCTCTCCCCCCCCTCTCTCTGAATGAGAGTATAATTATAAGACAGTTCTTTTTAGGCTGAGTGGAGACCTCACCACAATCCAACCATGCTGGCACTCTGATCTCTCACTTATTAGTGACCTGAACTGTGAGAAATAAATGTGTTTTGTGTGGAAATAAAGAATACAAGAAAAAAAAGACAAGGAAATGAAATGGGCTGGAGTTACAGCTCAAATAGAACATGACCATAGCAAAACATGACCCTTAGTTCAAACCCCAGTACCACCAAACCTTAAAGCTGCCCTTAGCCTCTTTGTGTTAAAGGCTAGAGCTTTACCATCTGAGCTACAGCACCATTTCCAGCTTCTTAATAGTTTATTGGAGATAAGAATCTTGGAAGCCTGAGCTAGCTTCAAACTATAATCCTCAGATTCTCCTGAGTAGCTAGGATTACAGGCGTCAACATACTTATAATAAGCCAAGAGACTAGATTAGAATCAGTGTGTGTGTCTGTGTGTGTGTGTGTGTGTGCACATGCACACGGACTTGGGCTTCAACGTAAGGCCCCATGCTCTTGCTATGCTTTTTCACTCAAGGTTGGCACTCTTCCACTTAAACTGTGCTGGTCAATTAGAGATAAGAGTCTCAGATTGGACTGCTTAGCCTGGCTTTGAATTATGCCTTTTGAGTAACTAGGGTTAGAAGAATGAGTTACCGAGCCAGTTCTGGTGGCTCACACCTATAATCCTAGCTACTCACGAGGCTGAGATCTGAGGATCAAGGTTCAAAGTGAGCTCTGGCACTAAAATCTGTGAAACTCTTATCTCCAATTTACCATCAGAAAACTGGAAATGGCACTGTGGCTCAAGGGGTAGTGCGGTATCTTTGAGCTGAAGAGCTTAGGGACATTGTCCAGGCCCAAAGTTCAAGCCCCATGACTGACTAAAAGAAAAAAAAATATGGGGAGGGAAATGGGGACAAAAACATGAGAAGGGGTATCAATGTGTGAGAAGTAATGTACCTACTATCTTGCAAAATTAACTGCAACCCCCCTATACATTACAATAAAAATAAAAATATAAATAAAGTATGAGCTACCAGCTCCTGGATAGATTAGAATCTTAAAATTTTCCTATGAAGAAATACCCAGTACTAGATACCTTCACTGTTAAATTCGACCAAATGTTGAAAAGAAAACATCAATTTTCCCAAAAATACAAGTGGAAGGAATAATGCCCAATTCTTTCTTTTCTTTTCTCTTTCTTTCTTTCTTTCTTTCTTTCTTTCTTTCTTTCTTTCTTTCCTTCCTTCCTTCCTTCCTTCCTTCCTTCCTTCCTTCCTTCCTTCCTGTCTGTCTGTCTGTCTGTCTTTCTTTCTTTCTTTCTTTCTTTCTTTCTTTCTTTCTTTCTTTCTTTCTTTCTTTCTTTCTTTTCTTCCTTTCTGCCAGTCCTTGAACTCAGGGCCTGAGAATTGTCCTTGGGCTTTCTCAAGGCCAGAGCTCTACCACTTGAGCCACAGCACCACTTCCAACTTTTTTTTTTCTATGTATGTGGTTCTAAGGTCTTCGTGCATGCTAGGCAAGCACTCTACCACTAGGCCAAACTCCCAGTCCCCCTCCAATTCTTTCTGAAGGGACAATATTACCCTGATATCAAAACTAAAGATGTCATTATGAAAGAAATTTACTATTTAACCTTCAACAAAATTCTGAAACACACAAGAAGAATTTACACCACGATCATGGGAGATTTAACATAGGAATGCAAAAGTCTATACCCATATATATTATAAACACATTTATGAACCTATTGACTCATGAAAATCAATTAATGAAATATGTAATTATATTTAATTAATAGAATACACTACAGTTACAGAATAAGAAACAACAGCCACACAATCATTTAAATAAACATAGCAGAAAACATTTCAGAAAGTCCAATGTGCTGTCATGATAGAAACCAATCAAGTAGGAACAGTAGAACTTTGTCAACGCTGAGGTAGTGGTGAAGATAGGCCAGGAACACTATTTTAACCACTTTACATTCAGTAAGAAATTTAATTATCACATCAAACCTACAGTTTGCAGATGGGTAAACTTAGGCAAGGGAGATTAAAATAACTTCTTACACATTAAGTACTTGCTAAGTTATGGAGCTAAGATTTCCTTTCACTATTCTCATTATAGGACCTACATTCCACTCTTGGCTGCTATCCTGTCTTACCAAGCATGTGCAATAATAATAATGGCAGACAAATTGAATTTCCTTAGTGAACTTAAATCTTTGCTGGCTGATTGGAGATAAGAATCTCATTGATTTTTTTTTGTCTGTCATGGGGCTTGAACTCTGGGCCTGGGCACTATCCCTGAGCTCTTCAGCTCAAGCTATCGCCCTACTCTTAGAGCCACAGTCCCACTTCCGCTTTCCTAATGATTAACTGGAGATAAGAGTCTCACAGTCTTTAGTGCCCAGGCTGGCTTTGAACCGCCATCCTCAGATCTCAGCCTCCTGAGTAGCTAGAATTACAGGTGTCAACCATTAACATCCAGATATTTCCCTTAGTAATTATAGACCAATTCACAACCTAAGTTGTGAATTCATTTATATGAATAAACCTAATTTGTAACTCTAGGAATAAATTATATTATTTATTACATTTAATATTAGAAATAATTCATCTTTTTAGTGTATTTAAAAAGAGGTACAATTATTATGAGAGCAAAATTTGCAATAGTCATAATTTGTAATAATGGCTAATCTTTGATGATTATTTGTTTTTGCTTTTTTTTTTTGCTAGTCCTGGGCTTCAGCTCAAGGCTTAAGCACTATCCTTGGACTTTCTCAAGGCTAGAGCTCTACCACTTGAGCCTCAGTACCATTTCAGGCTTTTTTTTCTATGTATGTGGTACCGAGGAATCGAACCCGGGTCTTCGTGCATGCTAGGCAAGCACTCTACCACTAGGCCAAACTCCCGGCCCTTTGATGATGATTATTTGTTTTCCAGTCAGAATTATAATTTAGTCATAAAACTGATACTCTTAATTCACATGAATAATTTATAATATTCATGATTATTTATGATATTAGTAACTACACTTTATGAAAATAGTAACCAATGATTCAATTTTTGTTTCTGATCATTATCATTTATAACTGCTACAGTTCTTATTGGCAATATTGATTTGAAATTTGGGTAGAATTTCTATTAGAGCTAGGTGCTTATAGCTCATGTCTATAATTCTAGCTACTCAGGAGTTGAGATCAGGAGGACTGTGGTTCAAAACCATCCCAGATCTTGCACAATTCTATCTCCACAATAACCAACAAGAAGCCAAGAAGAGTGTGAGTTCATGAGGCGAAACCTCAGCACTGCCAAAAAGGAAAATATTTTATCAGGAGAAATACTTTATGTTTGTAACAATGACTTGATACATAGAAGGTATTTGTTGTGTTGATATATACTTGAAATTGTTATTTTTGCCAGCCCTGGGGCTTGAACTCAGGGCCTTGGCACTGTCCTTTCAGCTTTTTCTGTGTCTTTGCTACTGAAGAATTGAACCCAGGGCTTTGTGCACACTCTGCCAGCCCTCGAAATTTGTTTTAATATTGACAAGATTTGACAAGTATTGGGATTGATGTTTTAATTCACACTTATAGTCACTAATTCATAGTACAGGTTGAATGTTCCTTTTTTTTTTTTGGTCAGTCTTGGGGCTTGAACTCAGAGCCTGAGCACTGTCCTTGGGCTTTTTCAAGGCTAGAGCTCTATCACTTGAGCCACAGCCTGTAATCTTAGTATTCAGGAGGCTAAGATCTAAGGATCACAGTTCAAAGCAACCCTGGGCAGAACGTTCGTGAGGCTCTTATCTCCATCTAACCGCCAAAAAGTCAGAAGTGGAGTTTTGGTTCAAGTGGTAGAGCACTAGCCTTGAAGAACAACAACAACAGAAAGCTCAAAGACAGTTCTCAGGCACTGAGTTCAAGCCATTGTACTGGCATCAAAGAAAACCAAACAGCAACAATAACTAATTTTGGTCTATATATATAGGCACCATAGGAAACATAAATTTTGTGTTTAGACTTGGCTCTCATTCTAAAACATTTCATTATGAATATGTAAATACATTAAAATCTTTTTTTAAAAAAAACACAAATCTACAAGTGGTTGCTAGCATTTTGGATAAGTGACACTTGCTCTGTCCTAATAGACCCTATCCATGGCAGTATGGGACCTTCCTAGGCACATGGCTATTATTCTCATTGATAATACAGAATGCCCAATGACCATATTGTATGAATCCTGACTCCTTCCCCAGACTTACCATCTCTTTGTGGTTGGGATAGAAGGTCTGATCAATCAGAGGGAATTCCTCTGTTCCAAGTTTCTTGTGCAGTCGAACCATTTGGGCAAACTATGAGAATCAGGAGACATATGTCAGTGAATTCTACACCTGAAGACATTCTCAAGCAGAAGAGATTCCAGGTGCTGCATTGTAGATCTGACATATCCCCTAAGGCCCCACGTGTTAAAAGGCTTGCTCCTGAGAGTGATATCGTTGGAAATGGTGGAAAGATGAAGAGGTAGGAAATTTTCAAGTCACTGGGGGAATACCTATGAAGAAAACTGTGGGACTCATCTCTCTTTCACTTGTAGGCCACGATGGGAGTGGCTTAGCTTTTTCATACCCTCTGCCATAACGCCCTATCTCACTACAGACTCAAAACAACAGCGCTACTTTATCATGGATTTAAACTTCTAAAACTGTGAGACAAGATAAACACTTCCTCTGTCTAAGTCAATTATGTTAGGTTATACATTATAGTAATCGAAAGCACTTCTCAACATCCTCAGTCCGTAAAAGTCACTTAGTGATTCCAGGCTCCCACATGCATAAATAAGCCATTTCTGTCTCTTACCACCCAAGGCTTGTCACAGAAGTTGTAGACAGAATGCAAAGAGTTGACACTGGGGATTCCAGCATACTGCAGTCCGATAACCAAGCTGCGGTAGTCTCCATTGCGTGCCATGCTGAAGGCATGTTGGCGGATCAGCACAAAGTCTGGTTTCAAAGACCTGAGTGGAGGGAGGGGAGGAAGTAATGGACAAATAGTGTCCAACCAGAAGCTCCTTACCACACGTGGACTGAGTTTCTCAGTCTTCACAGTTCCCCCATGTGGGTCTCAGTGTCCATGTCTGCTAATATGGCATGGCCCAGCTCTCAGCAGTTTCTTTCCTATGCACACATACATGGGCTACTTCTGCCCAGAGCATCATTTCTATCCTTTCTCCATCTGCTGATAGCTTTGCAGCCTTTCCTGGCTGCCTTCCTCTTTGCCAAGGTCAGTGTGTAGTTACCTATTCATCTCTGCCACCTCCTTGGGCACAGTCACTTAGACGACCAGCTGGCCTCAAAAGTAAGCTGCCTGGAACAGATTCTGGCCTCAGTTTCTCTACGGGAGCTGTTTCTCTGTCCTAAATTTATCCCCTTAGGTGTCTGTGTGGATCATTCCTCCTCCTGCCGGTCGTTTCTCATCTGCCTCTCATGCTAGCAGGATACCCTATCCAAACTCTACACCCAGCCAGCATTCACCAACCATTATATCTTCCCTATTGCTCTGATATCTTCTCAGTACTTTTTTTTGCCAGTCCTGGGGCTTGAACTCAGGGTCTAAGCATTCTCCTTGGGCTTTCTCAAGGCTAGAGCTCTACCACTTGAGCCACAGCACCACTTCTGATGGTCTTTGTGCACTCTACCACTCGGGCAAACTCCCAGTCCCTGAAGGTCTTTTTTATTTTTTTTTGTCTTTTGTCTTTTCTTTGGTCTGTTTAATTCACTACTTTGTTCTTTGTGCACAGTAAGTGCTCAATAAATACATGTTGGATTTCATGTGCTGCAGCAGATGTGTGAGAAATGTTGAATGAATAATTGAAAAGTTTGCCTTGTAGCCTGCTGGGATACTTGGCTCTTCAGAAGAAAAGTTTCTCATTATGTTCTGTGCTAAGTTCTCATTTGAAGAAGCTCTAAGGGATCCTTGTGCTTCTCCTATCACACTAGCATACCCTTTTTCAAAATTAATTTTTAGATGCCAGGAGTTTGGTCTAGTGGTAGAGTGCTGGCCTAACATGCACAAAGACCCAGATTCGATTCCCTTGTACCACATTCATAGAAAAGCTGGCTGTGGCTCAAGTGGTAGAGTTCTAGACTTGAGGAGAAAACGCTCAGGGACCACACCCAGGACCTGAGTTCAAGTTTGGGAACTAGTTTTAGGCACACAAGCGCCCCCCACCATACTCATTTTAAGCCGGACACTGGTAGCTCATACTTGAAATCCTAATTACTCAGGAAGATGAAATCTGATGAATGTGCTTTGAAACCAGCTGGGGCAGGAAAGTCCATGAAACTCTTATCTCCAACTAATGAGCAAAAAGCCAAAAGTGGAGCTGTGGCTCAAATGGTAGAGCACTAGCCTTAAGCAAAAATTGCTCAGGGTCAGCATCCAGGTCCTGAATTCAAGCTCCATAACCAGTACCCCCTCCAAAAAAAGGATACCCTTTTAATACTCACCGCACAACCTTGACCCCATTCCTTAGCACTTCCATATCCACAGAGAATCCACCATTGGCATGAGCCACGAGATTAAGATCAGAGAATTCAGCCTGGAAATGAGAAAATTGATGAGTCACCCATATCATAGGAAAATGATCAATCAGTTTGCAGCCTAGAGAATTAAGCTCCAAAGTCCACTTGCTCCAATTTACCTGTTCTACTTTAATGTCAGTTTCTCCATGGATCTTCTTTCCTTTGAAGTATTTCGCCCTAGAGAGGAAAATAGAGGGTGGGGGGGAACATTCATCAGTGCTCAGATCTCAGAAAGAAAGACAATATCCAGGTTGATCCTTTGACCCCCTTTTCCCTTCAGTACTGCTATAGACGCCACACAATGCTTTCAATTTGCAGAACTACTTTGAAAAAAAATCCGCAATGAATGCTTTGTGAACAATGAAGTCTATTGTAATGCTCATGGGGAGGTCTGTAAAGGGCATTGAAGACTGTGAAGAGTGTTCATAAACCATAAAGAACAGGCATTTCCTAAAATATGATCTGCTCATTATACTTCTATTGTCAATGTCCCAGAAAAGTGTTACAAAATGAATAGTGCGGTGTCCATTATAAAAGACTTTGAGCTTGCGGGGATGTTTATAAATAGAGAAGAACCTCACAGAGGACAAATAAATGACATGGTCCTGTGGTTATATGTGGTTTTTTGTGGGTCATGGGGCTTGAACTCAGCCTGAGCACTGTCCCTGAGCTCTTGAATTCAAGGCTCCTGCCCTATCCCGGGGTCTGGGCTTTGTCCCTGAGCTCTTCAACTCCAAGCTACCACCCTACCCTTGAGCCAAGTCCCACCCCCTGTTTTCTAGAGGTTAACGAGATAAGAGTCTCAGGTCCTTTTGTACCCAGGCTGGCTTTGAACCTTGATCCTCAGATCTCTGCCTCCTGAGTAGTTAAGACTACAGGGGTGAGCCACTGCACCGGGCTGGTTATATGTATTTTAGTGCCCATGTAGGTCTCAGTGTCCACGTCTGCTTATATGGCATGGCCCAGCTCTCTGCTCTCTGGTTCTTTCCTAAGCACTGAGAGAGGAGCACCGCAGTCATGGGCGTGCTGTCCTATGAGGACCATAGCACCAGTGTGGGTGGGCAGCTGTGTCTGAGCAGATTGAGCCGTGCTGGCTGGGGGTGGTTCTAAAGAAGCTGCAGCCAGCAGTGATGGGGACAGGAGGGAATGCAGCTGAGGATGAGGGGAAAGCCACAGGAAGGAGGTGGAGTAGCAGCAGCAGCAGGCACATCACGAACTGCTCTGTCATCATTCCTGCCCCATCTTAGTGGTGTTCAGTTTCCAGTGGCTTCTTTGCCCAGGGCTTCCTCCCTAACAGACATCTTTATAGACAGAATGAGCTTTCTCATGGATTGGGTGGGGGGGAGGGGCAGGAGATATTTCCAGGGCTACAGGTCACTGATAAGCACCATATATTTCAGATTTTTCGATACATATGTACTGCACAAATGGCCTTGGTGACTTCACTGATGTACACAGGAGTAGCAGAGCATGCTATTTCTTTTCCCTTTGTGGTGCTTGGAATAGAACTCGGGGCTATGCACATGTTAGGCAAGTGTTCTACCTCTGAGCCACATTCCTAGTCTAGCTATTTCCTTTTGCTGTCTGTCACTCTATCTTGGTGTCTGTCTCTCTTACACACACCTCATTACTGACAGTTATGAGCACTGGGAGAGAATTTTCCATATATGTAAACTATATTTCATATATAAACTGATGGCAAATACGAATGATAAGCGTAGATCATATTTTACAATGTGGTATTTTTTTAAGTTTTGGTCGTGGGGCTTGAACTCTGGGCCTTGGTGTTATCCCTGAGCTATTTAGCTCAAGGCTACTGCCCTACCCCTTAAGTCACAGCGCCACTTCTGGTTTTCTACTGGCTAATTGGAGGTAAGAGTCTCACGGACTTTAGTACCCAGGCTGGCTTTGAACTGTGATCCTCAGATCTCAGCCTCCTGATTAGCTAGGATTGCAGGCATGAGCCACTGTGCTTGGCTACAATGTGTTTTTTAAAACCAGGGTTAATGAATTTTGCATAGCAGATGATGACAGCTAATGCCTTTGTTCCTACTGGGAAATGAATTTTGTCACAGCTAACTGCCTTGGCTGAGGTTATACCTACTTCTGGAGGACACCCCCTAGCCTATGTCTACTATTCAGTATCACTCCAGACTGACCATTTCGTTCTGAATGAGTGGAGGCTTCAAGTCCATCCATATGAGAACCCAGTCTCTCCCTCCATTCAACCTTTGTTGACCCAACAGAATTTCCAGGAAGCCTCCTAGGTGCAAACATTTGCCTCAAAGGCCATTTGCAGGAAGATAGTCTAGGACACTGGGCCAAAGATGTCAAACCACAGAGAATATTCAACACGATTCTGGATCTGGTTCTCCTAACAGACACTTGGGAGTGAAGATCCATCAGTGAGTGGTAGGAGGTGAGGTGCAGCTCAAATGGCCTCTGACATGCTAAGCAAAGCACTGTGCAACAGATCTGGCTGTGTCATAAGCAGGATGCCACTTAGATCATATGATCTGGTAGGTACTATGATGTTGAAGGTAAAGCAGCGTTTTCTTTTTTTCTTTCGTACTAGTCCTGGGCTTAAACTCAGGGCCTGGGCACTGTCCTTGGACACTTTTTGCTCAAGGCTAGCATTTTGCCACTTGAGCCACAGTGCCACTTCTGGCTTTTTCTGTGTACGTGGTTCCAGGAAATATGGGGCTTCATGTATGCTAGGCAAGCATGCTACCACTAGGCCATGCTCCAGGTCCAGAAGCAGCCTTTTGTGCTGGTCCTGGACCTGAATTCAGGGACTGGACGTTGTCCCTGAGCTGCTTATTCTTATTGTTGTTGTTATTGTCAGTTCCTTGGCCCTTGGGCTTGAACTCAGAGCCTGGGCACTGTCTTTGAGCTCTTTTGCTCAAGGCTAGTGCTCTACCACTTTGAGCCACAAAGTCATTTATGGTTTTTCTGGTGATTAATTGGAGATAATAGTCTCAGGAATTTTCCTGCCCAGTCTGGCTTCAAATTAAAATCCTCAGATCTCAGCTTTCTGAGTAGCTAGCATGAGTTACTGGTGCCCAGCTAAGATGTAGTCTTTTCTCCTCTGAGGGAGAATGAAAGCACAGGCCACTGGACTTGAGGAGCATAAATTGGCTTTTTCTGCCTGTGGACTGTAAGAGGAATCTGGTAGAAGGGAGTGAGCCAGCTGGTGAAATATCCTTGGCACTTGAGAGGAGCAAGGGAAATGGGAACCAGATCGGGGTGACTGTTTGCTAAATGTCACTGATGTGCTGAAGAAACATCTAACAAGCTCAGGGTGAATTATTATCAATTCAAAGCTAATGTGAAAGCCAGACTTCATTTAAGGAAAGCTTTTGCAGCCAGAGGGTAGAAAAGGGGAAAGCAGGCTTCAGATTTAACAGTAAGATTTACAGAGCTTCAGAAATGACCTTTCAGGCCTACCACTCTCTTGTGTCATGCTCAGAGCGCTAACATGGGAGAGCACCCTGATGCTTGGGGTGGGTATAGCTGAGCAGATGCAAACACCTTGAACTTATAGACTCACTTGAAGCTGCCATTGTGCTTAACGGAAGCATACCACTCCCCTTTGGATATAGCACTTTCCTCTATTTGGTGATAATGCAGAAGGCCTCAAGAAACAAGTGCTTTATAAGTCAATGCCTATTGTTTTCAGCATGGACCCCCACCTTTTCTTCTGAAAACCAGGCCAACACCCATATCCTGCTCACTGTGGGTTCCCTGGATCCAGAGACCCACAAAGTAGTCACAAACACGTAATTGGAATGGTCCTGACATGGGTTCCTTGGTCTATCACAGTTAAGAATGTCCAGATGGAAGCTTCTGCAATGGCACGTATCTCTGTGCTTTGATCAGAGAAGTAAATCAGGCTGGGTGGAGAAGGGCAGGCAGTTCAGTAGTGCCATACTTAATTAATATGCACAAGGCCCTTTGTTTAAAAATAAGACAATAGCAAATGAAATGAAAAGAAATATTGTATTATTCTAGGGGTGGTGGTAGAAATTTGGACCACTCAGAAAGATCTAGAGGATGTAGAAGTGTTGGTCTCTGAGAAGGCTGTTGGTCCTTGAAAAGGTGTTATCTCTGATTGTGCTATGATATGGTATCATTGCTATAGTAGCTTGATAAAGTCTTATGTATGGCATGTGGTCACCAATTTAGGAAATACGTTATTCGTGTGTGTGTGTGTATGTACGAGGGCTTGAACACAGGGCCTTCCACTCTTAATTGCTTTCTCACTCAAGGCTGGTATTCTACCACATGAGCCACACATTCACTTCCAGCTTTTTGGTGGTTAATTGGAAATAAGAGTCTCAAAGACTTTTCTTTCCAGGCTGGCTTCAAACTGCGATCCTCAGATCTCAGGCTTCTGGGTAGCTAGGATTACAGGTGTGAGCCACCATCACCCAGCAAGTATATTCTTTTTACTTTTGATTAGAAAGGAAGATCAGAAATATCTCACTTTCACATGGGACTGACAATAATAGTCGTTTATGGTCTTGCCATGGGGCGATGTTATTTCTATCATTTCTATCAACTTGTGTCATAATATAGTCCAAAGGAATCTGTACCATCTGGACATCCCACAGAAAATCACACTGGACAATTATATCAGTTACATCATACAATTATGTAAGATGGGTAAGAGATGGTTAGCATATTCCTTTGATAAGGCACATATGCTCCAAACTGGGTATGGTGGTACACACCTGTAATCCAAGTACTTTGTAGGCTGAGATAAAAGAAAGGGAAAAGACTTCAAGATCAGCCTGGGGTACATAGTGCAATTCTTTAAAAAATTATATGTGTTTCAAAGGGCATGAGAGAAACCAGACAAAGACTTAGGGACCAACCACATTAGCAAAAGTTGTAGGGATCCAGTGGTCCAAAGAATTTCATGAGGGCACCTCCAAACAGAGAACAGCACTGCATCTCACCTCTCCCTTCAAGAAGAGAAGCACAACAGCCAAAAGGCCTATTCCAGGTTCTGGAAGCACTGTATTCTGTACCTGGAAATACTACTCTGCCCCATGTTTCAGGTGACATGTGAAGCTGCCAGCTCTTAGTGAGGACCAGAGCACCAAAGGGCTGTGTATCAGGTCTAGGATGTGGAACAAGAAGTCCTGACACAAAGACCATAAGATGGGGAAGGGCCTTTGATACTGGAGTTGACTTAGTCTGGAAAGACACTGTGTGGAGCTTGTGAGAGGCCCAAGCTAGAGGCCTTCAGAATCCTAGAGTCACACCATGCCATCTGCAGCTGAGAATTATTTGTCTTTTTGCTTTGGAGACAGTCTCGCTTCGTAGCCTAGGCTACTTTGGCACTTGTTATGAGGTTAAGATTGGCCTTTAAGTGTCCATCCTGTTTAAGCCTTCCAAGTGCTAGGATTACAGATGTGTGTCTCCATGCCTGGCTGAATTACATGCTCTGTGAGAAACCTATTCAGTCAGAACACTGGTAGATTTAGAATGCTTGACTACAGTTCAGCAAGTAACTGTGCGTCCAGGACAGTCCAATACAAGCTAGGTTCTGTCACATACACCAAGTAATAAACAGATGGGACCAGCAGTGTCAGTACTGAGACCATGCAAGGCCAAGCACGCTGTATGTGTAGGTAACCGAGATCTCCATAGTGTCCACAATTGGCATGCTGTCTTCTCACCCTCACCTAAAAGATTTCCAGCCAGTTGAGACAAGAGGATAATGTCTAAGCTTGGGTTAGAAATGGGTTGCCCCAATCTGTGAGTGAAAGTCAAAGAAATGGACAGTGGCTATACTGCAGCTGTCACTTTGAGCATCCTTGGAAGATAGTACCAAAACCTCCCATAGTGGGCTAATGTACATGGTAGTCTACTTTGTGCAAAAAAGAAAGTAGCTCCAGATTAGACTATATATGCATTTACTGGTAATGGTAAATGCCTTTGCTGGTTGGCCAAAGGCCTGGAAGGCAAAAGATTGAAAGTTCAGGACAAATGATGTCTGGGATAAAGAAAGGTGGGTGGACAAATGGAAGTGGGCAAAAAGGGAAAAGGGAAGATGTTTGTATTGTGCAACACCTACCAGTCATCATCTACCATGGAAGTGGCACTAGGCAACCAGTAAGATAGGATGAGTCAGCCAGATGATGTCAGCCAGCCTCTGTAATCAGCCACCCCAGGGCTAGCAGATGGGTTCACGAATCAAGTGGCAATAGCAGCAGAGAAAGAAGCTATGGGGTGGGGCCAACAGCATTAGAGCTGCATATCCAATCTGCCAGCAACTGAGACCAAGGCTGAGTATTAGATGACACCATGTCTAGAGAGAACCAACCAATCAACCACTTGGGGCAGGATACCTATACATTGGGGCTCCTTCCATCATAGAAAGAATAGCAATCTATTTTGACTGGAAGATTCCATACATGGGTTGCCTTTTCTGAATGTAGGATTTCTGCCAGCATCACTGTCCAAGTGTTCCCACAATGTTTGAACCAGCACCTTCAGATTCCAAAGATCACTGCATCAAAGCAAATGACACAAGTCATAGCAAAATAAAGAAGTGCAAAAGTGGTCTGTGACCATTGAACCAAGTAATTTGGTTACATATCACTGTCTAGAAGCTGCTGGCCTGCTAGAATGATGTGGGTTTTTTTTTGGTACCCATAGCTAAGATCCTATATGAGAGATGATACCATGTAAAGATGGCATCATCTTCAGAAATAAAAAAAAACACAGTATAAGCCCTAAATCAATGGCCATGGCCCGTGCTTTGTTTTTAATAGGTAGGATACATGAGTCTTGGAATTTGGAAGTTAAAGTAGTAGTGGCCCCGCTTACCATAGATCCCAGTGGTCCACTCTGGGAATTTGTGCTTCCTGTTCCCTCAAGGCTCTGCAAGGTTAGAGGTCCTGGTTCTTCAAGGGGGACACTGCTACCAGGGGACACAGCAAGAATCCCATTAAACTCTAGAGTATGATCACCACCTGGGCATGCCAAGTGAAGAGGTGTCACTGTCTGGCAGGAGGATATGACCTTGATACTTAAGAGGATGCAGGGCTGCTACTACACGTTAGGGGTAGGGAGGTAATCCACTTGGGCATCTGTTGGTACTCCTTGATCAATTTCGACAGTAAGTGGACAAGTAGAGCAGCTGGAGCCTGAGATGTGTGTGGGGATACAAGGCACAGGGACCCATCAATCAAAGAGAAGGGAAGAGATCATCCACCAAGTAAGCCATTGAGACCAAAAGAAGTGCTAACTGAAGGTGAAGGGTCTGCCACCAGGGAATCTATCTAAGGAAAGAAGCCACAATAAGAAATATAGTTTATGCAACCCACTGTATGCATATTTACATAATAATCCATGCTATATATATTATATAAGGCACATTATTTAGCAAATAGAATATAGGATATGCCTTATATAATATGTAACAAATGTGGCATACTAAAATTATGCATACATGTCTCTAGGAAACATAGTAGAATGTACTTAAGTATACATATACAATTGGAATTAAAGTTTTAGCTAGGCATGGTGACATATACCTGTATTCCTAGCACATGGAAAGCTGAGGAACGAGGATCATGAGTTCAAGGCTAGTCTGGGCTATATAGCAAGATATCATATTAAAAATTTCAGTAAATAATTACTTTTACTATTTGAAATGGAACTTTGTATTTCCTATCTTATTTTCTGAAGAAAAATATGCAAATTAGCTTATGTAGTACAAAGTAATTAAATAACACATGCAACATGTCATATATAATATGTAGTATACATTATATAATATATGTCTTACTGGAATGACAATTTACATTTTTTTGAAAACTCGGCTTACTATGTGTAAAATAGTGTTATTTTCTTTCTTTCTTTTTTTCTTGTGGGGCTTGAACTTGGCCTGAGCGCTGTCTCCGAGCTCTTCAGCTCAAGGCTACCACCCTACCCCTGGGCCTTGGCATTGTCCCTGAGCCCTTCAGCTCCAGTCTACCGCCCTATTCTTGAGCCAAGCCCCACTTTCCGTTTTGTAAAGATTAATTGGAGATAAGGAGTCTCAGGTCCTTTTGTGCCCCGGCTGGCTTTGAATTTGATCCTCAGATCACAGCCTCCTGAGTAGCTAGGATTATAGGCGTGAGCCACCGCACCTGGCAAAATAGTGTTATTTTCTATTTCCATTTATCTTTCATCATGAAGAAAGTGATATGCTGGTCAATAAGCTGATAGGTAACCGCTGTTTGAAAACCATGGAACTAAATTATCTCTAAAACAGAGAGGTGAGTCACCTCAGAGGTTGCAACTTCAAAGCACAGAGGTTCTAAATTTTGGGAAGAAATGAGAGTGGTGAAGTTTTTGGGAAAGCATCATACTTCACTCAGGCGTGCATTTGATACAGTTTGCAAAATTCCTCCTTTTTTCCAGGCTTCCTTGGTTCTGAGAGGCTGTTAGCTGGTGACGAAAGGCTCTTTTCTCATGCTGAGCCTGGTGTACAAAGGCTTTTTCCCTTCATCCATGTTACCTCATATATAGTAGGCGCTAACTATATATTTGCTTGATTGCCTGGAAGGAAAGACTGGAGAAGCTGCTGGGATAAAAAGAGCAGGTGCTCAGTAAATACTTGCTTGAAAGATTAAAAGCAAAAATGAAAACCAATGGAGTTGCCAATATGAAAAAGGTCTTGTATGTTTGCTGATCCCAGTGCAACAAATTTGACCATGAAGAGAGCAAATTGGGAAGAGGACTTTGGTGAAGGAATTATGGCACATGAACAATATATGCTTTATGGGCTGCTGGGGACAAGAGTGAAGCAGCCTGCTGAAGAGATAGGAATGCAGTTATTTGAGCAGAATACAGTAAGAGATTAATAAGTGCTTTAGGATTAATGGGTACAGGAAAGGGTAACTCAAAGATGGCTACCAAGTGGGAGAGCATCATCTAGCTAGAATAAAGTACAGTATGCATTGAGTTTTCGGGACTATATAGTGTGAAAGGAAGGATGGGGATTGCTAAAGGGGGATTGGACCTACAAGAGGGGGAAAATAGAGGTTCTTTAGCATATACATTAGGTGTTCATTAAATGAATATGGGGTTAGGGGGGAGCCATTGGCTCATCCATGTAACCCTAGCTACTCAGGATGCTGAGATCTAAGGATCGTGGCTCAAAACCAGCTCACCAGGAAAGTCCACGAGTCCCATCTCCAATTAACTGCCCAAAGGTAGAGGGGCAGTTTAAGTGGTAGAGTGCTAGCCTTGAGCAATAAACCTCAGGGACAGTGTAGGGTGCCGAGTTAAAGCCCTAGTACAAGCACCAAAGTTGGTGGGGCTAAATAAAAGAAGATATATTAAAAATTCAGGTAGTGATTGACATTAGAGGGAGGACTGGAGGCATGGCTCAATTAGTAGAGGGCCAGCCTGGAGGGAAAAAAAGCTCAAGACCATGAATTTTAGCCCTAGTACTGGCACAGAAAAAGGAAAAAAGGAAAATAGCTGAAGGAAGGTTCTTCCCAGTGTATTGTAGTGCATAATAAATGCCTCCCACATTCTGACACATGGAAAAAGGCAATAAATATCTGTAGCGTGAATTGCTCTGAAGAGAGAGGAAGGCAGCAGGGTAAGGACTCTTGGGGAAGGAGGAGGGGTGATCTGACTAGTAAACAAATGGTACTCAATAAATTTCAGCTGAAGTGGATCCCTGGAGAGTGGGTTCTTAAGGCAGGGGCAGGAACTTCAGAGACCTGGAAAGAGGAGATTGAGAATGACTCATACAATAAGTGCTTAGTAAGTGTTTACTGGCTTAAATAGACTAAAGGCCCTTTGGGGGGTATCAAATGAAGTTTGGGAGAGGGAATCCCATGGTTAGTGAAGGGAACAGAAGAGTGGACCCTCTAAATTGGGATCTGGATTGATGGAAGGAGAAGAGCTGGGGAGAGGCAGAGCTTGTGGTTGGGGCAGGTGCTCCAAGTGGCATTGAAGGGAATGTGTTCCCTCCATGTATCAGGCACTAGATCCACTGGAAAAAAGGCCTCTGGGGAGGAGGCAGGAACACACAGAAGGACTCTGCAGATGCTCATGGGAGCCATTGGGGGAAAAGGCCTTCAGGGAAAGTAATTAGAATGTAGTACATGTCAGAAAGGAATATATCCATCGCATCCATTTAAAGAAAGCTTTGGCAAGGTGTGTGTGGGGGCACCGGCTAGGGGTAAGCATGTGATCATTTGATAAACATTCATAGGATTTTTGGAGGAAAAGTCTTTTGGGGAAGAGGAAAGGAGATGCAGAAACCTGGTCTCTGCAAGCAGGATTCTCCATCCATGGGTGGAAAGGCTTTTGTGGGGAAGGCCTGTGCTCCCTATACATGCTAAGGAATGATGAAAAGGAAAATTCTTCTGCAAGAGTGACTGAAGTGGTGCCCATAGCAACTGCTACATACCTGAGCATTGGATTAACTGCAAGCATAGACCTTGGAGGTGTCTAAGGTTGGTTCATGCAAAAGGTGCTCATTACATGCTGAGTAAAGCCATGAAGGAAAAGGCACTGGGCAAATGTTTAGTGGGGGGGATAGGAGGGTGTTATCTAAGCAGGCCCTCAAAACATGCTTGCTGACCATATTGGAGGAAAGAATCTTTAGAAAGGGACCACGCTCTAGGCAGTTGTTAAATTCTGGATGAACCAACCAAAGAAAAGGCCTTTGAAGAAGTAGGGATGGAGGATGCAGAAGGCACTCATTACATGCATGTAGGATTCACTATAGGTCTTTGAGGAGACAGTGTGCTGATGAGTCACACACCAAAGGCTCAAAATGCTCATGGAACTCACTGGAGGAAAACGATGTGTTTGAGAGGGGCTTAGGGATGCGATATATGTCAGGTACTTAATAAATGCTTCTTAGATCATTTGGAGAAAATCTTCTTGGAGAGAGAGCTGGGATTTGGGGCAAATAGAAGACATTCAGTGACTGTTCACGGGATCCATTACAGGCCCAGGTTGCGGCTAAAAGCTAGGGTGGAATAGACAGCAGGCACTCAATCAATGTTTACCACATAGAGGATACATGCGCACAAGACCCATTAGAGAGAAGGCTTAAGGGCAAAGGGTGAGGCGAAATGGGCTTAAATCCAGCTCTCAAAACATGCTTGCCAAATTCAACTGAAGCTAAAGGCTTAAAGGAAGGGTTCTTCAACAAAGCATACTGTAGGTACTGGATAAATGCTTACAAATCCATTAGAGGAAAAGCCCTTGGGGACAAGGGTTAGGTAGGGAAAGCAGGTCACATTCAGTGCTTGAAGGCTTACGGGATATACTGAAGTCAAAGGTAATTGGGGAGGGGGATTGAGGAAGAGGTACACAGTAGGCAACGGAGTATTGCTGTCTGTACCCACTGAGCTTTGGGGGAGGCAAGGGCGGGGCACATAGGAAGGCCCAGCATCATGACTTAAAGGAAAGGAATTTGGGTGAGGGAGCTGGATGCCAGTCACCTAAGTGGCGCTCGATAATTGCTCATTCACCGTGGAATCACTTGGGGACCCAGGCCCACAGGAAGGCGCAGCAGTGGCTTACCAGTCGGTGTGCGGCTCGTCGATGACCAGCAGCACCCTGGCGGCGGCGCCCCCGCGGCCAGCGCCCCCAGAGCCGCCGCCCACCTGCTCGCTGAAGGTGGCAGCCGCAGCTGCTGTGGTTTGTTTGACCGCGTTGGACAGCGACGAGAAGAAGCCACCGCCCCCTGAGGAGCTGGGACTAGGGGCGGCAGGAGAAGCCACTGGGGCGGCCGTGGAGGTTCTCTCGGCAGTAGCGGCCGTGGAGCCGGGTGTGGCTCCGGGGCTAGCGGCAGAGGGCGGCGGCGGGGGCGGCTGCGGGCGCTGCAGGTCTGTCATGTACCCATTCGGCAGATTGGCCATGAAGTTGCTGTCCGACAGGCGGCGCCGCAGGTAGTTCATGGTGGCGGCTTAGGGCAGAGGGTCCTAGGGGCAGTCTGTCCTGGAGCCGCGGGGGCGGACCGCGAAGGGCCCAGGAGCACAGCTGCGCTCTCAGGCACGACGCGACTCCTCTGCTGCCCGCCGCAGACTGAGGCAGCGCTGAGTCGCCGCCGCTGCAGCGCGGACGGTCGCACCCGTGCCCCCCTATGTTGAGCCTCGAGTGGTGCCGTCTGGCTGGGCACACAGTAGTGCGGACGCGACCAAGGCGATGGGGAAGGGGAGTTTGTAGAGGACTGGCTAGTGACGTCAGCGCGTCTTCAGTGCTGGGGAGGCGGTGGCGCGCGCTGGCGGTGGGGGCGAAGGCGCTGTCCGCGGTGCTGAATCCATCAGTGCGCACGCGCCACGCCGCATCATGTTACCCTTCCCCCCCTCGCCGATAAGGGATGCGCAATTTGGGGAGTGGGGGGTGGGGTGCTTGTCCAAAGGCTTGGGGTCGGTAGTCAAGTACCCCACAACCCGCCCCATCATGGTCCTCATATCCACTCCATTGCACCCTCTGCAAATTTTGCTTCCAGTGTTGGTATCTGCCACTGAAGATAATTAGTGGTATCCATGGGGAGGCGGGGAGGGTATGGAGGCACACGCAGAGACCTAAAAGTAGAGAAATAAGCCCCTCACGAAGAGGGGTGGGGGTCACATGCAGTGCTTTGCGGGAAATAAGTCTTCCATCCCACACAGTCTCAAGCAGAGAGAAGTGGGGGGTTGGCATGGGGGTGGCAGAAACATCAGACATGCAGAGGTGGGTACCTGGGGTGATATACACACTCATGTCTTGGATGGTGAAGGGCCTGGAGACAAACAGGGATGAGCACATGCATATAAAAGTAAGGAAACACGCGGGCCATGAAAACACATACCTGTCTAGGTTTATAAACAGACATATAAATCCAGAGCAACAGGCACATGATCATATTGAATCCATGCTTGCATACACATTTTACAGACATGAGACCACACATAGGGACCCAGAGAAACTCACACAAGCACACACACACACACACACACACACACACACACTCACACCTACACAAAAACATACCTACAAATGATCATGGAGAAACCCAGATGTACAATAGAGACACATTATCTGCCACGCTAGCTCTGATGCCAGTATTTCCTCCTCCCTACATACACACTCAGTCTACATGTCCCCATTCTTCTGCTGTGCACACAGCAAAACCATAATGCTAACAGTGTCCATGGCTGCCTCCTCAAACACCTAAGATTTTTTTTTCAGACAGGACCAGGGTGCCAAATGACATTTGCACATGAGCAAGTAGAGTAGTCCAGAGTGAGATGAAAAGTCATGTCATATTTATTTTCCAGTCCTGGGGATTAAACTCAGGGCCTGGGCACTGTCCTTGGACACTTTTGTTCAATGCTAGCACTCTACCACTTGAGCTATAGCACCACTTCTGGCTTTTTCTGTGTATATGACACTAAGGAATCGAACCTAGGGCTTCGTGCATACTAGGCAAGCACTCTACCACTAGACTATGTTCCGGCCCAGTCATGCCATATTTTAAGATCTTGACTGAAATAAAAGCATAAGTCAATAAACAAGCATTTGTTAAATGTACACACTGAATTGTTTATATGCCTTGGTTCATACAATCCTATGCAATTTCTACTTTGCCGAAGAGGGAATCCAAAAACTCCATATCATTCCTGTAGGATCAGGTGAACGTTCTCATCCATACATTATTTTTCTTTTAAGAGTGTGCCAGGAAGATAGAACAGCCACTGCTAGTGTGGCTAGAACAAAGTCAGGGGGATTGTGGTAGAAAATAGTGTCACAGTTTAGTAAGGGCCACACCGGATAGGGGCTTGGCCATAGGGAGCAATGACAGTGGACCAGATGTGACAGCAGGAGATATGCAAGTAGGCAGTTTTGGGGGTCTCTTTTGCCTGCAGGATTTTAAAGTGAACCGAGCATGTATTCATTTCTTTTTCATTCATTAAATGTTTAAACAAAGCATATAGTGTGGGACCTGGAGTCACACTGCCTGGGTTAAAGTTAGGCCTCCACCATATAGTTGAAAAGTGACAAAGGTTCTTCATCTATAAAAGGGATGGTCATTTGACCTACCTCTAAGCAGAAGGGGTAGAGCAAGTTCTGTATCTTTGCATGTACTGTAGCCTCTACCAGGAATGCCTTCTCTCTCTTCTCTGAACAGCTGCCTTTGGCCATAGTCACAAGGAATTTCTCCCCCTCCCCAGGTCTCAGATTCTAGTCTTCCCCTAGGTTCCCCCAAGTCAAACATTTCCCACCTTATATATTTTTTTTCCATTTTCCATTCTACTCAGCTTCAGTCCCATCTCTAGCCTTTACTTTGGCATGTCTTTCTTTATCCTTCCAGGATGTTCACAATGCGGGTATTTTCCAATGTTTTAATACTGAAAAAATAAAACCTCTCCATACCATCTCTATCTCCTTCAACAGGGCTTTCTACAGAAGAGCCTCCAAGAACATTTTTCTTTCTTGTTTATCAGTGAGCAACAGTGCAAGCTCATCCCTGACATATCCACACTCAATATTGTGCCCATATTTATGATGTATGAATCTATGCCACTTTAGTGAACATGCACATGTGACACATATAAATCATATATGTACATTTTTCAACACATGCTTAATTTCTGACAGATCTGTAGATCTAATCAAACACATAGATATGTAACTCACAATGCATATACACAACTGAACCTCCACTTTTCCATAAACATACCTTATGCCCTGTAGTAGAAACCAAGATCCCTGACATGTACTTTTACTGTTTTTCCAAGATAACTAAGTACTCATCGACTCCTCTTCAACTCATCAACTGCACTAATACATAATGGAAAATGGACTCAAGAAGTTAAATTAGGGTGCTGACAAGAGTTTAGTTATAATAAATCTTCTACCTGGACCTTTCAATGCAGCGGGATCTCCTTCACCCACTGCAGTCTTGAACTCCTGATATTAAGTCTGTACCAGAATACATGGTGGTTCAAAGATGTATTGCCCACAACCTTTCTGTTCTTGTTTCTGCCTTTGTAAAATAGGAGAGAATACCGAATCTCATGAGTTTATTGTGGATTAAATGAGTCCACACTATGGAAAGCCTTAAGACACTTCTGGGCACACAATAAGTACTTTCTAAGTGTTAGCTATTACCATAACTATGATGATGATTCCTATGTGTCTCATCGTAAGGGGTTCTCAGCATTCAGTTAGTGGTAAATGAATGAGCAAATGCTAAGAGCATTGGTGTCTAGGTTTGTTCCCCTTTCTGCAGAGACACGTGCAACTCTGATTCCTCTTCTTATGTTCCCTGATGTCCAGCACTATTGTTAGTATACAGTAGGCGTTAAGTGTTGAACAAAAGGAAAGCCTATTCTGAGGCTGTTCCTTGCTCAGATGTCCTCTTCTTCTACAAGTCCTCCTCCACTCCACATGTCCAGACTTTAGGTCTAGCATGCAGTGTTCAGTGAAATACACAAATGTGAAAAGAATATGTGTCTGGGTTTGCCATGGGGGCCCCTCAAGAAGGATACTGACTCTAGCTTCTCTTTGTTCCCACCTCAGATCACAGTACATCACAGCCACTTCCTCAGTCCGCCTCCCCAACGCGCAGAGCTAGCAGAGCTATTTGTCGGGGATAATTGTGGTGCTAGAATTGGGCTGTTGGGAGTGGGTGGGTGCAGGTGCTCCCTTGGCAGGGTGCCAGCTGTGGCCACGCCTCTGCCTCCCTCTGTCATTGACATTGATGGACCAGCTGAGAGGCTCTGGTGGGTGGGAACCCAGGAAGATTCAGGAGGCAGAGAGACAGCAATTACCCAGCACAGTGGCCAATCAAGAACTGTCTGCTTCAGCGAATAGCCAATCAAAGCAAAGCAGAGCTCTGCAGAGGGACGTGCTGGGTAGCTCCAGAGGACTGGGAAATGGGAAAGGTTAGGACAATGGGGAAGGAAGGTTGGTGCTGCACCTGCTTTCACAGGCTGCAACCACAGTGGGCCATACTGTTTTCCAGAACAGGCTGCTGTGTCATAGCTCTAGAAAAGGCTATTGCCTTATTTCCGGAAAGAGGGCAGGTTGTTTTTCTTCTTTTAACAATCTCAGAAGAGCTGGATTTATTGGGAGTCTGGGAAGACAGGGGGACAGAGTGGAAGCAAGAAGGATCAAGGTTTCTCCATAGGATCTTTGCAGGCAGGCACACGTAGACACGGCCGTTTCTCCTCCACCACCAGCTTCTGCCCCTGCAGCTCCTCACATTGTGGTCGTGGGATCCCCCAGAAGGTCACATTCTTCTCACCCTGACCTTCGACCATGGTAACGGTGGGCCTATGGTGTTAGTGAGGGAATGGATGAGAGCTTAGGAAAGGCACAAGTACATTCAACAGATTTTTCTTTAAAGACAGAGTCTCACTTTGCAGTCCAGGGGCTGGCCCTGTACTTGCCATCCTCCTACCTCAAGAGTGCTGGGATTTAAGTGTGTGTTCACCAAAGTCATTTAGGGGATAGAAAATAACATTTGAACTCAGGGCCCTGTGCTTGCTAGGCAAGCCATACCTTCAAAGAAGTTTTAATGACTGTCCATTGTGTGCCTGACACTACTTTGTAGCTGATATTGAGCTACTTATCTTTTCTGTGCCTCAGTTTTACTCATCTACAGAATGACAATTAGAAGGAATAATATTGCTGGGAGTTTGGCCTAGTGGCACAGTGCTTGCCTAGCATGCACGAAGACCCAGGTTGGATTCTTTGGTATCAAATATATAGAAAAAAGTCAGAAGTGGTGCTGTGGCTCAAGTGGTAGAGCTCTAGTCTTGAGAAAGCTCAAGGACAGTGCGCAGGCCCTGAGTTCAAGCCCTAGGACTGGCAAAAAAAGGTAAGGAACAATGCCCAAACCCTGATTTTAAACCTCAGTACTAGCGGTAAAATAAGACCCATTCTTGGGCTGGGAGTGTGGCCTAGTGGTAGAGTGGTCATGTAGCATGCACAAAGCCCTGGGCTTGATTCCTTGGTACCACATACACAGAAAAGGCCAGAAGTAGTGCTGTGGCTCAAGTGGTAGAGTGCTAGGTGGGAGAAAGCCCAAGAGCAGTGCCCAGGCCCTGAGTTCAAGTCGCAGGAATGGCAAAATAAGAACACACGTTCCAAACTTCATAGCAGAGAGATCAAGTCCTAGATGGCATCCCATGTGTTGGGAACATCCCACTTAAACTAGTAGCTTGATCTGTATGGAAGGAAGGGACAGGGGGGGGGGGGGTGTGTGTGTGTGTGTGTGTGTGTGTGTGTGTGTGTGTGTGTGTGTGTGTGTGTGTGTGTGTGTGTGTGTGTGTGTGTGTGTGTGTGTGTGTGTGTGTGTGTGTGTGTGTGTGTGTGTGTGTGTGTGTGTGTGTGTGTGTGTGTGTGTGTGTGTGTGTGTGTCACTTTGAGCCCCTGGATGCCCAACCAGTAAATATTTTACTGGTTAATCTTAATCCTACACTTAGGGCCCTGCTCAGTCTTGATGCCAGGAATGTTTTTCCCAACCTCTAACTGCCCAGGAAATCTGGCTCTGCATCTTGGACCCAGGGCAAGGTTGCAGCCCCTTGGTCAATCATCCCTTTTTATGTCTTCTGCCAGATCCACACTCACCTGGGTTCCTTGGAGGAGTCACAGAACTGGGTTGTATGTCTGCAACTACGGCCAGAAAGGCCTTTCAAGTGCCTCAGGGAAGTGAGATGGCGAGTGAATGGAGGTCTGAGTGACTGAGCAACTCAGTGTAGGAACTAAGGGGTGGGGAACGGATGCTGAAGTACTGAGTACATAGGAAAATGGCTGAGCCAGCTGTGGGAATGACTGAAAGGCACAAAGCCTGTGCATTAGCCCTCAGTATCTCCTCTTCCCCTACTTAATTTCTGGCAGATTGCAATTGGTAAGATAAGCAACTTAGACCCAGTGGTGGAAGCCCTTGTTGGGTGTGACTGACTTTCCCATTTTTAATACCCTCTTCTCGGCACAATCTTCCCCCTCACTCACGAGAATTTGGGAAGCATGGCTGTGCAGAGACGCTGGCGGATGCGGGTGGGGTTGGGTCCACATGGAGGTGTGCACAGCCCCCAGGCACTCCATTGTGACCAGTAGCCTTTCACTGTAATGAGGGGAGGGGGTCAGACAGTCAATACTGGAAAGTCTCAGCGGGAAGGTATAGAAGGGTTTACAGCAGAGATGGAAGACCCTTATCCCAGCCTGGGCTGCCCACAGAGTGTCATCTGTGGGGCCACTCACAGTTGCAGTTCTGGATGTTGTAGCAATGTCGGATATCTTGGTAATTCCCGGCACACCGCTGCCCATCAAACTTCCGACCCCTGCAAATCCTTGTGCGGGACTGCTGGCCCGGGATTTCATTACAGACGATGGACTCCCTGCCGGGGCGTTTGCAGATATCCCACTTCCCCCAGGCTTCCCACTCCCCATTCACTGCAAAGACAGAAGGCAAACAGGGAACCAGTGAGGTACCTCAGGGAGGAGGAAGGCAGGCTATGGGAACTGTAGGGGTGATCAGATGTGTGGATGGGAATCAGAGGTAGAAGCAAGGCTCAAGGGCCAAGGAACAGGGGGAAATTAAAGCACCAAGCCTCAGTTGCAGGAATAGGATAGCGAAGATGGGCTGAGGGCTTGGGTATGGAAACAGTGCCTG